>NC_050447.1:79306290-79646290 GCF_903995425.1 Onychomys torridus | reverse complement strand
CCAGGTACAGTAGTGGATGTCAATGTCTGAACTGAAGCATTTTTCAGGCACCCTTGTGTACTTAGCTTCCTCTTTACCATAAAAGTATCAACAGGTTAAGAAACAGAGTTTAGTAAACATTTCTAATAATGAAATCAGGTTAGTAAAAACTTGCCAGAAAGCCCATGGTTATTGGTAAGCCATAGTGTCATCTCAGAAGTGATAAGGGTAGTGATTAGCCACCGTGTCTGCCATGTAGGAGACACAGATGGACACAAACACTTGGGAAACTAGTTCTTTGGGAGCAATGCCAGTACAGAGTGAAAGTTGTTTAGCCCTGTCATTCATTGCACAGAAGATGGAGAGAAATGCAATGTGCACATGTGCACAGCTACAAGGAATAAACAAGAATCTGCTTAGAGGAAAAGGACAAGAAGACATCTCGGCACTGTCACATTGGACATGGAAGCAGTGCAGATCACTGTCACTGTCACAACAGCTATAAGGAAGTACAGATCCACTGTCACTGCCACACTGGCTATGGAGGCAGTGCAGATCACTGTCACTGCCACACTGGCTATGGAGGCAGTGCAGGTCCACTGTCACTGCCACACTGGCTATGGAGGCAGTGCAGATCACTGGCACCATCACACTGGCTATGGAGGCAGTGCAGATCCACTGTCACTGCCACACTGGCTATGGAGGCAGTGCAGATCCACTGTCACTGTCACACTGGACATGGAGGCAGTGCAGATCCAGTGGCACTGTCACACTGGACATGGAGGCAGTGCAGATCACTGTCACTGTCACAATGGCTATGGAGGAGGTGCGGATCAGGGATAAATCAATGTTCTAGCAGGGCTCTTGTTGGTCAAAGTATTCACTACCCTGTCTTACAAGAGGACGTGGCAGCAGCATTAAAAAGACAAACACAACACCCTGGACATAGGACCATCTTTAACTGGAACATCACTGTGGATGGAATTACAAAGCATCACAACAGAGGCTGGGTTGGATCCATGAAGGCCCCATAGGGCTTCCTAGAATTTTCTTTGGATCAGGGGAGATAGGCTTCTCCACTGCCCTTCCCCTCCATAGTGGTTTTGGGATGCAAATAGTGAACGACAATTCTTCACTTTCCCCCACTGCCTGATTCTTCAGGGCTCATACCAACACAAGTGTAGAACAGCCTGGGATGACAGTTTAGATGCTTGGAGCAAAATCCCTATGTGTGATCCGGGTATCTACATGCTTGGTTCTATACTTAGAAATCATGAGTTAAGACATGAATACTCCCTGGGTGGCCTCTTCCAGGCTATGGCATCAACAGGGCCACCAGGGAGAAGACACCAGACAGATGCTGCCAGCAGCTTTTTTGACACCATCCCTTGAACCAAGCGTCCAGGGGCCACAATTCCCTCCCACCCCACTGTAGTGGAGGCAGTGGTGAACAGCAGAGATGGACAGCACACTGACCACAAGAGTATGCGCCAATGTCTTAGCCCAAACCACTTCATGAAAATACAATTCTTTTGACACATGGTAATGAGAAAAAAACTTTTCCCTTCATACTTAAGCATCAAAGCGTTTCTGGTTTCAGGATTCATTTGAGGGAGATTATCTGATTTATAAATTCATAAATAAGATTGTCTTTCCATTTCATGGTTGGTAATCTGGAAACAATTTTATGGCTTAACTAAATTACAGCCACTGGAAACTTATGCAGCCTTCTCCCGTGATGAAATGTTATGAAGTATGTTTAATGGGAACAGAGGAAAAAAATAAGAGAAATGCAGCAAAAGAAGAGAAATCAAACACAACCCTGTCATTTGGCTGCACTGGCAATTCTGTGTGATAACCATCAGAATATTAAGGATGCTTAGGCTAATTCTTGCCAATTTCACTTGGTTTAAGGTATTATGGGCTGGTATAATTACTGTCGAAAAGATGGCTCAAAAATGATTTCATAAACCTTTTATACCATTCCATAAACCATATTTATGATTAGTAGGGATGGTTAACTAGTCATTTAGTGCTATACATCAGCTTGGCCACACAAATCTTTCTTGAGGCCCAAATACAACATGAATTAAAAATACAGGGCAAATTTGGGGAAAGTGCTATTCCCAGCATCAATCAGTCGCTGATTTTGCTGGCATTCCTCCCTGTCCTGGGTCTGTGTGTGCAGGTGAAGAGACACCATATTGCTAGAGGGTGGCCCCCACTGCCTTTGGAGCAGAGAAAAGAAAACCTTTTATGGTTGAGGGAATAGTTTTAGTCAATGAATTCATTTATGTGACTTTTGACTCAAGTTTCACCTTTATCCTCTTTGGATTATGGACATGTCTTTGTCCTGAAGGAGGCCTCTTTGAGCCTGGATTAGTTTCTTATCTTTGTATAGTTAAGAAAATTAATACCAATTAGGAATCAAACTAGTACCATACCAGGTGAAGACCAGAAATTCTTTATGGTGAATCCCAAAGGATATGTGCAAGCATGCATGAGCCTGCACATGTAGATATTTGTGTGCATGTATATGGAAGCCAGAGGTTGATGCTCTAAGTATCTATCTTCTAAAGTCACTCTCCACCTTATTTTTTGAGTCTCTCAATGACCTAGGAGTTCATTCATTCAGTTAGGCTGGTGGCTAAGGCCCTTCAGGGACCCACCTGTTTCCACATCCCCAATGATGGGGTTACAGAGGCATGCTACCTGTTCTTATTTGTGTGCTGGGGATCTGAACTCAGGTCTGCATGTTTGTGTGGTAAATGACCTGAGCTATCTCCCCAGCCCCCAAAGAATATGTTTTTAAAGATACAAGAAAGATACAGAGGAGCTAGTTGAAACCAGTCAGGCAAGCTAATGGCCATTAGAAATTCAGCCCTCCGTAGCCAGTTCCCCATCATTAAAAATAGCTGCATAAGGCAGTGAGTAACAACTACAAATACCGAGACTGCTATTCTAAGAGTACTAAGTGATCCCTAGTACTAAGAGTACTAGTGATTCACTTCTGATGATAATCTTTCATGATGTGTTGTTGTTCCTCCTTGCTGTCATTGGGGAACTAATCAATGAGCTTTCCGTTTCTGGCCTAAGTTATCCTCCTGGACACAGTGGTTCCCAGCTCTCCGTAGAATCTTAACTTCTCACTGAAGCATCTGGACTTGCTGAGGGGATACGGATGGAGTTGGCAGGTGGAGTCTATTATCCATCTGCTCTCTGCCTCTGGAGTGAGCAGGAAGACTAGGCATACTCTGTCCACCCTACTGTGGCTTCAGCCATCTCAACATGTCCCCTACTTCTGAATTGAAAATTATTTGGGAGGGCGTGAGAGGCGTTGGGGGAGGGGCAACCATAATTGGAATATAGTTTATGAAAAAACTATTTTCAATTAAAAAAAAAAGATGACAAAAAAGAAAAAAAAAAAAGCAAAACAAAAAGAATTACTTGTCTTAAGTTGTCTTCCAAAGTCAGGCACCTCTGACTGGTATGTGGGTATCCCGGCACAGGAAGCTGCCTTTTCTGTCACATACCCGTGTTAGTTGTCACATTGCTGTGACTAAATCCCTGACAAGAAGCAATTTCAAAGAGAGGTGATTTATTACATTTCATGGTTTGAGAAAGTACAGTCCATGGTGTGAGAAAGGCCCACAGAACTCATGGTGGTGGGAACACATCTCTGGACTCCACACCTCCTGACAGAGTGGGATGGACAGGAGGCCAACAACAACTTCATCCCACGGCAACTCATGTCCTCCAGCCTGGTCTTGTTTCCTAATGGTTCAGAGCTTCCCCAAACTGCGCCACCAGCTGGGGACCAAGTGTTCAAACAGATGGGGCGGACGTCATTTCATATTAAAATCATAGCCTTATTGCATCTTTTGTAGTTTTAAGATCCATACAGACAATCCATGTAAAAGCCTGAAATTACAGACTCTTAAACATGTTTCCTGTTAACATTCTGACTTCAGGGTCCAACTGAGAATGTTTTTACTGTCTAGACCTGAAACTCCAAAATCCTCTTTAAGCAAACTGGTCTTGCACTCTTTTCAGTTCCTTCGTTCATATAGACTAGCCCCTTCTCTGTATCTTGGCCTTTTTTCCTTGCTGTCGGCCATCATCACTGTCTGGACGGTTCCTGGGTTTTTTTTGTTTGTATTGTTCCTTACGTTTTCTGAAGTTCAGACTGAATACACTGGCCCTGTTGCTATGGCCTGTGGTGGTCCAATATCCCATGATGGGACACATGTGCTGGAGGAGCCCTCTGCAGTGGCATGATGGCTAGGAAGATGAGGTCAGGCCTAGGTGGAGAGGAAGGGAAGGGGTAAGGATCCTTGATAGTCCCTTCAAGGTATGGTATGCCTTAAATAACATAACTTCTCTCTTTGGGCCCAACTCCTTAAGGTTCCATCACTTCCAACAACACTACAGACCAAGTCCTCAACAATTGTCTTTGGGGAGCTTTTCAGATCCAAACCGTAAGAGTGCCTTGAGTAAGTGCTACAGCACCCATCCCTTCCATCTTGTCAAGACTCTCCATCAGTCTTCTGGACCCCATGCTAGGCTGGCTTTGCTTCCCGACTGTCTGAAGAAATGGCCCCCGTGACACAATCTTATAATGCCATTTTACATCTTTAACAGCCTTACAATGACATCTTACAGTGTCATTTTCTGTTGGTTTCAAGGAGATAGGATGAGGCATCATCTCACTAGGCAGTCATGTTTTCCCAAGCCAGATAAAATGCAGTGGCTAAGCCAAAGGCATTTACCTAAGATGCACTGCATTTGACACTCTTACTATTGCTGTTACAACACCCAGGATTGAACCCAGAGCCTGCTAAGGTGCTCTACCACCAAGCTGCACCTGAGCCCTGCACCTTACACTATGATGCACAAAAATATAAACATATGTGGAGGAGTCTGGCTTGAAAGCCAGACTGGAGCCCCATTTATGGATGAGGGTAAGAAGCTATTTATATACATTCTGAGACTCAGAGGGAATGAAAGTCTACAGTGAGGAGGAAATGCCAAAGTTGGTGTCATTCTCTCTAGTTCTTGGTCTTTCGCAGACTCGAAACCGATACTGTTTGTTTTTCTTAAGGTCATGGAAGAGGCTGATTATCAACTTCAAGTTCACCTTGACAATGACTTTGGGTGTAGGTACCATGACAGGAAATGGGGAATCATGGCACAGGAGTGTTCTTCTCTTGGTCTCAGGCTTCAGATGGCCTGGAGGGTGACACAGGGAGTCACACCCAAACTAGGATTCTGTGGTGTGCTTCTGTCCTTGGCACCGTCCACAAAGAGCTCCTGGATGACCAGAAAGAAGTCAACTAGAAATACAACCCTTCCTAAGAGCTGACACATGAACCAAACACACAAGTGGGAAGGAATGGGTGGGGCTCACAGACTAACAGTTCTAATGTGGGCGCTACAGTGAGTGGAGCAATAGCAAGCCAACTAAAACAATTCCAGCAAAAACACGGACAGAGAATTGATCTAGATTTGGGTTCTGACTTACATACGTGTGACTTTTCTTTCCTCTACAAATTCAATCAACATTTATTGGGCTAGGCAGCGTTCTAGGGAACGAAGACACAGAAGTAAGGTTTTACACACACACACACACACACACACACACACACACACACACACACACACACACTGGGGGGGGGGGGGAGGATGAGTCAAGACATGCCTGGACACCTGGCAGGATTAAGGGGTAGTTGAGGAGCTACTGTGTTTACAGTGGTGTGAAGGAAGAGAGGGTAAGATGAACCAATGCAGGGGTGGCCTTTTTCAGGTCCCACAGGGAGAGCGAATCCTATCATTTACTTGTAAACGAGTAAACTTTTTGGAATGAAAGGGAGCCACTGGTCACTATGTAAGGACCACATGGTAAAGCAGACTGGCCCCAGTCTAGCTGAAAAGTGCCCTCTCCCCAGATATGGGTCACTTTAAGGGCCTTTAGCTCTGACTATAAATGTGATGATAGCTGAGGTGAGGACATTCAGGGACTTCCATTTTAATTGGAGCCCATGGCCGAGAACAGCCCGAAGTAGACAGACTTGGAGTCAGGAGCCAGCTTAGAAAACCACATGACAGTCAAGAACAGCCTCTCTCAGCTGATGGCATTTGGGTGAAGTCCTGAGGCTGGAGTGGAGCCAGTCAGGCGGCTCTTCAGTGGCAGCAAGCACCAGGCAGGTGCAACCACAAATGCACATCTTCAAAGTAGATGAGTCTCTACCAAGTTTAGACCCAGAGACCAGCACACATGCAGTAGAGTTCATGATAGGGGGTACCAAAGGTCTGCTTGAGTTTGGCTCTCTAATGTCTTCTAACAGCTGCTGTGTTAAAGGATTCGTCCCTAGCCTATGGCACAACTGGGGGAGTGGAAACTTTAGGAATGGTATCCATTGGAAGGAGGCTAGGTCATAGTGAGTATGCCCATGATGGGGATACATGACCTTGGCCCATCTTACTTCCTGGCTGCCATGAAATGCAGAGGGCTCTTCTGCCACACACTCCCACCTTGATAAAACTGCAGCCACAGGCTCAAGGTGACAGCGCCAAGTAAATGCGGACTGAAATCTCTGAACCATGATCCATGAGCCCTTCCTCTTAGTAAGCGACATGTCTTAGGTATTTTGTTACAGTGACAGAAAGGGCACACGAAGCTGAAGTCTCAACACTCAGAGGTTCCAGGGCCCAAAGGCTCTGGCATTGTTCACAGGGTTGCCTTTGGTCTCATCCACTGCCTGGAAAGATCACATCTGAAATACAGCTGGAGTCAGGATCCTAGAATTGAATGGTTTCTCAGTTAGGAGGAACTTATTCAGCCCTCATAATTCTCTCCATTCTGGTTCAGTGATCCTGACATAAGGAGGAAAAAAAAAAAAAAAAGAAGGGTGTGTCAAGTCAGGCAAGTGGGTCAAAGCTCAGACACACCCAGGCCAGGGCTCCCAAGGTGCATTGTTTCTGACGCCGGATGGGTTCTTCCCAGCACAGTAAAAGCAGCCGGGAATCACTCCCAGTAGTTAATCTATTTCATAGTTCGCTTTCTGAGCAGGCTGTACTAGTGGGGACCTGAAAATAGCTCCAAGTCAGTGACAGGCCACCATTGTCTCTTGGCTCTGGGTGGCCAGCATAACTAGATAAAAGCTTCATGCTTTTATGCCCATAAGGTTCTTGTTGATGAGAGCACTTTCTGGGTCACACCTATTTTCCTTAGAACTGCACAGAACCCATGATGAGTATGACCTCTCTATATTAAAGCACACACTGAGGTTTCTTCAAGAAACAAGGCTAATTGCCCTGTAGAGTACATAGCCATGGCTTTCCTGCTGTGGTGACACACAGCCCGGGGTGAAGCGTTTCATTTCCTGTTGGCTCTGACAGCTACCACACCCCAGAGCAAGCCAACATGAAATCATCAATTTTGGATTTTCTTTCTCTTCCCTGAGGGTGCTCTTCAATATTCATGCTCTGGAGTGGTATCTCATTTTTTTTTTTTTTTAATACAGGTACAAACTGGTAGGAATAGCTGTTCATTTCTGTTATGGAACATAATTTATCTTCAACTGACGGACAGTGTCAGAAGCTATGGAGAGATGGTCCTTGGGTGGTGGTGAAAATAAGATCCGCCGGGCGGTGGTGGTGCACGCCTTTAATCCCAGCACTCAGGAGGCAGAGCCAGGCAGATATCTGTGAGTTTGAGGCCAGCCTGGGCTACCAAGTGAATTCCAAAAAAAAAAAAAAAAAAGATCCACCTTTTCTTTGACAGGATCTTATGACATTGTCTACGTTGATCTCAACTTCTGCTCTCCCTGCCTCAGCCTCCTGAGCTGCTGGGATTACAGGAGTGCTTCCTGTACCCGGCTCCTACCTCCTTTAGCTGTAAAATCCTAGTGTTCACTCCAACGAAATACAATGACTCAAGGCTGGGTCAGAAAAACCAAAACAAAAACGATGACTCTGTGCCCTCTCTTATGTTCTTATTGACTGTCACCTTTCTGGTTGCTTGTGAGTGATGGAGGAGGTAGGGACCTACTACCTCCACTAAAAGACAAACAGTCTCGAGGCAGTGTGGTGTAGAGACGCCATTTAACTGGAATGGCTCCACTCGACACACTCTGGATTGGGTCTCCTTTTATCTTCTGTAAAGTCAGGCTTCAGAACAGAGGCCTCCAAATTCCCTTTAGCTCTGAGGGCGGACAAGGAAGATATGATTTGGCTCACAACAGTACAGGGGGAAATACTGATCTTTTTTTTTTTTAAAGACCTACCATTTTTGTAAAGTTGGAATTAATACTTAGACTTAGCAGTAGTTTTGAATCACATCATTCATGAAATATAAAGCCTAGAGTTTAAGTAAGGATAAATATCATCTACTTGACCATCAGTTGGAGAGACAATGGATTATAACAGACGCTAAGGTATGGTGTGGGCATCATAAGAGCCTTGGTTACTTAGATGAGCCCTGTTTTCGGGCTGGGACCAGTCATGCTAATTTCTACAGCTTCATGGCTGGAGTTGTCCCTAAGCCTTGACTTCCTGGAGAGATTCTGGCTGGTGAGGAGAAGGAAGTATCTAACTGTTAAATTGTTTGGGCAACTCTGGTTTCCTTCCCTGTGACAGATTCAAGACTTCTGATTGACAGCGCCTCTTGAATATTCAACAGAAATACTGCCTTGTTTTAATTGGCTCTAATTAGCGACAGGTGACAGCTTTTCCTTTGGAGAAGTTGGTTTGTTTAAAGTAGCTCAGACTTGACGGCAGTCATTCCCTGGTATTTTGCACAGCGTATCTTTGGGGTAAATATGGGGAGGGCTATCCTTGTAAATCAGTTAGGTGGTCAAACATGGTTATTAGATACCTGAAGCCTGAGTTTAGCAGTCTGTTGCGTGGCTACCAAGTATCCCTTACCCATGAGCTTAAATTCCTGGGAATGTAGTAATAATTCAGTGTATTGGCACTTACTTGATTTCTTAGACTGGCAAAACATTCTATCATGATGTCATTTTATAGGTACTAAAATGGTAGAAATATAGTCAGTTTTGGCTAAAGACCAGTTGGCCTTCTTTTTATTTCATTATATGCAGACCATCAATTCCAGACCATCTGAGGATTATCACAGAGCTCCCAGATGGGTCCGACTTAGGAAAGTGCTCCTGTTCTGAATTCTTAGCAATTACAATCTGTATCACTGCTTTGGAATTAATTATGTACAAGCATTCCCCCCAATTATGGCAGGGTTGTAATTGAAAAGTTTGCTTGTACTTTCATTGTTTAGGACTTGGAGTAAGTGGCGGTTGGGTTTCCAGCTGGCCCACAGAAGCTTCTTTACCCTCAAGCGTGTTATTACCCCTACTGCTCCACATTGTTTACAAGGAAAAACGTGTCCTAACTTCCCAGCTGGATGCTGAAACACTGGAAAGAGATCTACCCCATGGAGCTCAGAGAGGTGCTGGGCTGGACATGCCCTCCCATCCCCTACTTTGCCAGGAGACTCTGTCACCCTCAAGAAGACAGGAAAATATCTCCCAAGTATCCCCAAAGCCAAAGCAAACCCCAAACGCTATGGCAGGTGTTCTTCCCAGATGGGTACAGAGTACCTTTCAGAACCAGGACTGCTGCACATAACCAGAGCCCAGCTTAGATGCATATATTAAGCTCTGAATGTTTTATGATTGTCTTCAAAGTTTATGGTCCTTGTGTATGAGAACCACATCTAAGCTCCTCTCTGTGTCCAGCAAAGCATCCAGTTCTTAGCCAAATGTGTTAAGAGGACCTCAATAAACATCCATTGATCCACAATTAGAGCTCCGTGGGAAAGCAACTCAGACAAGCACCCAGTTGGTCAGGCATCACAAGAGCTGGCAATCCCGTCACACCTGAGGAGGGGACTCTGCCATCAAGCACACTGCTCAGGTTCAGGGGAATCGTGAAAGGATGCCCTCAGCCTGCCTTGTCTTTCTGTCCCCAGGCTTTGGGATGAACAACCTTGATGATTTTCCCAAAACTCAGACTTGCTAGTGGCTTTGCTGCTCATTATCTTCTGAGTCAATTCCATTCTGTGCTCACACTAGGTTTTATCTGCTGCCCCCCAATTCTACCTTTGATGTTCTGTGCTATTATATTAAAAAATGTCAGCCTGCCCCTTCAGGCAGCTGTTTTTCTCTCTTCCTCTATTCCTCCATCCCCCATGCCCCTACCCTAGGACAGAGTGGTTTGCTCAAAGCAGGTACTCTTAGACACTTTCTCATGAAACCTGTGTGGAGTTCTTGTCTCCATTTTACACAGGAGTAAATGGAGATGGAGTAGGATTCCACTAATGCATCAATGAACCGACTGCTGACAAGTGGGAATTAGTTTGAACCTAGGCAGACTTTGAAGTCTAGAATTTAATGCCTCCCCATAAGCAGTTGGTGGGCAAAGAACTTGAGCTGATGGGAGCAACATTGAGTTCTATCATCATGCACCCTTAGCCTGGCTTGGTAGCACAAGTTTATAAACCCTGCATCTGGAAGCCTGAGGCAAGAGGGTCTGGAGTTTGAGGCCAGTCTGGATATATAGAGAGATCCTCTTTTAGAAATGTATACTCCCACCAAACTGACCAAATAGACTAAGATACTGCTTTTCCAGAAGGTAAAGGGCAGAACTAAGTGATGATGGTTATAATCTGTATTTTATGCCTGTTGCCCAGCTGCTTGTCAGGTTCATTTGGTTTTAGGAAAAGCCTATATTTTCCCAAGAGCAGAGTGTCCTGATGGGGGCTTCGATCTTGGGGGTGGGGTGGCTACTCGACAATGTTAGGAGACAGCTTCGTTGTCCTTATAGGACAGCATACAATTTCTGGGCTTGTTCTTCAAGCCTAGTGCCTAAGAAATCCTAACCAGGTGCCATGTGAGGTCTCTTTCTTTAGACTCGGGGCACAGAAAGGGCTAGACTTTGCCCCCTAGTGTAACTCTTAGCTACTCTGACAAACTTACCTGCTCTGGCTGCAGAACAACGTTAAAATGGGATCTCAGCTCCAGTTCACTGAGCATGAAGACTCATACCCCACTTGAAGGATTCTGTTATGCATTTGGAGGAATGGCCATTAGCGACTCTGCAGTGAGCACCTTTAAATTGAGTGTTATTTCTAGAAAGATGCTTTCGATTATATGATCCAAACTACAAATAGAAAATAGTAAAAACACAAATGCCCTCGAGTTTTACAGTTCTTCTGTTTTATGCGACATGGTCAGATGTAATGATGCTGTTTAATGAAGTGATCTGATAGCCAAGGGGAGAAAGAGCCTCATGCTCTAACCATCTGTCCCACATAGTCTCGCTCACAAGTCTCTTACAGCTGCTTGAACCCATTTTTCCTTTTTGGAGTCCCAGCCGAAGGGGTTGTCTAGGCAAAGCCACCAAAATAAGCAAGGTGATCTTTCTTCTAGAAGCTCAGATACAAGAAGACTTATGAGAAAATTCAACACCCATGGAGTCCGTGGAAGGAGAACACCACCATCAGATAGATTACACCATTTATGCTGACCTTTATCAGATATTTACTGAAGGGTCTTGAGAGAGAGAGAGAGAGAGAGAGAGAGAGAGAGAGAGAGATGCTGGCTCCAGGAGAATGAGGCACATGACTGAGTATAAGAATCGAGATTAAACGACTCAGTGTTTAGCGCTTCATTTCTCTGTCAACAGAGCTGTTACAGAACCATGTTCCTTCAGACGAGCTGCCGATGGACCTCTCCTAGCACACTCGGAAAGGAAGGATTCTTCGCTGATTTCTAATGTCCTGCAGCTATTTTAGCTGTTACACTGAAGTGCTCTTAGGAATCTCAGGGGAGTCCAGTAGGGCTCAGGAGGAAGCACAGCTTCCCGCAGCTCTGGTCCCCGTGTTTTGTCAGCTCTCATTTAAATGTAAAATCTCACTTTGAGACTCACAAAGAAAAAGCACTCTCATTTATTTGCTCTTGATATTATGAAACGGCAACAGAAATTGGCTTGGCATTTTATACCCCATACTCATGAAGTTAGACTTTCAGGGGGCTGAACACGCTTTAAAAGACTATCCAGATCAAATATTTCTAAAATAACGTCATGAGCTAAGCGAGACTAAAGCATATAATTTTGCACTTTGGTAATTGTTCCTGGTGTTTGTTTTTTGCATTTTTCCCCCTTTGACATAGTATTCAGATGCACTTTTTTAAAAAAATAAATTCTACCAAGAACATTCTCTCCTTTTCCCATTTCTATGTAATTGTGCTAATATACCAGCGAGGGCACTTATACTTTAAATGGCACGCATATATTTAGCAGTATAATTATGCAAATTCTGCCATGTTTATGATTGTGAATGTCCTTTGGGAGCAATTACTTAGCATCCAGTCCTAAATCGATTTTTGAAGCATTCTGGTTCAGAATTCACTTCTCTCTACTCCTCTGCTGTGGGAAGGTGGGTGCACTGCTGTCTATTACCCATGGCTACTACAGTAGATTATGCACCCCATGAATACTGTATTTCCTCCTTCCTCTTTCTTCCTCAAAATGGGGATGGAACCCAGAGCCTTTCACATGCTAAGCAAGGACTCTAATACTGAGCTGTATCCACATTATTTAAGATAGGGTCTCACTATGTAGTGGGGCTGGTCTTGACCTTGAATCCTCCTGTCTTAGACTCTCTGGTATTGGGATTACAGGCGTTTGCCAACATGCCTGGCAAAAGGTACAGGCCCCTTACAAGGCTGAGTCATTTTATAGTGCTGTTGATTTTACAAAATCAACTTAACATCCCTGTTCCTCAGTTTCTGTCTCTGCAACATGGGGTAAGGCAAGTACGTATGTTAGCAGCTGTTCTGACAGTTCTAGCCCATGATACATGGAGGATACTAATTGCAGTGCTCGTTTCAAAGAGGCCCCTGTACATAACAGTTGTGCATGTGTTGTGTTTCAGCTGAGTCATTATTTACGAATGTGTTGCGTCTAGGCTGAATCAGTGAGGACAGGAAAGGTACGTTTCATTAGTAGAGGCTCAAAATGCAGATGTTGTATGTGGCTGTGAAGGTCTGTGGTGCATGTATCAATACATGCGCACTTGTATGGTGTGCATGTTTGTATGAATGAATGTGGATGTGGATGTGTGTGCCTGTATTCTGTGTGTGCTGGTTAGTTTGTTTTTTTGTTGTTGTTGTTTCAACATGACGTAAGCCAGGGTCATCTGGGTAGAGAGGGCTGGAGAGAGGGCTCTGCTATTAAAGGCGAGACTCACAACCAAAAATATAAGAGAAAATGTCTCCATTCTAGTGGCCTGTGTACAAGCCTGTGGGGCATGTTCTGGATTAGTGGTTGATGTGGGACGGCCCAGCCCCTGGTCAGTTCTGTGAGCAGCGCTCCTCCGTGGTCTCTGCTTTATTTTTACCTTCAGGTTCCTGCCTTCAGTGTCTGCTCTGATTTCCTCAGTGATGGACTATGACCTGGGAGTGTAAGAGGAAATAAACCCTTTCCTCCCCACGGGGCTTTTGGTCATGGTGTTTACCACAGAATCTAACTGGGACAGTGTGTACACATGAATGTGTGTGTTTAGAGCATATATGTCTGTGGTATTTTTGTGTGTCTGTATATGTCTATGTGGTATATGTGAACAGGTGCCCCGTGGGGTGCCTGTGCTTATATCTATCTCTGCTGCATATGCATATATGTCTGCAGTGTGCATAAGAGTACGTGCATGTACATATATGTATTTACATGTCTGATATGTGTTATATATGTATGTGCATAGTGTAAGATCTGTGGAAGAATGTGTGTGTACAGTACTAACCTGCCCACAAACACGCAAGCACTCCAGCTGTAGCCTCTGAAGATAAGTTAATTATCAAATCAGGAGTCACCGAGGCAGGATGTTTGGAATAAAATTCTTTTGTAATTTCACATTTGGCGAAGGCGGGAACATGAAAATGTAAAATTACAGCATCACTGTCATCTGTCATAACACAGTGGTGACAATGACACTGTGTCTTAGGTGAGCACTTATCTTTCCTAGTTAATTTTTCTGATATTTTCGATTCTAGATATAACATAACTTGAATGGTATACAAATGTTTTATAACATGTAAAGAAGAAATCTATGGGCTTGTTTTTGAGATTTGAAAAACATGAAGTCATTGAGGTTGGCCTGTCCTTTTACACGAGAGTGAAAAAATCTAACAGGAGCACTGGCGAATGGAGAGGGAGTATCCTTTAAGGCGTTGGTCAGGAAGCCGCACATGGAACCGCAACACATCCTCAAAGGCTGTGGTTTTTGCGGTTGCTTGTTTGCTTGATTGGATTTTTAATCCAGGGTTTCACGGGCTGACTTTGACCTTGCAGCAATCCCCAGACCTCAGTGTCTTGAGCGCTGGGACTACAGAGCGCCCCACCACACCCACTACCAAATCTCTTGACAAATGGGACTAAGTGGCTCTGTGGGCTGAGTACCTATGGCATCTGCATCAATGACACCACACTGTGGGAAGGAGGATGTGGTGGTTTGAAGGAGAAGAGCCCCTATGTGCCTGAATACTGGGTCCTCAGTTGGCAGCACTGTCTGAGGAGTTTAGGAATCCTGTAGGAGGTAGAAAGGGGGTGCTGGGGGATGGGATTTGAGAGTTTATAGACTCGCCCCACTTCCAGCTCTCACACCGCTTCCTGTGTTCAGTTAAAGACGTGATCTCTCAACATCCTGCTCCAGCTTCCTGCTCTAGCCTCCTGCTACCACTTTCCCCCCACCATTAGGAACATCCAGCCCTCTGTAGGCATAAGCTAAAACAAACTCCTTCTTTTATAAGGTGCTTTCAGTCATTGTATTTTACCACAGCATCACAAAAATAACTAATACAGAGGATAACACCTCTGTTGACCAAATGGACCCAGAACCTAGCATGGGAACAGTGGCATGTGATGGTGATAAATCAGGCTTTGGGTTCTCTGCTCCCCTCAAGGCACCCATGGAGTAGTGGTGGAAAGGTAGAGAGAACAGATTCTGGTTCTCAGCCTTCTATCCTTGGAAGTGGATTCTTCTGTAAATCATTTCCTTCACTAACTCTTTGTGCTTCTAATTCTCATCCTCCTGATGACACTCCATTTCCCGTCCTGCACCTCACAGACCATTTCAGAGGACGCATCTGTCACCATATCTGCTGAGTGAGTGTGCTCAGCACTAGCTCTGAGCGCCACCATTTTTAGTTCTACGTTCTCAAGCCAGTCAGCCAGTCTCTGTTTTACCAGTGGTGAGAGTCAGATTTTTGTTCTTGCATTAATAACTCCAAAACGTTCAGGCTCATTCCTGTTCCAGTCTCCTGAAATCTCAGTGCTGTGAGATTCTTTATGACTGAACAAATAGGGACGGCCTCACTTGATCAAATTCTGCTCGAGGCAACAGGGCTTTGGACTGATTTGAGTGTGAAAACAGTAAGTGAAGAAGACAAGTCTGGACTTCTCATAGGGTTATATAATCACGTGCAATGGAACCATTTTTAGTGAGGAATGGAAGTTCTAAGCAGCTTCCGAGCAACTTAGTATCTGATTCTTGTATTTATTCTTTTGGAACCTATGTGAAACAGATAAGTTGCCCTTTTTGCTTCAATTTCTCTGCTAAACTTTATGACTATAATTGTTTTTATTCAGTTTAATAAATTCAGGCTAGGGAACTTTCTCCTATGAAAATTTGCTTTTCAATGATCACTTTACAGATTTTGGAGGGTTTTCAAGATACATTCAGGGTATAAAATTTGAATACTGGCATATACACATACCACACACACACACACACACACACACACACACACACACACACGCACACTTGAATACCCAGAGTGTTTTATTCACTAGAAAACTCTTCCCATTCCAGTTCCACTCCTGAACGAGTATTAAATCCAAACAGTCCATGCTCATGCAAACTCATTCTTTGCATTTTTCCAAAACTAGATGAGAAAATGAAATTGCATTCTATAGGTGGAACATGAATGGCTGTGACCAACAGTTAAACCACTATTCATTTTCTGTGACAGACAATTGTTATGATCCTCCATCCATTGTCTGCACAGTTTCTGTTAATCAACATTTTCTTCCCAATAATAACAATGCTGTGAGGACCAGGGTCTAGGGATGAGAAGGGCTGGTAGTCTTTGTGGTACCTCTTTCTCCTTTCACATGGTCACTAGTGGGCCTCAATGACCTGACCCCGCTCATTCAGGAACTCTGCAGGGAAGGGCCAGTTCCTCTGAGGCTCAGAATTTTGTTCCCTACTTGGGATCTCATAAGGGGTTTTCAGCAACACACAGGCACAGACCACCCTCGGCCACCCCTATGCCTTACCTGGTTTCTCTGTCTTTGGGGATCGTAGCAGTGCTGTAAGCAAAAACTTGTTTCTCAACTAGAGGAGGCCCCAGGTCTACAAGGCCGGATAATCCTGGAGTGTTCCGTGGCTTTTCGATATACACCAGGGTGCCGGGCTCCTTTTTGAAGGACTGGCGACTGGGTGAGGCCCGGTCTGGCTGCAAGGTGTGAGGGGCTCCGTGTGCGTTAAGATGAGGGTGCATGTCTATCATTCTCAGGTCACCCACCCGGTGCGGAGAGGCTGGGGGCGTTTTGGAGCCCAAGGTAGGCAAATGGCTGTCGGGGTATTTCCTTGACTTCTGTCTGTATAATGACTGCTCCATATGCATTTCTGCTTGCAAGGAAGGGTTACAGTAAGCACTTGCTGACCGGATCGCAGTGCGGTGATATGCAATGACATGATCTGGGACATCCAGTGGGTGGCCACCATGGGACGAGGCTATGCTCATGCGTCCCTCATGATAGAGGTAAGGGTCAGCATAGAAACCCTCATTTCTGAACATAACTAGGTTTTTGCTGCTCATGTCTTCGTCGGGCTTGACATCTCTTCTTTCCAAAATGGCGCTCGGGCTTGGGGAGATGGATCTGGAGACTGGCAGGCTAGAGAGTCTGTCCCTGGGGATGGTGGCGTTGCCAGGAATAGCCATGGGACGGCTGCCTCCGTAAGGAATTCTGGATGGGGAGGGAGGCAAGGAATGGGGCACTGGAGTGGATGGTGGGGAGTTTGGAATTGCATGTGGTGTGTGAGCCGTGGATCCAGGTCTGGGGGCTACAAGGCCATCTCCTCTTGCATAAACAATTTCTCTCTGCATCTGGAAATAAAGCAAGGAATCAAAAAATATACTTAGATAATCATGTTTTTGGAGGATTCTCAATGTGACAAGGTGAATTCCTTCATACCAGACACTCACACCAAATGAATGGAACCCGAGTATTTGTCCCCTCATTGGCAAAAGGGGCTTTACAGGTGCAACCAAGTAATGGACCCTAAGGGGACAGGCATTATCCAGATGTGCTCAATGCAATCAAAAAGGTTTTATGTAGACAACAGGGAAACAAGGAAGTCAGGCTTGTTGAGGGGCAGGGGAGCTGCAATGGTAGAAGCAATCAAGGACGGAAAGGCTAGAAGGTGCTATGCTGCTGACTTGGGAGGTAAAGGGGAGCCAGGAGCCAAGGATTGCAACTGCACAAGACCAGGAAATGCATTCTTCCTCAGAGCACCAACCAAAGCATGGTCCTGCCTACAGGTTGCTACTGGACCATGAAACTCATGTTAGAGAACCAACCCAACCTCTATACAAGAATAAATTCATGGCTTTTAAAGCCTAAAAGATTTTGTTTGCTTGTTTTGTAGTGTTGGAGTTCAAATCCATAGCTTCCATCGCTTAGGCAAACACTTCACCACTGTACCCCATCCCACAACTCCAAGACTCTAGTAATTTGTTGTAGCAACCTCAAAAAACTGACATATACCCAGCAACAACAACATAGTGCCATGGTCTAAATATTGAGGCCACAGCTTCTTACAGCCACTTAATAAATGGAAGGCTAATGTATACATGGTTCTAAAATTATGTTTTCCAAAACCTGTGTTGGGTACATTTTCCTACAGTTAGCCCTGGCAAATAACTAATAAATACTTTCCTACTTTTCCAAGCTAATGCTATGTAGGACATGGCTAGAAAGATGAAGTGGATCCCTGAGAGAAGTATGAATGAGGTTCAATTCACTCATCACTTCTTTATTTGAGCCTATGTAAAGACAGCTCAACCATTAGGGGAAGAAAGGGGTTAACAGGGAGAGGATAGGTAAACTCATTGTGGAAGAGATGGCATCTGAAGCATGGTGGGGACACAGTGGAAAGTCCTAATGGCACAGCCTCTGTGCCCCCATAAGGTGGTGATGGGTGATGGGACATCACTTGAGGAGTGATGGGACTGGGTAGCAGGCTACTAGAAGCTGGAGCTTTGGGCTAGGTAGCTTAGATATTCAGGCTGTTACATCACATGGTCCAGAAGAGGGAAGGATGCCCATGGCTCTTTGACAAATGCATCTTCAAAGAGAAACAGAGATAGGAGAATCAAGTTAATGAGGAAAGGGGAGAAATGAATTTGTACTTTGCAGTCACACTATTGTGTTTCGCAAGGCTAGAATAAAAAATTACAAATAAATCCAGGCTATGATCATTTGATACACTGGTGATTTGGTCAAGGCCCCAGAGGGAAATGCCCATTGAGATTCTCCCTTGTCCATGAGGGAGAGGGAAAGGAAACCACAGTCCCTTATCCTGACTTCCAAGAGATGACAGAAGGGTGTCTGGAGTTGGAAAGTTTCTCTGGTCCTGCCAGGCCCCTGTAGTCTTGTGACCTTCTTATAAAATAACCACTCAGAAGCTTATATTAATTATAACTCCTTGGCCATTAGCTCAGGCTTATTACTGACTAGCTCTTACACTTAAATTAACCCATAATTCTTATCTATGTTTAGCCACGTGGCTTGGTACCTTTTCTCAGTTCTGCCTGGTCATCTTGCCTCCTCTGTGTCTGGCTGGCGACTCCTGACTCAGCCCTTCCTCTTCTCAGAATTCTCCTTGTCTGCTTGCCCCACCTATATTTCCTGCCTGGCTACTGCCCAATCAGCATTTTATTTGTCAACGAATCAGGGCAATACATATTCACAGCATACAGACTGACATCCCACAGTAGGTGTCAATGGTTGGAGGGTAGCTGTGATAGGGTCATGGGAGAGAGAGGTGGCTTAAATAAGGAGGAACCAGAATGTGCACCTGAAGGACCCATGGTGGGAGGAGGGTAGGTTGAACAGGAAACAGAGTCCAGGCCTTGAATAAAAGAAACTGATCCATCACCACATAAATTTGTTTAGGGAACAACCTTTATTAAGACCTTCCTAAGAGCCAGGCATTGGGATACAGCTCCAAACAAGCTTTCTGGTTCCTCCCACTGAGAAGGTGAGTACTTTCCCACATCTCCTCCGTGGGAATCCAGAGCAAGAGCCAATCAGTCTTCCACAGCTTCTTATCTTATGCTTGGCATCCAATGGTGCAGAATCCTTGATAGGATCAGAGACTTCTATGTATTATAGTGGATTTTACATAAACAGTGACCAATTAAAAATGTGAAATAGTTACAGATAGTCAACAACTCAATGGAATGCTTTGAGGCTGTATCCTAAGCGATCACTGAATTGGCCTCTTGACTCCCTAAGGACCTGGGTGATTCTGGAGACCCCAGAGGGAACAGGTTCCTGACTTCCAATCATAGTTTATCTCACTACCCTCTTCAACACACACATGGAGTTCACGTCCCTCCAAGGTAATCTGTTCTCCCTCTTCCAAATCCGACTGTGGTATTTTCAAACTCTCTCTAGTGTCCTTACCTTTATGTCCCATACCTTATCCTGGATTCCAAGTGTCCCAATGTTCCTGCCATATGAGACTGCTTTCTGCTCAACTGACACATGTATAATTCAGGTGTGCAGTTCAGTAGCCCAGAAGGACCCCACCCAAAGTGTGGGGCAGTATACCTGATTAATTCTCCAGAATGGTTGAAACAACCATGGAATGAGATGTTTGCAAAACTAACACAAATCCTTACAAACACCTTTCCCATTTTCTTGCATAATTCAGGGCTTAATAAAAAAAGATATTCTTTATAGGTCATAAAACCTGAGAGGGGCTAGCTCAGCTGGCAATGAGTATCTGACCAAATGCCCTAAACAATCATAATACACAATACAATAACCAACCTCTTCTCTCCCCCCATAAAAAAAAAAAATTCAAGATAAACTCACTACATCGCATTGATTCAAAAAGGCCACTATGTGAAGTACATCACACATTGCCCAAGACAAATGGACACACTGAAAGTTCTGTTGCATTATTGTTAGGAATTACAAAGGTAAACAAGATGAAAAATGTCTAGAAGCCACTTGGGACCAGCAACTGCTTTAACCAGGGCCGTCTCTGTTTTCCTGGCTTTCTTATCTATCTCTAGGTAACATCTAGATTTTGGGGTTCCCAGCCCAGCTGGTGATGGTAGAAATATCCAATTTTCTTTTAAGAGAGTTAAAAGTGTGAGCAAGATTCTGAACAGTAGAGAACTGTTAAGATAAATAAATAATATTGATGAAAGGAAAATGTAAAATTAAGTTTAATTAATGAAAATATAGACATGTATTTTTTAACACAGTAGAGGCATTTGAATAGGAATTTTAAAATGTTTTGTGATATGAAAAGACATAGTTAAGAGTTATATTTTATAAGTGTCTTTTAAAGTGAAATACCAAAAGACTCATTAAAAAAAAAATCTTTAGAGTTTCTGGTGGCACGAATGGATATATTCTGAATAAATCAGTTAAGAACAATTCTGATACATTGTGTTGTGCATTCATGTGAAGAATGCGGGTGTCAGTCAAAATACCGAATAGTCAATGCCTGTCTTGGTCAAGGGCTAATCAATACAGAACCTCCACGAGTGAGGATGGATCTCCTAGCTCTAGCCATCAGCATCACATACTTGCTGACCATGCTGGGTATCATCCCTGACCTTTCCACTTCAAAATAATCTTGCCATGGTCCAATGGGGCCACTGAATGAACCACTGAGTTAGCCACCAACATTCAATTATGACAGAACAGTTAATCTGAGGTTGAATGTCTCCATCAATACTAGTGGCATAGTCAAAGCCTCTGGCAAAATGTCCATGTTGTTTTGCCAGGCTGTGTCTGATTTTCCAAGACTGAGCTTTAAAAAGCACCCTGATCATTTCACCTCCTGCTCTAAATAGAGCCCCAGGAGAGGATGACATGATAATCCCATTAAGCTGTGGGAAAACATGGCTTTCAGATCTACATGAGATGACTCCAGTTCATACAGTAAATGCCTGAGTCCAGCTGACGGCAGCTCACCCAGGATCTTGTAGTAGAACTGAGAGATGAGGAAGGAACCTCATGCTGATTTTTAAAAAAGAGACTTTACTGACTTCACAAGATACTTGTTTGACTGGCTGTGGGGCAGATAAGTGTTATAGTTTGCCATTTAGAACAACCTTTGGCACTCAAGCTAGTGCCTTTCTATGGCTTTAATGTCCTAGTTTTAGGCGTCTACAGTCTGACTTGGTTGTGGTTTTTAAGTTTTTGACTGTCTTGCTGACAAAGACTTGACATTAAATATGAACGAGCTTTTCTTACACAAATGCCCACAGTCAGGTCTAGGAGAAGATTAGACCTACTTTACAAGGTAAGAGAGGAAGACACACATGCACGCAGGACTGCAGTGGTTTCCCACACACCCTGATGGCCCTTCAGCACCTCATTCCTCTCGGCAAGTGAAAAGTAGCTACGCCCATCACTGAAGCTTTCTCTACAGGGAATTTAACATCCACAACTGTATGTCAACTGCAGAATTTCATTTACAGAAATAAAAAGAGGGCCTGCATACATCTTTCTACTCCCTTATCAGAATTCAAGTCAAGTATTTATTTGTCTGCACAGGCTGGGGCACAGAAATGTCCAACCATCCAGCAATGCAGGAAGCAGGGCTATTCTTCCTCACTCATGGCTTAGTATGGTACTTTCCTCTCTCTACTATTACCCAAATCCCTACTGTGTCTTGGTTGTTGGAGTCCTTCTGGGTCTGGTAAACAGGGAGGTGTTTTACACAGTCTCATCACCAAGGTGCCCTGAGTAGCATGTTGCTGTTCTTTCTCACAGCACCCAGTTCAAGAATCCACCCCATTCTTCCATCAACCAGAAAATACTAAGGGTCAGTTCAAATTATGTTTGAGTTAGGCGGCGATACACAGAGCTGGATTTCATTTATCTAAGTATTCTAAGACAAGGCAAGTATCACTCAGTTGGAAGTTTCTTGAAAGTAAGACAAGAAGGAACATCTTTAAACGTTTCTGGAAAAGAAAATCTAGCATAAGAAAAATGTTCACTTACCATCTTTTGCGGAAATGTTCACATAATCATGTCTCTTTCTGAAGCATTTACAACACACATAGATACACTTTGTGGGGAGGGAATATTATGTTCAGCTTACTCTATTTCAAGCCCCACCCTTCCGAGTCTAGAATCTGTACGTGGCCTCCTCCATCAGACCACATAACAAAGTAACCAGAGAAAATAGAAAAGCGTCCTTAGAAATGTTTTCATCCTCAAAGAATAAAAGCCACTTACTTTTGTATGAGGGAACCACCTGTGTAACTGACGCCGTGAAAAAGCCCATTGGCTCCGTGCCGGGCTATGCTACTCCTTTGTTTGAGATCCTCATCTGAATCCTCAGGCCCTCACTTGGGTAATCCAGACAACTATTTTCTCTTCAGAGTCCAAGCCACCACAAGGGCGCTCAGGTCCTAAAATGCTCCCCAGTGAAGACCAGTTTGTTTTGCCTGTTCTTCAGAGCGGAGCTGCCACAGGCATGGATAAAAAGTAGCTCTCCCCATGATAAGCCAATTCTCCTCCCCTTGGAAATTAGTCACTGAATAACCTCAGCTCACATCCAACCACAGGCTACTGTGTGGGTGACTCAATCCTTCAACAATTGCTTACAGGGAAACACAGAGCAAGGAAGGCAGGAGATCAACACTGAGAGCCCTGAGTAAACGGGTTAACCATAAAAGCAACATTACCAAACAGAATCGACATAGGGCAAAGATGATCCCTAGAGCAGACCAAGAGCCAACCACTAAGAAGCAAAGCCAGCAGAGAACCGGGATAGTTACCCCCAGGACCACCTCTTGTACCAGTTTCCTGTTATGGGTGCTGGAAAAAAAGAAAGAAAAGAAAGAAAGAAAGAAAGAAAGAAAGAAAGAAAGAAAGAAAGAAAGAAAGAAAGAAAGAAAGAAAAGAAAGAAAGAAGGAAAGGAAGGAAGGAAGGAAGGAAGGAAGGAAGGAAGGAAGGAAGAAAGAAAAGGAAAATGATCTGGCTCAGCCCACAATTTCGATTTTTCTGCTAGACTTTTGAAGTCTCGTTATTGGCAAGTAAAGGAAACACCTCTTCCCTAAGTTTGTGGTACCTGAGGGAAAACAAGAGGGAGGGAAAAGAGGCTGTCTACTAATTAACCAGCCAGTTTAACCAGGCTGAGCTATCAGCGCTCTGCAGCATGGGGCCGGCAATGGCTATAGTTCTGGAAAACCCAGCTGAAATGCTGAGGGCAAAGAGAAGGCCAGACGCAGCTGCTGAAAGAAGAGATCTGAGAAAGGCAAGCAGCTCCTGGCAGCCCCACCCTTGGCAACACGGAAGAGAAAGCCAGAGGTTCTCCAGAGGCATCCCCTGGGGAAGAGACTGTGGAGCCTGCTCTTCCAGGGAGATAGGAACAAGAAGGGGTATGTGTGTCCACCAGAAGTGGCTCACTGGAGGACAGGTGTCAACACCTGGCTCACAAAAGGTGAGTGAGGCAAAAGCCAAGGCTTCCCTTGGCTCACAGAAGCACTGTGTAGTCACTCCCGCCCTGTTCTCTGAGCCCTGAGGGACAATACAACACCCAGCTGGGAATCCTGAAACAAGAAACCTCCGACACTGGGCTGGCTTTAAGCCACACCCCGCTACCACACTCATGGCTGCCTGCGCATTTTTAAAAACATTTTCAGGCTGTCAGAGGTTGTTCTTGCTGACCAAAAGAATTCCGTGACGTCTCTGAAGTCCAAATGCAGTCAGCGTTGCGAACTCACCAAAGGAACTCTTTACTACCCCAAATCACTCGTGGTTATTAAGGGAGGGGAAAATGGTGCCCACGACACCACCACCCTCCTAAGATGTCCCATTAGAAACAATATTTTGATGAAGTGGTTGTAACAGATGCCACCTAAGAGGTTGGGAAAGGGGAGAAGGGATTTGAAAACCCATGTTTTGATTTTTTAATCTAATCAGCAAGGATTTGTTATTTCTCACCGGGCTACGGGAAGCACACGCTCTTAGCTCCCAGGCATCTGGCATACATTTGGCAGGTTTTGTTGGGTCACAGAAGGGCTTTCCAGGAAGGGGAACATAGAGGTTGGCCTTCATTGTCTGTGGAAGCCACAACCAGCCCCATGGCACCTCCAATGTCTTTGTTTCATGGCATAGGGCACTGCATGGCTCTCTGAGTGATTGCCCTGGTGTCTTAATGTGTAGGGCCGCTTTTTCTGAAGGGCTGTACGCAGAGTGACAAGGACATGCCATTCCCACCCCAAAACAGAAGCAACAAACCCTCAGTGCTCTCTAGTGGAGCGCATCATGTCATAATCAACATATTATTTCATGATAGCCACCTTAAAAGGTGGTGGCTTCTGTTGACCCCACTACCATGTGGGAGGCAGTCTGGCTTACCTCTCCCATCACTTCCTTCCTGCTACTTCAGAACCATTTCCTTTCACTTTCAGAGTGCTGCAGGGCACTCCACACAGTGCATGCATGGCTTCATCATTACCGGGGCAGTAATTCACTGTCAAGGGTTTGAAAGGCAGCCCAGTACTGTGGTGAATCAGGGTGAGTTAAATGCTCTGCAGTAAGCAGGAAGCTGATCCCAGAGAGGAGAGAAGGGTTTACTATCCAAGGCTTCAAAAGAGAAGTGGCTAATGAACCATACACTTCCGGGGGAAAAAATGTCCTGGTGCTGTACATAGAGCCATTGAGTGGCTCATAGTCTTCAGAGGGCCTCTTAGCTCCTTCTCACTAGCCCAAGTCCAGCCAACTGCTGGCATCTCCTAGTCTAGTTTGATCATCAGGTTGTTCTCAGTCTTGTCTACACTTCCATAAACAGCCTTTGTAAGATGGTTGTTCACTTCCCATCTCCTTCTGCTGGACTAAGTAAGGCTGCAGAAGAGGAAGCAATTTCTTTCTTTCAGGTTAGCATTGAGAAAGGCCTTGCTGGGCGGTAGTGGCGCATGGCTTTAATCCCAGCACTCGGGAGGCAGAGGCAGGCAGATCTCTGTGAGTTCGAGGCCAGCCTGGGCTACCAAGTGAGTTCCAGGAAAGGCGCAAAGCTACACAGAGAAACCCTGTCTCGAAAAACCAAAAAAAAAAAAAAAAAAAAAAGGCCTTGCCAGGAAATATCCAGTACTACCTCAGTAGGAGACCATGTTTATCCTCTAGGAAGGCCAATAGCATTATAAGATTTTACTCCTAACTCTTCTTTCTCCTTCATTATCAATTTAAAGAATACACATGTAAAGAGAAACTCCAATGTGTCTATAGACATAAACGTGGTATCAGGAAAGGAAATTATTGTTATACTGGAACTATTTCAAACTCATCTTGTTTATATTAAAATTGCAAGGATGGTCATTTGTAAGGTCTTATTAATCTATTAATGTCTCATTTGCTCATAAATGGACTGTCTCCCAGACATGAGACAGACAGGCTGTTGCCAAAATTATTGGATTCTCAGTAAAGAGATGATCCAGTCAGCGGTTAGTTTATGCCTATATTTAACGTGAGTGTTATTCCCGGAAATAGTTTGACATGAAGAACTCTAGTTGGACTCCACACCAACTGATCTGGAGGACCGGCCCTGTGCCTAACCGTGATGAAAGATGCTTGGGCTGGGGCAGAATAGAGAAGCAATGTTAAGTATATCATCTAACTTCCAAGGCACAACCAGTGAGAGGGCAGAGCTGCAGGGTAGGTAAAGAAAAACTCCCCTCCCATGGATACTTGATCTTCCTTCCACGGGGCTACTCCCCGTGTTATCGTGGGCCAAGGACAACTCCTTCTGTATCTGCAGTGGCCACAGTTAGTCAAATCATATCTTCGTACAAACATTTGCAACAGATGGAACAAACAACTCCCTCTCCGCTCTGCACATCCACCCAAACTTCTGCATGGACAAAGTTCTTTTGTGCTCGGATTCCCTTTAGAACTTCTAGATTTGCTGCTGTTATATTACCGAGATGCTCAACTCAGTGGCTTACACTATTTCCTTTGAGGGACAGCTATTGAAATGCCTATTTAATTATTAACACATACTTTAAACGTATAATATATTGCATTATCAAGTTATAATGCCTCTTATTGTGAAAGGAATTTAAATGCGCCCACGAGCAAATACATATGATAATCATTTAGTAGTTTTGTACTATACAAGTGCTTTCAGCTATTACTTTATTTTATGGACTCCAGAACCCAGTGAGATACATAAGGCAAATACTACTGTTTTTGAATGGTTAGGGAATGGCATGTAGGAAGTTAAGAACCTTGTTCAACATCATGTAGCAAGTACAATACATGTAGTAGCTAGTAGTACCTTAGTCATATTCATCTGTAGGAGATAAGTTCTAACACATAACTAGACGCTTAAAACTGCAGATAGTACAGAATATTGTATATACTACATTGTCCCTTCCTTACACATTCCCCAAAGAGATCAACAACAATAACATATTTGGGATAATTATAACAACAAATTATATTAAAAGTTACTTACAACTTATAAAATATTTGTTGAATTTCTTTTTTTAAAGATTAGTTATTTATGTATATGAGTGCTTTGTCCTCATGCACACCAGGAGGAATCTGATTCCATTACAGATGGTTGTGAGCCACCCCGTGGTTGCTGGGAATTGAACTCAAGACCTCTGGAAGAGCAGCCAAGTGTTCTTAAATGCTAAGCCAGCCCCTATTTGTTGAATTTCTATTGATTTAGTTTTAGAAAAACTAAAGTTGACCTTTGGGAGCTGAAATCATGGGAAGAGAAACTGAACACAAATATTATACATGGATGTGTGTGTGTGTGTGTGTGTGTGTGTGTGTGTGTGTGTACACAGATGCCAGATCACTTATGCACTAAAATACCTGGGGTTTATCTGATTAAAATCTGAGCACCATGACTCCAGTTATGTTAATGGGGGCCATATATCTCAAAAATGCATTAACCAGTGATAGAGACACAGGCCCCTTCTGTTGACCCTATGTCCAGCCTTACTTTCAATACAGAAACTGACCATGTTCTGACTGAAGAAACTTAGATCCCATAGCAAATAGCTTTAGGATGATTACAACAGTGTGAGAATTAAGACGTGCATATTTTGGCTTGATGACATAGCAAGTCTAAACTTACCAAATGAGTTCATAACGATTTATATAGAATTGTAATCACTACAACTGTAGATTAGAGAGACAGAGTTTTCAGGGCCCATTAGAGAAAAATGATGGTAGATGTATGGATGAATGATAGAACTTGGAAACCAAATGGTCACTTAGCAGCCCCTCCTCTTATCCTCGGGGGACACATGCTGGTCCCATTACAGCTTTAACAGAACAAACAACGTAAGGTGAGCTGCACTGTAGGGCTCATTTTAAACAGTCTGCTGTGGGTGATGATGGCTTTGCTGAGCCATCGTTTTTTATCCATAACTGAACACTGGCTAATGTGTCAGGAGAAGAAAGGAGTGTAAAAGAGTCAAGTCCCAGGGGATGACACCGCAGGACAATATTTTACAAGTCACCAAATCCAAACTCTCAGCAAATAAATGTGAAACGACAGTGGGGTTTCACGTCAGAACAGCCCTTGTGGCAATTTACCTTTGATTCAGAAGGTTTTTCTGTTCTGCTCTTAAAAGTAGCTTCCAGTGTCAGACACTTCAATGGGCATCCAAGGTAGGAGGATGCTTCTGGGTAAGACTGGCAATAGATGCTGTGTTCTATGGGCATCCAAGGTAGGAGGATGCTTCTGGGTAAGACTGGCAATAGATGCTGTGTTCTATGGGCATCCAAGGTAGGAGGATGCTTCTGGGTAAGACTGGCAATAGATGCTGTGTCACACCTGAAAAAGTGGCACTTTCTCAGTTCTTTCAGAGACATTCCAACTTTATACCTGTAAAGGATATGCCCTTGAAACCCCATCTGTGTTCCTGGGTTTTAGTTGGAGTCTGAGACAAAGAATACAAAAACACCTGCAAGTATTTGGACCAGATTATTATTCTTGAATGACCTCCAAATGTGGCTCTCAAAAATCAGTGCAGACAGGCTGGCAAGATGTCTCAGTAGGTAGAAACACTTGGCTCATGAGCCTGATAACCTGATTTCAGTCCCCAGAGTTCACAGTAGAAGGAGAGAGCCAACTTTCAGGAGTTATCTACCCATGGGCCATGGCATGCAAATGTCTCTATGCACAATACACCAATAATAATAATAATAATAATAATAATAATAATAATAATAATAATAATAATTTTTAAAAATAAAACCATCAGTGTAGAAGGATGGAGGGCAACCAACACCACTCTTGAGTGAATCACTGAATCAACACTCCAGTTCAGGACTTAGCATGAGTTTCTTAATCTTTAAATAGGTCTTCCTATAATACCTACTCCAAAAATATGATTCTGTGAATTCATGGAGAGTTTATTGAGTAGCTACTATCTGTGATAAATCCAGGTTTACAACTGATGAGGGAGAAGGGATCTGTTAAGACATAGCCCTCACTGGGCATAGTGGCACAAGTCTTTGATCCCAATACTCAGGAGGCAGAGTCAGGCAGATCTCTGTGAGTTCAAGGAGAGCCTGCCTGGTCTACATGAGTTCTAGGACAGCCAGAGCCATATAGTGAGATCCTGTCAGAAAAAAAAAAACAAATCAAAATCAAAACAAAACAAACAGTACATAATCCCCAATCTTTGAGGAAGGCACAGTTTAGAAGAGAAAGTGAAGCATGCGCATATGTGTGCCAAAGAGGATCCAGAAAGAACCACTTAAATGAGGGCACTAGACAACCCAGGACCGGAAGAATGAGAGCTTTCTGAACGTAAGCTGTGGGTGGCAATCACAATCACAACCGGCCATGACTTATCTAGTAGTAAAAACTTAAACATGTTCAATGACATTTGCCACAAGTTGGACATGGAAAAGGAAAGGAATGTTTTTCTAGATTTCCTCTTATTAATTGCTTTCCAGACTTATCTCATGGAATCCCTAATTATTCTTATCATGTAACCACCACATCCATTTTCCAGATGAACAAACTGACCCAGAACTTCAAGTGGCTCATCCAAAGGCAAAGGCCAGGCCCAGAATCTAGAATATGCCAGAGGAATCTTGCAGTACAAAATCTAGAGATCAGTGTTTGGGTCTGACCTTAGAAAGGTCTGAGATTGAGTGTTATTTTGGTGCAAAATCAAGTGCAGAGATATCTGAACAAAGGCATTTCTGCTGCTTGTTCCAGAAGAGAGGGGTCAAACAAACCAACTGTATTCACATTCTCTAAAACCGTAGGGGCAAGTCTTCCAAACAAAGACTCCAGGAGATCCGTGAACCCCACAAAAGTGCTCCATTTCAAAGGCATACCTTTGTGTTTGCAGTTCAAATATCAAGTTAGCCAGCCAATGAGCATGGCTCAGAAATCTGAGCCAGTTAGCAAAACCACTGCCTTGCCTTATTTGGATAAATAACAGCCTCAAAGACAACCAGTTTGGGAGTCATGCATGCCCTGAGGCTGAGCTTGGCAGCATCTCTGCCCATGCCTTGCCCAGCCCTGTTCTGCCCTGCCCTGCTCCAGCAGATGGAGGAGTTGAACCAGCTATCATCCTCCCTTTGCCACCAGGCTGATCCAGAAAGAAAAAGTCTCCACCTCAATCACTAGACCTGCTTCTCCAAGTTCCAAGAACATACACCAGAACACTCTTACGTGAAGCTCTGAATTCTGGAAACCAAGGAAGTCATAAGAAACCAAATGGTTAGTTAGCAGCTCAGAGACTTCCTGGAGAGACATCATGCTCCATGTGACAAAATGGTCACACCATGGAAGGGGGGTGACAATGTCGAGTTGCTCTTGCCAATGTTGTGCTCTAAAAAGAGAGACTCTCAGTCTCACATGTTGTAACCCACATGAAGAAAAGGTGCTGGGATCTATGAAGCACTTTTCAAAGTCCCACACTGGCACCAAGAGCTTGTGCGTTCACTTTAAGATAAACTGCAGCTTGAACCAAAACAACTTACTTTCTCCCACTGCTCAACCCAACATTCAGTCTCTCCCTCTTTTCAGGGGTATATGTGTGTGTGTGTGTGTGTGTGTGTGTGTGTGTGTATGTGTGTGTGTGTGTGTGTGTGTGTGTGTGTGTGTTTGTGTGTATGTTCTTTACTTTCTTTCCTTTCCTTAAAAACAACATTGGGCAAAATTTCTCCCAGGAAGGATAGGAAGATATAAGTCAACAAAAAGATGGAGTTTCTTAAAATCAGGATACTGAGATATTGGCTCCATGCTGATGGCCTCTGCTCTGGTATACTGACATATACAATTAACTCCCTATCCCCCTTCCAAATTTTAAAAGGGTTTAATCAACCTTAGCAATTGTAGCCCCTCCCCATCATGGTGTTCAAGGAAGGAAGTGGAGTGTGGTAGAACCACAGAGTTATGGCTAAGCAGGCTAGATTTCCCCAGGAATCTCTTATCCATCATGGCTTCCCAAACTTCACCGTGGCCCTGGCAGAGTTTCCCCAAGTCTTTAATTGCACAGCTATGTTATTCCAGAAATGCCTCCTGTGCTTACCCTTCTTGGGCCATGAATAGGAAATGAACTAAATCATTACATTATCTGAGGTATAGAAATGCATTCAAAAACTTGCATTATTTTTAATGTCACCAACAAATATTCATGGGCTCCTAGTGAATTGTGAAGCAAGACACAGTGTATAAAATGGATAATATTCACTTGAATGTATTCATGGGAAAACAATATCTTCTCTTGGTGAAACAGAAAAACTCATGAATGAATGAATGAATGAATGGCAATTCAGAATGCAGGCAATGTATACAGTGGATTAATCCATTGGCAGGTTTAAATCTAACGGCATTCGTGGAAGGGGTGGATTTTTTCAGAGGTGCCGTAGTTTTGGGTATGTCCTTGAGGGCTATGCACTGCCCTAAACTGCTTTCTCTGCTGTTGTCTGCTTCAAGGTTTCCTTCCAGAACTGAACAGCTCTCCTCTACCACAACTGCTGCCAGATTGTTCTTCTTTATAATAAGCCCAGAAACAATGGAGCCAGCTGACCACGGACTAAGAGCTGAAAATGTGAGCCAGGTTAAAACCTCTCTTCTGTTTTTCTAGATATCTGTCTCCGTGGTGGAACTAACTGACACAGATGCCATTGGTCATCTGTGTTCTGATGTTGGTAAGGAGGATGCTGAGTCAATTAGCTCAAACTAATTTGTATATTCTCAGAATTTCACCAATTATTCACAATCCACCTTGGCCTGTCATGTATTCACATTGGTAACAAACAGCTGGGTACCTTAGAACAGCCCTTCACACAAAAAATAAATAAATAAAAAATAAAAAAAAATCTCTTACTATTGCTCAACATTAAATTTTGGATTGGGTGATTAAGTTTTACTGTGCTCATGTGTGAAAATGCCATTATGAGACCCACTGTTTTGTACAAATGATATGAGCTAGCATTTTTACATTAATTATTGTTTCTATGTATAGCAAAAAGTATAGATCCAAAGAAAATGGACACATTTTGTTACTGGACATCACGATTAGTTGGCTTCGCACATATACTCACTGTACAAATATTTAAAACATAAAAATATAACGGGCCTGGGGCTGGTAGCACCAGTTTGTAATCCCAGCTACTCAGGAGTCTGAGGCAGGAAGATGGAAAGTTCAAGTATGAAGCCAGATAAAGGCCAGTCCGGGCAACTTAGTCTCAAAATGTAAAAAGAGGACTGGGGATGTAACTGAGTGGAAACATGATTGCATAAAATACATAAGGTCCTGGGTTCAGTCCACACTGTAAAAACCTAAATTTTCACGAGGTCAATTTTTATATTGTGAAGATACATTTTATATATCTCCTTTTTTTTTTTTTTTTCTTTTGAGACAAGGTTTCTTTCAGTAGTGCTGGCTGTCCTGCTCTGTAGACCAGGCTGGCCTTGAACTCACAGGGATCTGCCTGCCTCTCCCTCCTGTGCTGGGATTAAAGACATGTGCCACTACCATCTGGTGAGTGCCTATCTTTTAATAAAAATTGTGACTCAAAAGTTCCACATTTGACTTATTTTTATGCCCTAGTCTCAAGGTGATACAGAATAGGAACTCACTAGCATTTTCTTAAATTTCTTCAGATCATTGTTATGAATAATGAAAATACAGAAACATTTTAAAACAACATATTTTAGTCTTAAAATGGCTACATTAACATAATTATAGCCTTGGTTGCCAATACTGCCACATTTCTCATTTTTATGAGAATACAGAGGTTCTCTTAGATCACAAGCTAATAGGCTCCTTGGTCTAAATATACACAGTGAAATCTTCAGCAGATTTCTGAAGTGATGGGGTCTGACCCTGTAGATATCTGTTAAGTAAATTAATCTGCAACAGGGAGGGTCCTTTTTCCTTCTTGTTTTGCTGTTAAACAGCTGCTAGGAAATATATTTTTAGACTCGCTTTTAAAGGAAAGCAAAAACACTATCTACTTTTGGAGATGCATCTAGAATGTTCCTTCACTCACAAGCACATGGTGCCAACCATCTTCAGAATGTTGTAATCAATGTCTCTCCTTGGAGGTCAGCATGAAACACAGTCCTACATGTTCATCTTAAATGAAGGTATCCAGCTCTGATTACGTGGTGGAGTGTTTCATGAGAAACACACATCAGGTCCACGATTGAATTTTTCCACTGTGAATGTGTTTTGACTTCCTGCTGTCTACGGCTGTGTTTGGCAGTTCTCCCTACACCATTAAGGGCAAATGAGAAGTAATGGGTTCCAAAGGGTGAAAACGACATGGCAAGCCATGACCTTTGATGTTGCAGGAAAAGGAAAGGAAAAAAGAATGAAATCAAGTGCATGTGTGGACCTGGACCTAGCAGATGAATCAAGCACAGTGTTCATGCTTTAGGAATGTGGCATGATTCAGTGCTGCCTGTCCAATGGCTTCAATGAAGTCCTGGATAGTTACACCTTTTATTAGGAGAGGCCTCAAGGAAACACAACTGCACAAAATGACTTCACAAGTGCCTCCTCCTTGGTGGGAATGAGAAGATGCTGGAGTCTTGAGAATTCTTCAAGTGGAATTAGATGGGATTTTGACAACAAAATGATTCATTCTTTTCAGCTGTCTACAATCCCTAGCAATGACACCTTCCCTGACCCCCCAGCTTAGACATCATCCTGAAGTTTCAGTCCATGGGATCAACTCTGCGGTCACAAGACAAGATCGCCTTTGAGGCTCTAACCCTACTCCAGCTGAACTGTATCGCTCAGTTAATAATTTTCTTTAAATTGGTTTTAAACTGACCCTTAACTGCTTAACTGTGACTAAAACAACAATACTCATTAGTTCCTAGGCCCTCGGTCTTACAAATCTTTTTTTTTTTTTTAATCATTAAAGGTAATATTATACAATGACTAAAATTTAAGGCAGGTGTAGCAGCACACATCTGTAGTACTAGCCATTGAGGCCAGCATGGGATACATAGTGAGAACCCCATTCCAAAACTACAAAAACTAAAGGATATAAAACTCCCTTGTCCCTGTGTCACCTAAAAACCAGTGGTGTCAGGAGAGGACAACTTTGCACACAAATGACTGCAGGCAAGACCTGCTGCGACAGAGAAATGGACAATTAAGGATGCTGCCGCACCACTACAGACACTGCTAAAGCCAGTGATTTTTGATTTATTCAATGCATCTCATAATTTGAAGCAGCTGCTGTTTCTCTATTGACTTGATGACCTATTCCCCTTCCATAAAAATACAGGGTAATCTCAATTTGGTTAGTTCAACATCTATTTTTGGTGCAGGCCCATGCATTTCCAATTAATGAACCCTAGCTCTGACAGGATCTCTGGTTCATTTTTTAGTAAGATAATCAACAAGAGAGATGTGGGCTGCTTTCTGGAGAATAAATGAAGCCAAGCTGTACCAGATATAGCCATGGATGCTGTGAGGTTTACAGTCTTCCCAGGCCCACCAAGAAAACAGCTGGGAAGCTGGACATGGAAAGAACATATGAGTTGGAGGACAATCTTGGCTACATAGTAACTTCAAGGCCAGCTTATATTAAACAGTGAGCCTCTGTCTCCATTGTGTATCTCTCTCTCTCTCTCTCTCTCTCTCTCTCTCTCTCTCTCTCTCTCTCTCTCTCCACACACACACACACACACACACACACACACACACACACACACACACACACTCACACACCAGATGAGACCCAGAGGGATGAGAATCATAGCAAAGGTCAGCACAGTGCAGCAGTGGATGAGGATAATGGGCTGGTCTGGGGTGGGCAGCTTGGGCTCCAGTACTATTTTCCATTCCTTCTTTGGTTTGTAAACCTGACCAAATCTCTCCAATTCTTGGATCTGAATTTCCAGGTGAATGGTTTACAAAAGGTGATGTTGAAGACCCCATTTCTAGCTCTTGAGCCCGAAGATGTCAAATTAGTCAGGCTTAGTTATTGAGGGAAGGAACACCAACTACCCAAGTCGTGTATGTTTCCTGAGTCGTGAATCTAAAGGAGCATTTCCTCAAAAGCAGATGGAACATATCTTGCTCCTGAAAATTATACATCAGCCAAGAAGCTGCTACCCCGTGGGGAAAAGCACTGTGGAAAGAAATGTCACCACAGGTGACATGGACCTTAAGAAGAAACACATACCCGGCGGTGGTGGCGCACACCTTTAATCCCAGCACTTAGGAAGCAGAGCCAGGTGAATCTATGAGTTTGAGGCCAGCCTGGTAGACAAAAGTGAGTTCCAGGTCAGCCAGGACTGTTACACAGAGAAACCCTTTCTCGAAAATCCCCCACTCCAAAAAAAAAAAAAGAAGAAACATATTATTTTTTTCTGCTTTATTTTTTCTTTTATTATTATTATTATTATTATTATTATTATTATTATTATTATTATGTGTTTTAATTTTATACATCAGCCATGGGTTCCCCTGTCCTCCCCCCTCCCGCTCCCGCCCCCACCTTCCCCCCAGCCCCTCCCCTCCATTCCCATGTCCTCCAGGACCAAGACACTCTTGGGGACTCATTTAAACCTGGTGGATTCAGTACAGGCAGGTCCTGTCCCCTCCTTCCAGGCTGAGCATGTGTCCCTGTGTAAGCCCAAGGTTCCAAACAGCCAAGAAGAAACACATTATTAACACATTATTCTCTCTACACCCAAGTGTATATGAAAACAGCACACTCACCTGAGATCTCTTGGGAAAGGCACAGAAAATGGTCAGCATGCCTTAGAGCAGAATGCCAGACCTAGGAAGCCTGGGCTGATAATACCACAAGAAATAACCTGGCCTAGTTGGGACTGTGGAAACCCACAAAGAACATGGAATAGTGAACAGTGGAGCCAGAGAACAACCTGTGAGAAGGAGGCTTACAGCTGGAAGACAAGGATGCATGCTCCTAGTCAAAGGCCACTTCTGCTAACATCAAAGAAAGGGGGTGGGGCTTGGATATGAGAGGCAGGGGGGCGTGGCAAAAGTTTCCCTGCTCTCTGTAGTGGAGGCTTCAGATGGGTGGGGGCTACCGAGCATCAGAGAAGCGAAGCTGCTTCAAGTGATATTTAGGTGGGTGGGTTGTTTGACCAACCTTGGATTTCAAAACAACGACAACATAGTCATTAGCATATATTAATTTACAAAAGGAGCTTCATTTTGAAATTTTCATAATTTGCTGTAATGGGGTTGGAGGCAGGCTGCCTTGATCCTGAAACTCAATCCTGTATCATGTGAGCCGATGCATCCCTGGTGAGAACTTTGCATAACAAATCACCAGGATATTTTCTGCTGTCTGAATCTTCCGGAGGGGCTAGGCAGAGCACTGGAAAGGTTAAGGAAGCCTGCAGCCCTAACTCCAGAACACCAATATTCTTCAGCATTCCTCCTGCCCCCTTCTGAAAGAGCAGTGGGAAGGCACCTGGAGCAGAATCTTGTAAAGACTCTCTCAAATCCATTATCAAGCTCACAAATGCACTCCCTACTCTGTCCGACACACACAGTTTGTGTGTGTATGCCCCACCCCCACCCCACAACTTAGCATTTGTGGAAAAGAAGCAATAAAAGCCTGCAACAGAAGCAGCTGCTCATGCAAGGTGTTTTTATTTATTTATTTATTTTTATTATTTATTTTTATTACCACCACCACTCTATCTGGTGCTGACTGCCTTCATGTCACCTTAACTTGTAACCCAGTTCTGGGGTAAACATAAACATCAGCTCAATGCAGTCTCAGGCTTTGAAGGCTCCCAATTTACAAAAACCAAATAAACAAGAGACTCCCAATAAAACAAAAACAAAACCCACTACAGTACAGAATAATATCTTGGTGCTGAGTAGATATGACATTACAACTATTCCCAAGGTAAATGATCTGCACTGGCCCTAGGCCTGAAATTCTCAGTCATTGGTGAGGCTGTGCAGTGTAAGACAGACACAGAGGCGCTGGAGAGAAAGCCTGGGTTTAAATCTCAACTCTGCTACTTACTAGTGTGTGATCTTGTTACTTTATCATTCTCAGCCTCAGTTTCCCAATCTTAAAATGGGTATCATAGTACTTATGTCATAGGATTACCATGATGGCTACATGAAATGATACATGGAATGAAGATCATATTGGATAACAATGTCCTAAAATGTCCTTAAATCATCCTCAAACGGGGATTAATACACTACAGGATGGACCTGCAAATCCATGCATGTGTTCCTTTAACAGGAAGCTGATGGGCTTATGAGGGCATGCCCCTCATTAAATTCATTTAAAAGTACTTTATAATGGGATTTCACACAGAGCCAATGTCACAAATAAACACGATTTTTGTCAAAGACTTTCAGGCAATCATTAAGTTTCATATAACAGGCTGTTTAAAAACAGGACAATTGTTCCTCAAGCTTACATTGATATTTTCCTATTTTTTTCCACACTAAAATAATTTAACAATTTAAGATGAATTTCACAGGAAAAATAATTCAGTCACTTCCCAGAACACTATAAACCACACACAGTTTTCTCTCATTCCTCTTAAATTTTCTCTACTGATCTCAGAACCAAATGAAAGATATCTTTATGAAAATGCAGACGACGGCCACAAACCCATAAATGAACGAACCCTGTTCAGGCACACTGCACTGACGCTTCAAAGCCTTTCCTAAAATACAAGATTAAACAAAAACAGGCTCACGGATCTGTAGATCAGAGACAGCCCAGTGGAATTAAAGGGGCAATCTTTAAAAACAGATTCATTCCGGTAGCAACAAGATTGCTGTCAAAGCAGTATGCAAGAAGTTCATACAAAACCTCCAACTCTAGTTCCTCACTCGCGTGAATACATGAGACATAAAACAAGAAAAGGAAGGATGCAGTCCGTGCCAGAGCCAGGCAGAGGAGTCTCGAAGGACTGCATTCTGTTGTAAAGGCAGATCTTACCTTTCATCTTCCGTGGTCTGTTCTTTTCTAGAGGAAACTTTCTAGGCGCACAGAGACCTCAGAACCACCCATCCATCTGTCGAATGCTTCCAGCCCCGTCCCTCTTCATGGTGACTAAATGCTAGGCTTTGCTTTCTTACAGAAGGAAGCTTTTAGTCAAAACATGTGGTTTAAAGGAGCAATATCCACCCTTGTTAAAACTATTTCACGGACATTCAGAGGTATTACTTCTACTCTATGAAAGTTAAAGCTGGGCAGGAATGCGATTCTCCTGTTCCGGAAATCAGCATAACGAAAACTAATGCTGAGCCAACTAGAAACGTTTCTTCCCTGTGTGCTGTCTGGCAGAAACTGCAGCCAGATCAAGGAAACACGTGATGTTTATAAATACAATATGGCTCATGTTGTCATAACCTCTCAATGACAAAAAAAAGTGTAAGGAAAAACAAGTGGCCACACAGCAGGGAAAATGAGATCTGCATCAGTTGGATGCTGCCTGTCTGCTCTGCGGGTTCCTCTCCTGCTTCTGAAAAAAAAAAAAAAAAAAAAAAATGAAAACCTGAGAGCATGGAGGGGAGAAGTAAGGGCTGGACAGACCTGCATGAAAATGTGCGGGCTGGTTAGTCACCACAGTGAGAGTAATTCCTTGTCAGCTGTGACACAGTCATCCTAAAGGCACAGGTAAAAGGGGCACCCTGGAGCTCCTTGCTCATAACCAAGACCCATAGCGCTCACTGATGCAAACAATGATAGAGTGCAGGGAAAGCTTCCTGCAGCCTGGAGCTGATGAGAAAAAATGACAGATGTCGATATTGGCATTGATCATTGGCTGTTCTGATTCCTGGGTGGCCAGGTCTGAAAGCAGGGGTTTCAACATCTGCCTGGCTTACCATTACAGATTCAGGATTGGGAGGAAGCATGACTGGTAGAAAAAGCTGGTCCACAGGATTGGGGGGGGAGTTCTGTGACATTTGATACTAGTGGGGTGATGTTCACTGCTGTAAAACCATAATGCTTAGTTTATAAGTTTGAAGATATTTGAAATGGCAATAACCCACTCCAGTTCAAGGCAGTTTTTGTCCTCAGGAATTGTGTGTACAGCCACACATGGTATCTTATGTAGGTTTTGTACTGGGGAGCTAGCTTACCTTCCACCACAGGAGAGTGCAGCTCCTGGAACTCACTCTTTCAAGAGGGAAAAAGGCTGACAAATGTGCATTCGGCGCCATCACTGTACCTGAGGAAACCAGACTTCCCCATCACTGTTATTCTCATCGTTAACTCCAGGGAAAAGAACCGCTGTCATATTACATGATGGAAGGGAGAACACAGGAAGCCAAGTAGGCATTCTTGTTTCTCACTGGGAATGGGCTGCAAACCACCAGCAGCCTCATTTACAGACCATTGTATTGACTTTAGTAAATAAAGCATTACCAGAAAGTTCGACAGGGAAATGCTGACCTAAGTAATATTTTCCACGTCTGCATTTAGTCAGAATCTATGCAGGATGAGATACTGAGAGCGCCACAGGGACTCTGAAGATGAATGACATGGGGACCTGCTCTCTACAGAATGTAGAGCTTAGAAGAGTGCATCTAAAACCACAACCTAAGCAAGAGAGAAGAGCAGGCTACAAGAGTAGGGGTGAAGGGGAAACCATGGACATTCTAAGAAAGGACAGTGATGAAGAGAAGGGAAGGGGAACGAAAGGTTTGATGAAGACAGGGACTTCTGAGCTAGGTCTTCAGGAGATGACAGCATGCAGATGTGGAGGTGACCCATGGGCACTGATGATGGAGGGACATGGCGCTGACCACAGAAGTGATCAAGAAGTCAGCTCTTGAGTTCTGCCTAGCTCTGCATCCAGCTCCGTCTCCATTACCTGGGTGGTACTAGCTGCCTGACTAACTCTGCTCAACCTCAGCTCTTCCTTTCGAGGGGATCAAAGGAATCCCTCTCTTAGTGTGTTATGACAAATTAAGTAAGAGTAACTATAGTCAAAACACTGAACAAGGTGCCAGGCACAGAGGAAGTGAATCAGGAACCCGAGTTTCTAATAGCACTGCCACTGAACAGAGAGAGGGGCTGATGGCAAGGGGAGAGACCACAAACAAAACACCGAAGCTCAGGCGTGTTTTCTGATACTTCCATCTCAATGGCATTCTCTTCTCTTCCATTCCTACAGTGTTATTCGGCTCCTCTCAAATCCAAAAACTTTCACCTCAACCAGGACACAAGAGACACAAGAAATCTGCAGCCTGGTCACCTCCTCCATCTCCTCCTCTTCCTCCTTGTGGAACTCTCTCTTCCCTCCCTTCCTTGTTTCTCTTTGCTGTTATCTTTTGTTTCATTGTCAGAGAACAGGATGGGACAGAGTGAAAAAAAGACGACACCATGGAGTGGTTATCCAACCGTGTCAAGAAACAAAGCAAACAATAAAGTAAGAAAATAAAAATATTCTGTGTGTTTGGACATCTTACTAGGAATAGTAACCTATTTTATAACATATAAAACTTCTATGTAAATATCAAGGAAGGAAAGTTTAGGCTCCATATGAAGAAGCTGCAAGAAGTGGGCTCAGATCTGTGGCTGATATGTGCCAGCTCTGGGGGCCGAGGGGAGGCTTCTTGGTGTGTGCCAGCTCTGGGGGCCGAGGGGAGGCTTCTTGGTGTGTGCCAGCTCTGGGGGCCGAGGGAAGGCTTCTTGAGCCTCAGTTTTATCATCTGAAAAAAATGGACTCAGCATACCTCTTTTGCAGAGTTGGTGACTTCATTTCATTACAATATAAAGTACTTTCCCATGCTGCTGCAGCACAGACATGGGAAGGCCTATGATCTTTCATCAGGAACAAAGGCACACCGAAAATACTATTTATGTCTGGACAGATTCTGCAAAGAAACTAATACAGTTCACATGAATTATTATAATCCTGTAAGAAAAAAAAGCTGAGTGGAATATATGACAAGAGGTAGAAGAAAAGCAGGGACATTCAAGGGGGCGCCAGGAACAAAGCCAACACACAAACTAGAGCCTGCAAGCAAGTGGCTGCACTCTTGCTGTGGGTGGGCCGCAAATGTAATTCTAAGCTTTCGAGTAGCAACAAAGAGGGAAAATGATCATGTACAAGCCTCCAAGTGTCCACATGACAAAAATAAACCAGGAGAAGGGAACTATTCTTGGGAATGAGACAGGATATTTTTACAGTGGGTCCTCACTAAGGACGGGAAGCGAACATCACGACATCTGTGGCACTGTGGTACTCCTTGTTCCGGGCTATGACTGCACCCCACATCGGCCATCCCTCGGGATGCCACACTGGCTTTCAGGGAGACATGGAGGTGAGCGTAGCATGATCCATGCCTTTAAAAGACGCACCAGCTCCACGATAAGGTGAATACGACTTAAAGGGTTAGAACAGGACAAGAGAACGTGTGTGCCTGCTCCTCAGATGGACGATGGGATTACACTGAGCACTCTGGAAGCCTTCCGCAGCAGGCGGTCTTCCATTTAGGCCCTAAAAGCAGTTTTTACTTTTAATTACTTTTTAAACATTTTACTGTGGAAACTTTAAAACATAAAAAAAAAAAAATTAGAAAAAAAAAAAAAGAGCCCCATTACCTTTTTACGTTTTTCAATGCTGTTTCCTCTACTACTTTCTTTCTCTCTTCCCATTGCTGGAGTGTTTTAAAGAAAACTCCACTCACCGTGTCACTTAACATGTAAATACTTTATTTAGTATGTTTCATTTTTTTAAAACCATCAACCTGTTATTCTAACCCATATAGTTGTCAGTTATCTCTTAATATCTTCTGATGCCTAATACATGTTAAAACTTTCCAAACAGCTTTAAAGATGTTGTTTATAGTTGGTCCATTCTCTTCAAGATCTACACACAGCCCTCTAGCATAGCCTTAAAAATCACAGCACCCACTCCCATGCTTTTATAGGCTGGTAGTTCCTTGGAGGAAGGAATGAGCTGACTGCCCATTAATGTTAAAAGAGAGGTCTTAGTTCATTTTATGTTGCTATAAGAAAATACCTAAGGGGTTGGGGATTTGTTGTTGTTACCCCCCACCCCCCTCCCCCATTCCGTCGGGAAGGAAATCCAGATAGCATGGTATAGGTGAACAGTAAGGGTGAACCTACTCAACACTCTGGCAAAAGAGCAGACAAGGAAATGGTCATGTGAAGAAGGTACCTGGCATGTGAGTGGCCTCACTTTATGATAACCATGACTGCCATAACTAATCAAGTTTTGGGAACTAAATGAATCCCCTTTTGAGTTGGTTCCCTCAGGACCCAATCACTTTTCACTAGACCCCCTAATAATCCACCTCTTCCTACCATGACATCGCAGGCCACGCTTCTGACACACAAGCCTTTGGGGAACACTGTGAGTGTTCCATATATCCCTAGCAGGCAGACACATGAGGAGACACAGGGGACTCCAGACCCCAAGAACAGGGAAAAAAGTTGACGTGGGAAGTAAGAAGTGAGAAGATGCAAAATGATGAGCACTGTAGCTAAATCAGTAGAGGTGAGCTATGCACCTTGACTAGGAAACTAGCCTCCCCACGCAATAGCAGCCCCCTTTCTCTAGCTAAGCAACTGCATGACACAAAACAGTAGCTATAAATATGTAGACTACACCAATATCTGACTCATCAGTTTGTCTTGAGGATTAAATAAAATTATACTTGCAAGTGCCTAATAAAAGCTCATGAGTTAGCACTTACAGGAATATTAGTCCAGGCGCCAAAGGGTTGTCTGTGAGAGACTTCGTGAATGACATGGAGAAGGGCTAGTGAATGGCTGAATATTTTGAAGGGCAGGTGTCAGAGAGGTTAATAACTCAATTAAAAATGTTTTTATTTTTTAATTATGTGCAGGTTTGTATGTCTGTGTGTAGGTTTGAGCACAAGGATGCAGTACCTGAGGAGGCCAGAAGAGGAAGTCTGATTCCCTGAAGTTGGAGTTACAACTGGCTATAATCTATCAGAGATGGTAGAACTGAACTCAGGTCCTCTGTGAGAGCAGTACTTGCTCTAAATCACTGAGCCATTTCTCCAGCCACAAACTCAAGGTTTTCAAATCTCTCCTGCTCTGTTGCCTGCACCTCCATGGGTGAACATGCAGTATGAGTACACACAAACACAGGCCACTCCATCCTTCAAAGATATAGAATCAAGGACGTTTGTCTTCAATAGTATAATTAGAAATACTGTAAGAAACCAAATGTGAAAATAACAGCTTAGAACAGTGGTTCTCAATCTGTGGGTCACAATCTTCTGGGGGAGGGTCGAATGACCTTTTCACAGGGGTCACATAACAGATGTTTACATTATGACTCAAAACAGTAGCAAAACAACACTTATGAAATGGCAACAAAAATAATATTATGTTTGGGGGTCACTGCAACATGAAGAACTCTATTAAAGTAAGCATTAGGAAGGTTGAGAAACACTGACTTAGACGTTACCCACTTGGGGTTGGAATTATAGAAAGAAGATCTAGAAATACATTTCAATGTCCATTCACAGGGATTATAGTTTTTCAACAGTAGTTAAAGCAATGATGCGATAAAAATCACAAAGTCAAGGTCAAGCTAAAAGAATGAATCCAAAGAAACAGAAAGACAAAAAAAAAAAAAAAAGCCTAAAAAGCTCAAAATGCGTAACTCCTGACAGAACACACTGACACCATTGGGGAGTGATGGAAAGGTCTATGGAACTAAACTAAGGAAGCTAGGCTGTGCTGCATGGAGGCAAGGAATTTAGTTATGGTGTGGGATGGAAGCTCTTGGTGTCTAAGGACACCATTCCTCATGGTCAAACACAAAGCTCAAACAGAAAACAACTGGGAAGCAGTAACTGCCTCCGGCTGGTCATTAATTTAAGATGCAAGGTTACTCCTGGGGAGTGTGTCCTAAATGCAAATCTGGCAGTTGCCTGCATTCAAGGGAAAAATTAAAGACACACGAGTAAGATTCACAGTAGGCTGAGAGCATTTCACCACGACAGCAGAGACTCTCGGGAAATAATATCAATGCACACAAGAAAAAGGAAGCCCCACATGGTAAGATAACCAACAGGTTTAGTGAATAGGAAGCCAAAAGTTCCCTTTGACAGCCACAAGACTGAACGGGTGAGCTTTGAGGTATATAGAATGTATGAATGAGCACACATGGTTTATTCAGAAGGGCCTGTCCATATGGTGGGACCAGTGCCCCTGGGAATTGAATTATCAAACCTACCTGATGTAAGGAACAAAAGCCATGTGACTAAATTAGATCGGGGTGCTTTACACCCATGTGGAAAAAATCAGTATACTCAGGAGTCCAGTTAGGTATGTTCAGTTCCAGCCAAGAAGAACAAGTCTCATTAGACACGGAGGCCTCAGCTAGATGTTAAGTGAAAAACTAGATGCCTGCTTCCCCACATAAATTCCATGCACACTCAAGGCCCATAACCTCAGAGTTAATACTTTGGTCTAACTTGCTTCCTGGGCAACACTACTCTTACCATAAAACCGCTCTGGAAAACTGCCTGTAAATTGCAGATCCATAGTCTTGCATTTCTTCTGACTCAAAGGCAAGGTATTAAAGTCCTTGTTTAAGGAAAATCTCAGAAGTCATTGCAGAATCCAGGCATTGCGATGATGGTTCCTCTGCTCGTTCCAATACATACCTTTTTCATATGCATGTTTATTGGGAAGAGTGGGCAGCCCGGAGGTCTGGCTGGGGCTGTCTCTGGAGGCTGGTGAGCGAAATCTTATGACATCAGGCACAGAGCTGCTATGACTGATGCCTATGAATGGTTACCAAGGCATTCTTTCATGGCTACACTCACAGGGCCAACACACAGGAGGGCACAGTGTGCTTTGGCCCACAGTGCAGCTTGGTTTAGTCTGAGTCTATGCTAACAACTGATGCTTGCTCTGTTCCTGTTCTGCTCTTCCCCACCAGCAGTGGAGTTTTACAGCTGGACTGTATACAGGCAAGGCTTAGCAAAATTGTTAGCCTTTTTTCCTTAGCAGTGCAACTGTACTCACTGGGAGAGAAGAAACCAGAGCCCGAAGATGGGGCTAAAAGATTTCCACATCTTCAAGGTTTTGGAATCTAGGTAAAGGGTCTAAGTTATAAACTTCAGACATGATCAGACCTAGATGGTTCTCAAAGAGTCTTCTATTTTTCTTATTTCTGAGTAATCTTTACTAAAATACAAGGACTTTTCTGCTAACTATACTATGAAAATTTGTTGTCCTTCATTTGAAGGACATTTGAGTTTCTCTCTCTCTCTCTCTCTCTCTCTCTCTCTCTCTCTCTCTCTCTCTCTCTCTCACTCACACACACACACACACACACACACACACACACACACACACACACACACACACACATTATCTGAAGTGGGCTGTGAACAATCCAGAAAGAATCGCTCATGTTTTACCCACAAGCAAAAGCTGAAAGGCTTTAGTTGGAGTCCAGAGCAAAGCCTCCACATCTTAATAGGTTACACGCATGTGGTTAATATTTGATGTTTCTGGTCCCCTGCCGTAGGTCCTGTGTAGGCGCCACATCTGCTTAAGAGTTAAACCAGGTGTCTTCCTCAGCCACACACAGGGCTCCCAGAAACAACTGTGGAGCACCTGTCTGAGGAAGGGCTCTGTGTAACAGAGAGAGAATACGGAAGAACTGCAGGTGGAAGGAAGGCTGGGCACATCCAAACTAAAGATGTTTAGCATTTCCCCAGGCAGAGCACAGCAGAGTCAGTTATACAAGCCAGGGTCTCATAATGTCCACTTAGGCTCCATTAATGGCACGGCCCATTGTCTTCAATACGGCTCCGGCTTGCATTTAAAGTATAGCTGACCAAGAACAAATCTCAAAATTCTAGACTTTTCTGAAGTAGCATTGTAGCCTTTTAGTTTGAATCGCATAGTATTTTACACACGAAATAAAAGAAACGGGGAAAAAAAGCAGTTGAGGACATAATAGGTCTTTGCCTTCAAAACGGTGGGTTCTGGTCCAACTGTGACTTGACTCACATTATACAATTTAGAATTTCACGGAAATTCTTCAAGAGCCCTCAATTGGCTCTCCTGACCCCTTTCTTGGTTTTAAATCCACATACCCCATGTGGAAGAAAGAGCTGTGGTCCCCATAGATTCTGCACCCTAATGCTCTGCACATGTGATGTTAGGTTACAAGGGAAAGGGACACTGAGGCTGCTATTACCTTCCCTGAAAGTAGGGGGATTTCCCAGACTATTGGTAGATCCACAGGAACTGCAAGAGTCTTTAAAAGTGGACAAAAGAAGATGGGAGATTTGACAGTGAAAGCAAGGCCAGAGGGATGTCATTTTATTGGGATTGAAAATAGGGTTGCAAATCAATATAGGTAACTTCCAGAAAATAGGACACACACACACACACACACACATACACACACACACACATACACACTGACCCTTTAGAAAAGAATTTGGTTTGACTGGCCAGTCCTTATTTAGACTGGTAAGACTTCTCTAGACACGTAAGGCTGTAAATCTGTGTTGTTTTAATACACTAAATGTGCCATCATTTGTTATAGCAGCAAGAAGAAACACATGCACAGTGTGAGGAAGCCGAGTGCCACCCATTCACTGAAAGTCCAGTAGGAAATAATGCCTAGTTTCGTTAACAATAAGAAGCATTTTTTTAAAGTTGAACTCTAGTCCTTGTACACACTGTATATGTGTTGGGGAAGGGGTGTACTTTGAGAAATTGACTTTTTTATTCCCCACCTATATCTAAGGTAGACACAGCCCTTCCCGGTGGACTGGCATTAATGTGATTCTCAGACACTTCTCATATACTTTTCCTGTATTTTTTCCTTCCAAACATCCCTGAGCATTAGAAATATTGAGGTAATCTCCCAAGATGGCCTAAATCTAGAGAGTTCAGCTTCCAAATCTTCTGCCCTTAACATGGTCCCGAGAAGATTTGGTGGTACTTACTATTAAGAGCAAACAGCCCTGAGTTAGCAGGTGAGCAGCTGCAGGAGGATGTTGGGACCTGAAACGGCTGTGGTGGGAACAAGAATTGCTTTTCCACGCAACGTGTGCATTTTGTTTGTTTCTTTGCTTTTACTGAGTGAAAACATTGCAGCAGATTCTCTAGCTAAGCTGATGCATTATGGACCAAGGCTACCGAGATGGAAGGTAGTCAAGATACCTAGGAGACCTTCAGAGTAAAGATTTATCTAAACTCTGTGCTTGGGGTTGAGGGTACAGAAAAGCCCAGTGAAAGGGCTAGTATTTGAGAGACACTGCATTCCACCCTGAGCACCACTAAAACAAACAAGTAAGTGAATAAAACTGAGAACCGAGATCCAGGCTAAGGGAAAGAAGTCAGAACCAGCCCCATTCTACTCCCTTTGCTCCAAATGACCAGGAAATCTTACTGTTTTACCAATGACCAAACAATGAGTCACCCACGAGACAAGTCACGTGGTCCCGGGAAATGTGGCAGTGGGATGGTAGTGGGGTGTGAGAAGAAGAGAGAGCGGGAATACGGTCAGAAGTGGAACAGCAGTACTCACCCTCACATCTCCGTTCACAGCTTTGGCCATGTGGTTAAAGGCATGTGAAGGATCCTTGTTGTACACTTTGAGAAGGGATCTGTCTTGGATATTCCTGGAATCAAACACATCCATCACTATGGCAGACGAAAGGAGCCTGATTCTGGCCATTTCCTCTCCCTATCCTTAAGCATCAGGCAAAACACACAGACAGACACTCCGGCGGTCATCTACCATGAACCAGACAAAAAGTCCTTTCACCACAAAATGGGCAAAGATAAATAAGGAAAAGAAGAAGAAAAATGACTCTGGCTTTTCTTCCCTCGTCTCATTCCTAGGGAACATGTTATTCTTGCAGTATTAATGCCCACCCATAAATATCAGGTAATAAGAACTTGCTTTCAGGCTTCAGAGTGTGGAAAACGAACACCCCTGAAGGCAGTAAAACACCAATATTTACATTACTTCAAAGAGCTTTGGTTAATATTTAAATATTTAATTGTTTACTTTGCCTAAACACCTGGTTTGCTCCTTATCTAATGAATGTACACATAACAATGATTTTTTTTTTTTTTTTTTTTTTTGCTTTTAGACATGCTCAGCACAGGAAACGAAATGTATGCAGAATGTAGAAAATATATCATAAGAGACCAAACTCAGTATATTTAACAATGTATTTTTGTCCTCCTACAGTGCATTTTAAAAAATACTTTTCTCCATACAAATTGAAACACAAAGGAAAAGTAGCACATAGAGTCGTCTTTGATTTCGATCCCAGTTGTTAGCGCCAAGAAAGCCAACTGCTGAAGAAGACAGGGGTTCTGCATCCTGCTCAAAGCCTACCTTCAAATCACATGAGAGTGGCCCTTCTCTCTCCTCAGGTTGTTCTGTGGCCCCTCTAGCTCATCTACACTGAGGTTCCATCCAATGCTGGCTGGAGCCGAGGGAGAGTGGGCAGGTAGACGGTGTTCTTGTAGGTGTACTTGCATTGAGTGGGTTGACCACAAGCACCAGGATCCTTAGGTTATGTTTGTGCTTTAAAGGAAGTGCAGGATTCTTGGAGGAGTCATGTTTCTCTCTAAATATCCGCCAGTCATTGCTTTGAAGCACCAACTAGTCCTAGCTTGCGTGGCTGCTTCCTGTTTCAAGTAGCTCATTAGAAGTGAGATCAGGGGAGCAGGGAGCTTTTGTTATCAACAGGGGCTAGGTTAATTTGGAGGAGAGAGTCAGGAGTAAGGATGTGGCGGTTCATGAAAGGAGCCCAGCCTCTGGCTAGCAGACATCACGTGTGCCATGTGCCGAAACTGGAAATCTCACTCGCCATGAGAAAGGCTTACTGCGATTGTAAATGTATTTAAAATATATGAGCTTGGTTTGTGAGTAATTTAGAAACATATTCATCCAAGATGAGCCAACAGTAAAAGGCCAGACTGCATTATCATGACATTTCAAACAGCAGCCTGACCTGAACTCTCTGCAGTACCTCCCTGAGGAAAATGTATGAAGCCAGCACAATAATGAACTAGTCAAATGGTTAGCAAATAGGCTCTGGCTTCTAGAACATGGAAAGGCATAAAGTGGAATTTTATAACTTCAGAAAATTAAAGCCATTGTCTTTACTTAACATCTACCTGTATTCTTTTTTTAATGTATTATATAACATTTGTGGTAAAAATTTCCACTGTTAAACTTAACTATAATCCAAACATCTTATGTACAAAAGCTAAAAATTAAATGGTACTATGGGAGGATATACATGATCATTTAAGGTAAACATTACATTCACCAAACAAAAATATTTTATCCTGGACACTTTTAGGCTCTTTTTCACATTTCAATTAAAGAAACCAAAAGCAACTCAGGGAGAGAGAATAGTAGACTAAGTGCCAACAAGTTATCATTATTGCAATAAAAACCAAACAACACACTAATATTTCTGAGAATTATTCGGCTGTGTGTGTGTTTGTGTGGAAGCGCGCGTGTGCATCTGGGGTGGGGGTGGGGCATGGACTAAGACCCAGCTCCCGGACCTGGCAGGCAGGCGCTCCTTTCTTAGCTGTGCCCTCCAGTGACCAGTGCTTAAAAAGTGCCTCTTTCAACATGGGTTGCTTTCAGTTGTTTTATCAACTGTTTCCATTGAGGAGAACCATGGCTTTTTTCCTCCTTGGCTCTTTCCATGTCCCCTCCTGACATTTCCACAGAATGCAAAACCAAGCCCACGGAGCCATACTGGAGGACTCAGAAAAGGCTTTAGAAAATGGTAACTTATAGCAATATGCAAATGTTTCTGTAGGTGGGAAGTGGGCGCGGTCCAGTCACTCCCAATGGCCTCCTGACAGCCTTCGGGTCTGCAATCAAGGATTTGCTTACTTTTCACAGTTAGTCACTATTATTGTCCCCCGACGCCTTACCCGTGAATGTGGAAATACAAGGGGATCGCTGCAAAGAGGTCTGTCCATGTAAAAATACCACATGGCTTTATATTATTACAGGTATATATTTGGAATATAATGAGATTACCTCCAGTTTAAGTTTATGTTTTGTAAATTTAAAAAATGGTGATTAATAATGTATCTAAAAAATAAGCATGGCTTTTCAGTTATCGTAAATATTTAAACCTGTTTTCCAAAAGCAGGAAGTCACCTAGCAGATGTAGCACCTAAGGCGTGGGGCATGTGTCAAATTCTGAAAGCCCCAAATTACTCAGACACCTCGGCACCCGTCTCTGTACGTCATCTGGGATTGCTGTTAGATACGAATCAGCTGGCACCCGTGTTCGGCAGGCACAGTTTTACAAAGTGTTACTCATTATTTCCATGATGAAGAAATGGGGAGCCTGCTATTCCCAGGGGTAGTGACCAGAAAACCTGAGTTGTACCCTTCATGCTTTGGACTAAGCATTTGAACATCCAGGATATGTGTGTGTGTGTGTGTGTGTGTGTGTGTGTGTTTCAGGTTTAATTGGCTGTATGCTCTTGAATAATACCCTAATTTTGGTACACCTGAGTTCCTGGTTCCATACAACAAAAGAGCTAGATTAACATTTGACTTCTAAACCATTTAGGGGCTGGACCAGCAACTGCCTGTTTATGTGAATCTAAATCCTGTTCCTCCAGTTGTTTGGCTGGGACAGATCAGAAGGGTCTCTTCATGTGTTGTTCCATCAACAACACCACTACAGTTAGTGACAAGACTTTTGTCTCCTTGATGCTTGGATCCCTGTTAATCTGTCCAACTGGGTTTCCTGGAGAAAGTCCATTGGCCAGTGACACCCTTGGGTAAAAGATGACTCCTTTAGAAATGGAATGTGAGACTGCTTCTCAGCATCTTCGGTGGGCACTGAGTCTAGTTTTTATTTCAAACTTGTGAGGCACAAGCGAAGACCCAGTAGGCTCATTACTGAACACACCTACAGGTTCTGTCATGGGAGAAAGGGCACTTTGTGAGGGAGTTTGAAAATTTCAGTCTTAAGTAAGCCTTTAGCTCTTGGTATTTCTTATCCCATCTCTGGGCTTTAGTGTCCTTGAACTTCAGATAAAATGCAGTCCTGGGTCATTTCTTACATTCCTTTCAGCTGTGATAAAGTACAGACAGAGCTAGTAACACATCCAAAGGTCTGCGTGGAAGAAAGTTGTCCACATCTTTGTATTGAACTTTAGGCAACTAGAGGGTGGATTCCCATCTGTGTGCAGCAGGTCTTGCCAAATGTAATGACTGGGCTTTCTCCATCAGGATGAGGAAAAATTCAGACTGAGCACAAACTCTAGACATCCAAATGGTGGCCAAAGACCCTCAAAATAAATTAAACAAATACCCCAAAACTACTACCTCAGACAATGCCCCCAAATGACTTACCTCACATCATTTAACTCATAATAGACATTTCTGCTCTCGTCTTTGATGTAGATGGCAACACTAGGCGACTCCAGCATTTTCATGGTGAGCTGCTGTGGAAAGGCACTTACAAAGAGGGCACGGATCGTGTCTGCGCTTGTGATTTCATTCGGCATCCGCAGCTGTTTGGTTTCATCTCCATACTGGAGGTAGAGAACACCTGCGTGCAAAAGAATCTTCAGTTATCGGCTTGCAGATCAAGAAGCATGGGATGTGAATCAGAAGCTAAGCCACTTCTACCCTACTGCAGGTATAGATGTTCAGAACAAACTTGAAAAGCAAGGAATGGGGGGCACTCATTTGGAGCTTCCACAAAATGCATTATCTGGTTATCACGTAAGTACCTGGTTTTATTCTTTGGGCAGGTGTTAGCCAGGCCATTTCCCCATTGTTTTAGAATCAAAAGGACAAGGATCTAACCTTGTTGCCTATAGCAAAAAGCAATACAGAATGTCCTCAGAAGGTATATTTAGGACTCTGACCCTGCAGGGTTATTTTTAGCATGTGGTTCATTAACTGGAGACATTATCATAATAGCAATGCATAAGGTCCAGAGCTTGTCTTAGTAGTTCATTCAGAAACACTTCAAGTGGAAATAGCACATTTCTGTGGTTTTCCTATAGCTATTGGATGTTTATATCATATTAAACTCCCCTCAGGAGGCTGGCACCTTGACATTCCAAATAAAAATGGGACAAGTTGGTTACCACAGATACCATCACTGAATGTCAGAGTTCCAAGGGGGGTAGCATATGTCTTGTTTTGGCCAATGAGATATTAGTCAATGTGGTGCAAAATGACGACCTGACATTTGCTAGCACACTGGATTTTTCTTCTTGATGAGCAAGGTTTGACAATGTTCCCTAACTGAACCTAAATTTGAGGACTCCAAGCTATGCTTGGAAAGAGGTCAAATGTAGAAGAACGGGAGCCCTATCCAACAGCTCGGCAATGCACCCTCGTGCAGCTAGGAACGCTGGATGAACATCTTGGCCGTGAACTCCCCAGCCATGTAAGAGAAAGGACATGCCCCCACCAAGCACTGCTACAATTGGAGAGTCCTAGCCAGTAAATGACTGTAGGAGCAGTCTCAGGCTACCATGCTTGCTACTGTGGTTTGAATATCAAATGTCCCCAATGGCTTCATATGTTAGCACACTTGTTCCCCAGCCAGGGGCACTGTTTGGTTAAGTTATGATGCCGTTAGGAGATGGAACCTTGCTGGAGGAAGTACATCCCTGGAGGCAGGCTTTGGGGGTTTATAGAAGACCCCCATTTACTCTTCTCTTTTTTTGTTGTGTGCAGATGAAATGTGATCACTCAGCTTCATGCTCTTGCTGCCACGCTTTTCTTGCCTGTTGCCATGTTTTCTTTCACCATGGTGGACTCTATCCCTCTGGAACAGTGAGCCAAAATGAACCCTTTCTCCCCTAGCTGTTTTTTTGTCAGGGTATTTTATCATAGCAACAGAAAAATCAAACAAAAAACAAAAAAACCACACGTCTTCACCAGCTGTTTGGACATGGATAATTGAAATGTTAAATCAAAGACGTTGAGATTGCATCTGGATTCTGGTGTTTACGTATTTGTGAGAAGTCACTGGGGAGTAGACTAGTACCACCAGGGAAATATTAGTGGGCAGAGATGGAAAAGGGAACAGCTGGCTTTCAGTTAACTACGGCATCTCGTCTAGCAAACACGTCCTCCAGAAAGTCCACTGAAGTGGCAGGGAGGTAAGAAAAAGCACACAACAAAGAATAAAAAGGAGAGACGGTAAGAGACAGGAGAGAAAACCAACACCGAAATCTTCAAGGGAAGAATTCATTACAAAGTGAGTAGAACCAAAGAAACCCATGAGTGCCAGGCTCCTTTTGAACAAGGGCATACAGAGCTAAAAGGATGAGGCTTGACTCAACTTCATTTTTTCCCAATGGAAAAGATGTGTCTATCCTTCCTTCTCCACTCAACCAAGGAATTCCTCACTGTGTCTGTCCATTTTACAAGTTTGAAGAGCTTAGCCAAGATTAGATTATGGCTGATCAGGCTTACAGGACCGAGCTAGGGGATGGCACCCTACTGTAGGAACCAGAGGAACTTCCTTAGAAAGCTAGTGGCCCAGAGGAAGAGACCCTCAGATTCCATGAAAGAGTCATGTCAGTCACCGGGTATGAACATCTGCCATCAGGAATGAATGACTGTACCTCCTGCTGTCATACTAACAGACTTCTAAGCATTTCAGACACCTTCTGAAAGCTTTTAACATTAAAGAAGAGAGCACTTGAGACTTTTTATCAGGCATCTACTTTCCTAGAAAAAAAGATTGGGTTAAAAAACAAAAGGCAGGAAAAGCAAAGACAGTTTCAAAAGATAGACTCTAAGTTGTGTTTTCACTCTCGCAAACTAAGATTTATGAGACTGCAGACTGAAAAGGGACGTGAAATGCCCAACGTACTCAGGCTTGTCCCTGGTACATGGAAGGTGACGGGCCCTGAAAGCTCGCAGAGGTGGGGGAAAGTCACAGAGGAAGGACCAGGCATCTGAAAGACGTTGTCTTCCTTAATATCAACCAGGGGCCAAAGGATAAGAGCAGCACTTAAGAAATTCCAGTGGAATATACTTCCCATGTAGGTTTCTCCCCCTCCACATCATCAGCCAGCTCTCTATTAAAGCCATCTTCTCAGATACTTCGCCTAGAATCCCTACACCCTTTCCCTATTGTTTTATATCCTATCCTTGTTTTCTTTTGACTTCTTAACTTTTCTCACCATGTGCTACAAACTTCCATCTTAATTCTGGACCTCGGGTCTGGCTGGTGCAGCTGCCAGCTGGCTACACATGTCCAGTTATAGAACGTGACAGTCCAGAGAGGATGGGGATGGTGCCTTTGCAAACCGAGGGGAATGGTGTTTTCATACCTGATTCTGGAAAGGTATTTACTTTGATCTTTTAGCTAGAATAAGTTTCAAGAGAATATTTTCTAAAATATTTATTATATATTTTTAGGTATAGATATATGTACCTGGGTGAGTTTATGTACACAATGTATATGCAGAAGCCCATGGAGATCAAAAGAAGGCACAGATTACCTGGAACTGGAGATATCAGTGGCTGTGAGGAGCCATATGGGTGATGGAAACTGAACCTGGGTCCTCTGGAAAAGTGGCAAACTCTCATAACCACTAAACCCTCACACCAGCCTCAAGAGGAGAGAATGTTTAGAGGATTTTTTTTTGTCATTGTTCTTTATATCTTCAAAGTACTTAATGTTATCATAGGTCCTCTTCTTCTCCCAACTTTCTTGTGTGTATGGATAGATGTGTGTGTGTGTGTGTGTGTGTGTGTGTGTGTGTGTGTTGTGTGGGGAGTCATCCTTGACCGTTCTTCTACCTTACTCACTGAGGCAGGGCCTCAGAATTAAACCCAGAGCTCTATGATATAACTAGCCTCGGTAGCCATCTTGCTCTGGAGATTCCCTATCTCTGCTTCAAGGGCACTAAGCATTCCACAGCTGAACCATCTCTATTGAAGCTTCTTAATAAACATACACTGCATCAATTAATATATATTTAGTCATCTAAAAGGGACTTTGGGTAAGGGACTATATGAGCTGTAAAGTTTTTTCTAGGTGATGTACTTAGTCTCGTGGGATCTCGCTTATAAATTGTTTCCTTGTCCCAAGCAATTCTGTTACGCCTTTCTGGCCATCCCATGTCAGATCCTCAGGGAGGGAGTTCTCCTGTGTGCCTATGAGGTTACAAATTCCTTAGAGTGCAGAGAAAATCTTTCAGGCCTGTCTGATCACAGACTGTGGAATGTTTTGCTCCAAATGAGAATTATGGTGATTGTCCCAGGGATTAGCTTATACCATATGAAAAGGCTACAACCATTCCTGAAGACTGGGCCTGCAACAGTCTCCAGGTGAGGCCTCTACAGAACTGCCTGGCAGCAGCTCAATATTATAGCCTTGCCACCCCAACAGGCCTGGTTTTCATCGCCACATCTGCATTCTGTATGTGTGTGTGTGCTTGAAATAGAATTGAAAGAATCTGAGTGGAAACAAATTGGGTCTAAACTCCAGTGACCTCAGGTCTGGCTGGTGCAGCTGCCAGCTGGGTACACATGTCCAGTTATAGAACGTGACAGTCCAGAGAGGATGGGGATGGTGCCTTTGCAAACCGAGGGGGATGGTGTTTTTACAATTGATTCTGGAAAGGTTTTTAAAGATTCTTAAATTCAGAAGGAATTATCTTAATATATGATGGTATTTTAATGGCACAGTGATAAACTAAAACCCACATGACTTCAGCAAGACCATGGAGGATGAACCTGCTCCAGGTACACCAAGGATGTCTGTAGGGCATAATCTCATTTTGCATGGAGAAGAGGGTAATTGAAACGCATTTATGGGATATCCATTGCATGCCAGTCATGGGGCACAGATTCCATCCTATCAGACAACATTTTTGTCCAAGTGTTACTATGACCCAATCTCCTGGTATGGAAATATTAATAGAAGCTCAGAAGATCCAAGTGGCTTGCCTTGAAGTTACAGCCCATAACTAAGACTCACATACAATTCCATTTTGAAGAGCCTGCCGCCGTGGAAGCACACTGCTTCTGAAAGTCTACATTCAGTCTGTCCATCCAGTCTTTGTCATCAAGTGATCTGAGCGGGCCTTACATTTTTTCGAATGACCATGTGGCTTGAAGAACAAGTTGAGGACAGTTGGGAAAGAAGTTCCATCTTTAACCTAACTGAAGGGAATGCAGACACATGGAAGGAAATTCCATATTACAAGGACTGGGCTGAGAGGTGATAGGGAAGGAGGGAGCTCAGAAAGTCATGCCAGGGTTCTAAAATGAACCTCAGCATATTTGGAGTCCTCCTTCAAACAACCTAGACAACTGAGATTGCTTCTACCTCAATGGCTTTGCAAAAGCATTGTGGGATTTTATCTAAGTCACAACAAAACAAAGTGCTTTTGGCAGGCCATTCCTGTGTCAGGGATATATCTTTACCCTTCTGAACCTTGGTGTTGGTCCCAGAATGAAGGGCAGCTCATATATTCCTTACTGTAATGAAGTATCTAAGGATTTTCACAGAGTGACCTCAGCCTCCTGGACCTAGACTCAAGTCATCCCACCTTCCCAGGCACTGTGAGTGATACTGGACACACCGCCATGAACATTCAGTACATTGGGCCATCAGCTTATAACAGCCTTCTTGTCCATACTTAGCTTCACACGTACATATATCTCCTTTGAACATGCTTCCTTCTCTATGTTAATTAATCAGAATTATTGCCATGGTGATAAATACCTGAGAAAAACAACTTAAAATGAGACAAATCTATTTTGGTTCACAACTTCTGAGGTTTCAGTTTACTGTAGCAAGGAAAGCATGTCTGAGCCAAGCAGCTTACCTTGTGACAGTGAGGAAGCAGAGAGAATGTGTGATGGCAGGCTTCCTCTGTCTTCCTTTTATGCTAACCAGACCCCCAGCCTATGTACAGAATAGTGTTTCCCACATTCATCAGTCCTCTCTGAAATCACCCTCCTAGACACAACATGCTTTACTAATCTCCCAGGCACTTTTCAATCTAAGGAAACCGACATTCAAGATCAACCATTACAGTCCCTAACCACACCTCCATCAGAACTTCATTATGTGTTGAGGAATTTGCTTTCTTCACATACATGCTTACGATGTGTTTTATTGAAATTGCAGGCATGGCTCTCACTTTTTCACTACAGTTGCTTGTGTACAAGCCAGTTTCGCTCACCAGATGGTAACATATAATACAGTGTGAAGTGCTTCATAGATGCTCAAATATATTTACTTTAAATGAATTCGATTCTCCCTGTACAGTGGTTGTGTTCCACTGATACATGCTTTTTTTCCTGGAATGACAACACATTACTCCTGGAAGGCATTCTCCACAGGCAGGTGATGCAGCAATTACAAATGATCTAAGTTCCCCAGTTTCTCCAAATCCACTTTGAGATTATGCAAACCACAAATCATTACACACATCACCAGTGGCAAAAGGCCAATGTTTGTGAATATATGAAGAGCTCCTGTAGTAACTTCTGAAGGGAAAATATGCTTTCAAATCAGGGAAATTATTAAAATAAAAACAGAAAGATCGTTTTTAACATGTATAAAATTGGCAAAGCGATTTACAATAAAATCATCAGTACTGAGAAAAATTAGAAAGATATTCTCATACTTCTCTTGGAAAGGCTCTTTGTAAATATACATTCAATATTCACAAAATACGCAGTTTTAATTTAAAATTCCAACTCTGCACATTTAGACACAAAGATGTCTTTACCAGAGAACTTAAATTATCTGAACAATATGGATAAGGGAGAATGTCCAACCATGGGGTTTGATTTGATGAATTGACTCAATAAATCAATCTATTCACTGGGACACTGATGTTTTACAAAATTTCTAACAGCTTATGGCAATGAGCAGGACGCATTTTTGTTAAGTGACAGAGCATAAAGCAAAATGGAAAGGAACCAAATTTATAAAAGTTAATTACCTTGATAGGGAAGTTGTACAAACTTTAAAACTTAACAAAAATTTGGGGGGCCTCTTTAAGAATAAAGCTTGCTATGAAAGTGAGCATTCATTGTGGGGCCTGAATCTTGCTTTCATTAGTTCTTGTCAAGTTTATCTATTTGATTGCTATATATTAAAATACTAAAAGTGCTCAAAGGGTCCACTCCAACTCCTTTATACTCTTCTGCATAGCCCTTATAAAACAAGGTTTGGTTTAATCACCTTTCAGGACAGCTTGCTCACATTCAAAGAGAATGTCCAAGAGAATAACACCTTCTTGGTTAAGTGGGTCATTTCTTAAGGCAGAAGAGATCAACCAAGGTTGTCTGATTACATCAGATCTCTCAGTAGAGTTGGTGGAATGTAAGTGGACAGCAGTATGGAGAAGAAATTGCAATTTAAGACAAGTGAGACTGAATTATAGTTAATACATCTAAGTATCCTTAAGAAGTGCTTATTATTAAAAATTTACAAAAAATATGTACTTAGAGGGACATCATAGATACTGAAGAATTGGCTTTATTTACTAGACAAGCTCCTACTGTGTGCCAGCTCTCTTGTGCAATCTTGAGCATACAAAATAATCATAATCATAATGGATATAGATAAAGGCTAAGAGAAATATAGTACACTTAGAACTTTAAAAATAGTTTAAGACTAGAGTTGATTTTCTTAAGTATATCTGCCAAAAGAAAAAAAAATTCCAAATAAGCTTAATGTTCAATAATAAAATATTAAAAAGCCCTATCTTTAAATTTGGGTTATTTGGTGTGTGTGCTTTCTCTATTGGAAGAGCAAACTAGCACAGTTAATGCAAGAAAGAGAAACGAAAGGTCCCCAGTCCCGAACGGGGCAGCAAAGGGGTGGAGAAGGTTGGAGAGGGTCCTAAAGAGAATGAGGAGAATGGCAGCCCACTGCAGGAGTTCGTGAGGACTCAATGCGGATGAATGATGCTAGAACAGTTCAAAATCAAACAGCAGCCCAGATGCTAGAAAAAGAGGGAATAAACAGTGTTAAATAGAACCTGCCATTTATAATAGCACTGGCAATTCTGGGGAACACTGATAAGCAGGAAGGCTCGCTCCACCCTGAATCAACACCACTGAGACACTGTAGTCTTTGGCACAGTACAAATAAGATTATGGAAGGAAGCAGAACCCAGGGAGAGACAGGTTTTTATGAAGGCCTGAAACGTGATAGGAGTGGTTCTAAAACCCATGGAGGAATGTCGATTCAATAAATAGTCCCAGAAAAATTGGTTTTCCATACTGCAAAAGTAAAATATATCACTTTCTCATGCCATAAGCAGAAAAAATTCCTGTTAGGTTTGAGATCTGTATGTGAGGAAAAACTATGAAACTTTTAAAGGGCAGTAACACAGGAAGGTGCATTCTAGTATACTGACAGAAAGGGCCTTTAAAAGAAAAATAAAACACAGAGGAAGATATTGTTTTATTATCCCATATTAAAACGAGTACTTGATAGAGGACACTGTAAACAAAGAAAACAAACCACATCCTGAAAGAAGATATTTATGAATCAACAAGAAAATAGCAGAATAGGGGCCAGGGATTTAGCTCAGTGGTAGAGAGCGTGCCTAGCAAGCACAAGGCCCTGGGTTCAATCCTCAGCTCAAACAAAACAAAACAAAACAAAACAAAACCAAAAACAAAACAAAACAAAAACAAAACAAAAAACAAAACCACCCACCTGAAGAAAATAGCAGAATAGAAAATGGATAGTAATAGACATCCAAAATGAAAATAAACAAGCAAGTCAATGGAGAAGAAACTCCCCAGGCCAACACACACTAAAACATTCACTATAATTAAAAATATGGTTTGAAATGAAAACATACTATTTTATCTCCATCATACAGGGAAAGCCAGGGAATCTAAATGCCTCAAGTGATGGTGAGAGTATGAGAAATCGGGCAGTGAGAGAGGACATTGATCCACTCCTTTGGAGAGAGTTAAGATTTGTATCCTGTTCTTGGCTGTGTTTTTGCTGTCCGTCACAGACAAAACCTCACAAACATGTTCCAGGAAAGCCCACTGTAGCTCCATTTGCATGTGTTTGTTCTTAGTGGTGTATTCACACAGTGGAATATTGGACAGCCATTACAAGGAAGGGGAATCATGTCTGTTCCCAGAGCTATATATTTCAGCAACATAAAGCTGGGTGGCCATGGAGACTAAAAAACAATGCATACAGTCACACTTAGTAGAATGTGACACTGAACACATAATCATACTCTTGCTTGTGAGTACATATAAACACAGCAGATTCACCAAAATTTGCATGGCAGCTATACCCTCTAGCTATTGGTTAGCTCTGGGATATGAAAGGATATGTGGGTTTACATCATGCTACCTCTTTTAAAATGTTTGTTAATTAAGAGGTCTGAGTTATAGAAATAACTTTTTCTTCATAAAAATTGATACAACCTTATACATCACTTGTTATGTGTTGGACATTGACCTATACCCTTCCCAAATATCAACTCATTTAATCTTTACAATGTTCTCATTTCATAGAGAAGCTTTGGGAGACTCAGTTAATGACCTCATCCATCATGCTATGCCATCTCTTCACTGATAAACAGATCTGTTTATTTTTGACAATGTCTACTATATTGTTATTTTCTATATTTTTCCAATTTAAGATACTAAGAAGAAACCATTTTTTTGTTTTTCTATTTTTTAATTAAGATTTTTTTATTCATTTTACATACTAACCACAGATCTCCCTCTCTTCCCTCCTCCCACCTCCCCCCAATCTTCCCCCCAACCCACGCCCATTCCCTCCTCTGCCAAGATAAGGCCTCCCATGAGGAGTCAGCAGAGTCTGGTACATTCAGTTGAGGCAGGTCCAAGCCCTTCCTTATTCTTGCATTAAGGCTGTGCATGGTGTCCCACCGTAAGTAGTGGGCTCCAAAAAGCCAGCTTCTGTACCAGGGATGGACCTGATCCAACTGCCAGGGGGCCCCTTAAACAGACCAAGCTACACAGCTGTCTCGCTTATGCAGAGGGCCTAGTCCAGTCCCATGCAGGCTCCACAGCTGTTGGTCTAAAGTTCATGAGTTCCCTTAGCTTGGTTTGGGTGTCTCTGTAGGTTTTCCCATCATGATCTTGATGCCCCTTGCTCATAGAATCCCTCTTCTCTTTAGAAGAGACCATTTTTAAGGAAATTATCAAAATGGGACTCAAGAGATGGCTTAATGGTTGTGAAAGCCAGCTGTTCTAATAGGGGAACCAGGCTTCATTCCAAGCACCACCGTGGCACTGACAACCATCTGTGTAACTCTAGATCCAGGGTATCTGATACCCTCTTCTGGCCTCCAAGTCTCAGGTAAGCTAAGGTTACATAGAAATACATGCCGGCAAATAAAATTAAAATATATAAAATAAAATTTAAAAAACTTAAAAATCCAATCTGGGCATGGTGCAACACCTTTAATTCCAGCATTCAGAAAGCACAGGCAAGTGGATCACTGTTAGTTTAACACTAACCTGGTCTACACGGTAAGTTACAGGGCAGGCAGGACTATATAGTGAGGGCCTGTCTCCAAAAAAAACCAAAAACCCAAAATAACAACAACAACAACAACAACAACAACAACAACAAGGGGCAATTTTCAAGATAATGTTGATAATAATGATGGCAACGCTTTTTAAATAGCCTTTCCTCACAGATCATGCAGACATGACTGAGGAATTAAAACCTGGGTGCAGCCTGGGATTCTGGACATTTTCTTTGGCTAGTGATAAAACAAAGGTCCTGAAGTTCCACAGTAGCAAACAAAAAACAACAGTCACAAAAGGAAGAATTAGATCCTTTGAAGAAAACAAAAACAAAAACAAACCACCACCACCACCAACAACAACAACAAAAAACCCCAAGATCCAAGAAAAAAGGAGGGAAAGGAAGGAAAGACGCCCAGTAATAATTACATAAAATAATGAACAATCACAACAACAACAAATGTACAGAGCAGCTCCGATGCAGGTTCTCTTAGCATCAGACTCCGGCTCTACAAGCTTCCTGAGGAGATGTGTGCGTCCTGTACTGTCTTCTCTCTCACAAATGTAAGCAAATGTAAGCACTGTTATGGTTTGCTAGAGTGTCCCCCTACAGGTCCATGTGTTGAACACTCATTTGCTCCCGAGCTGGTGGCACTGCTTGGGGAGGTTTCTGGAAGCTAAGGTGGAGGCAGAGCCCAGGGGCGTGGCTTGGAACAGAGTGTGCCTGCTACACCAGAAGCTTCTTTGCTCTCTGTTTCCTGGCTGACCTAAGGTAAGAACATTTTCCACCTTGTGCCCATGCCAGCATACTGCTCTGATCAAGCTATGGAGGCCACGAAACCATGAGCTAAAGGAATTTAACCTCCTATAAGCCATTTCTCTCTGGTATTTGGTCACAATGATGAGAAAAATAATTAATACACACAAGATCTTGGCCACTAGTAAGAAATCAAAACTATCTGAAATCTCCTTTGTAGAACAACAGGATTTCACATAGTAATAACCAATAATCATTGCACATGAAACTAACTTAGAAAAGTTTCTACTATGCAATGCTAGTTGTTTTTGTAACACCAAATGGAGATTTAAAAAAAAAAAAAAAAACTGCCAATAGGTGGTGTCATAAATTGATTATCTTAGAATTCTTTTATTTTCTACTTTTGGAGAAAGAATTCTTCCGGGAAATGTATGGCTTGCTTGTCTCTCAAGTTTGAGTAGAGAGGTATGCACATATCAACACAGGAACAAAAGTTGACCTCACCAAGAGCTTCTGGAGGAAGCTTTCAGGCCACAAGGGGTTAGGGGGCCTCAATACACCACAAATCATGCTAATAGCAAAGAGATAAAGCTCTTTTCTGATAAAAAACAAAAACAAAAACAAAAAAACCACTACCAGTATATGTCAGTCAGTGGAGTTGCACCTTGGAAGTCTATGTCATAGAACTGACATCCTACTTTTTCAAGCTTATTTTTATTATTTTTAATTTTGACAATATAATACATATGTATGATGTAATGCGGTTATATTCACCTACTCTTACTATTTATTTTTATTCTTGTGCGTGTGTGTGTGTGTGTGTGTGTGTGTGTGTGTGTGTGTGTGTACACACTATGTGAATTTATGTGCACCATATGCTTGCAGGGACCTATGGAGACCAGAAGAGAGCATCAGATCCCTGGAACCAGAGTTATAGGTCAGTGGACATGTGGGTGCTGGGAACTGAACCCAGGTCTCCTCTAAGAACAGAAAGTGATCTTAACAACTGAGCCATCTGCCCAGCCCAACCTCCTCTTACTTTTTGAATTAAAAATATTCTGTTGTTGTTTTGTGACTGTGGTCAAGCCTTAAACCCCTGGGTTCAAGTGACCCTCTTGTCTCAGACTTCCTGTAGCTGATACTATAGCCCAGTGTTACCATGCAAGGCTCAAGCTTATTTTAAAAAGGCACAAATATGGGCTGCTTGGACCGCAAAGTGTCTTGTGCTTTGGGCCATCTCTTCCTACCTTTCCTCAATCTTAGTCCTAGGCTTGACACATTGGTTCCTTTGTCATGGCTGTGTTTCAGTTTCCATCTCCAGGCCCCAGGGTCCAAGTAATTCTTGTCCTCCTTGCCTATGAGTCTCAACAAAAGCATGCATGTCCTGTCTAGCACATCAAAGAAGGACTTGTGGGCAGCAGTTACAATTCTCTTTGAGTGGCTGGCCTTTGCCACTCTTAAGCCTTAGTGTGCACCTGTCTCTATCACCGGGCCTAAAGGGGAGGGCCCCAATATGAGGCCAACACTGTCATATGCTGCTACTGACAGATAGTCAGGAACATTCATAGGGTACTCCTTGTTTTTCAGCTCCACAGATCTATTAGATGTTCTACTAGATGAGCAATAAAATTTGGAAAGGCAGTTAGCCTGGAGGGTGTGGTTCATTCTAGGCAATTGTTCCTCTCTGGGCACTTCTTTCTCAGCTTTTTTTACAAGTTTGAAGGCTAGTCTCAAAATACTTTCCAGAGGGGAGAAAGAATGTGAGCAGTTTGGGGAAATCCTTAGGTCTCTGGCCTTCATTTTGAAGCTTTTAAAAGAAACAAAAAACAACAACAACAAAAACAAAAACCCACAGAGTTGCCATATTGTTCATGAGCCAGGAAAAGATATAACCCATCCAATGCCCACATGCATAGGAAAGATCAACTTCCTAAAGCTTTGGATTTGACCTAAGAGAAGGGGAAGACTGATGTGCGTCAATCCTGATGGAATAGTAAGGGTCATACTATGTGACACAGGTGTCTGGAGGAGGACCTATGTTCCCAAGCTGCCAACACGGGCAAAGAAATTCTTGGTACTGTGGAGTGAGGTGGCATGGCTGTTGTAGAGTAGTCTTCCCAGCTGCCATGCGAAGCAGAACCAGACTGGATGCTGAACCAGAGGGAGGCAGGTGACCTTGGCATCATTGTCGCAGGCTGAGATGTCAGCGGGTGGAACTTCTCAATCAGATGAGCTAGCTTTGTGCTCATGGTTCAGAGAACTCTAAAATCAAACCTGCCTTTATATTATGATCCGGACATTATGAAGGTTATATTTGCCAAAGCATGAAGAGGGAATAGATTTTTCTCTTACAGTTTGCTAGCCAGTCTTAAACCTTTAAAACTACATTGACGAGGCTGGAGAGATAGCTTAGTGATTAAGAGCACTGACTGCTCTTCCAGAGGACCTGGGTTCAATTCCCAGCACCCACATGACCACTAACAACTGTCTGTAACTCGAAGATCTGACACCCTCACAGAGACACATGCAGGCAAACACCAATGAACATAAAATAAAAAATAAATAAATAAATTAAAAACTACACAGACAGAAGGTATGCAAGTACTGTATGCTGCCCAGGGCAGCTGATTGGTGTGTCACACACTAGGACTTGGGTGCTCAGAAATTTCAGCCAGAGCTAAGAACAGCAAGATCTTCACCTGCTGGCCATCACAAAGCTGTGGCCTTATGCCATCAACAGTTCACTTGTTAAGTGTTCCTGATGGAGTAGAGTACCATAGCTCACTCACTGCAGATCTGATCAGGTTTGCTTTTGTGCCAGAACCAAAGGTGAATCCAAATGAACTACTAACAGTGTGCCACCTTTTATATGTCACTGACTTTGTTAACTATTTTATACCTAAAATTGTTCCCCATGGCTCTTCTCTGGTAATCATCCTGTCGTTTGGTCTCTTACTGATCCCCCTGGGCTTTCCATAGTATTTTCTAGGGCTATTATAAAAGTTCACAGCTGTCTTGTGGGCACTCCCAGCCAGACCCTGCCAGACTCCAGCCTGCCGTGGACAGTGACAGGTCTCTGGCCTCTAGAGCAAGTCCATTCTCTTCCTGGCTCTCCACCCACTTCCCAACCCTGGGGTCCTGCCTTCTGCTCCCAGCAGGGCTCCTCCTCTGTCCTCAAGCCACCAGAGGGAGTGGATGTTCTGGCAGCCCCATGTGAACCTTCTGTCCTTACCCCCTTCCCCACCCTGTCCCAGCAGGAGAACTGGAATGTACTCTTGGTCCTGACCAGAGGAACTAAGTGGCTTGGGAGAGCTAAGGCTTAGCTCATGGATTAGCTGAGGCCTGGGATGGGCACCCAAGATCCCAGCCGTGGATGTGTGAGCATGTGGTAGCATAATGAGAAAGAACAAGGTTTGGTGAAGTGTTCATTCCTGGAGTGGACTGTCCTAGCAGGGGAGGGACAAAGGGATTGGGAGGCAAATCCACTACATTTTGAAAGGTGGACCTATGTGGGCCACTTCTTACTTAAAAGCATGTGAGGTCCAGGTGAAGGAGGGTTCAGAAAGACATTCTCTCTCCCAAACTGACCAGCTTCTAACACGTGGGGCTTCTAAGGAAAGTCCAACCTGATAGAGCTTGTTTTTGTGGCATAAACCTCGAGGGCTGAGCTCGACAAATCTCACTTGAATCTGCTTTCTCAAGACCCACACCCCCCCCCCATCATGCCACCCAAGGATTTCTGTCTTTTTTTTTTTTTTTTTTTTACATCTTACTCCCTCTTTGTTACTTTCTAAAGAGGCATTTAAGAGACCCACACATGACTATTTCTCCTCTCCATCTTCCTTTGAAGTCTCACAATGCCTTTTAAGAGAAGCTTCTGATGTCAACCACAGGATCACAATAAAGAATGAGTGTCTGAGGGCAGCTGAATCATGTGGGCCCCCTTGGAGCAGCTCTAGAGGAGGGAGTCTGGGAGGAAGGACCTGACACCGACCAAGCTGCTAGGATTTCTGTCCACACTGCCTGGAAAACACACAGCCTTTGCTTCCAGATTCATCATAAATCACTGTTCAGAAACACAAGTCCCTTCTAAATGCCTCAAGATCTAAATGACCTTTGTGCACATTCCTACTTTCATAAAAGCACTGGAAAAGATTGATCAGGCCCACAGGTACCTCCAGATGCCCTGCTGCCTAAGGAATTTATCAGGCAAAGTCACTGCATTGTGCTGTCTTGAATACAACATGCATTCAACAAGTGGTCCGGCCGCCCCGGGCTCCAGCAAAATGGGACAGACAGGATTACCCCAAACTTGTCACTTTTGGGCTCAGTGCATCACCTAGCCTTATCATCTACAACAGCCATTCTGCTCCTGTAAAAACACACTGCTTATATCACAAACAGAACAAAGGAGAGAATAATAGCCTGTGTTCGTGTTCCCCAGAACAGGTTAACTCAACTATACAGTGTGCTGACATGCGTGAAAACAACCAAGGGCGAGCCGGCTGAGCTAGGATTTTAGCCATCCTTTAATAAATTCTCTAGCAAGAGAGAATTGTGGGTAAAACTTGGGATCTGCTTCACAACTATAAAGGGGCACTGCATCCATTTTACCCAAGTGTTGTGTGTGATCACAGACGGACTGGATTCACTCTAGGGAGACTGAGTGCCTACACACACCACACCGTGTCCTCAGGGCTGATAATAAAGTAGTCAGCTTGGAGTCGTTAAGGTGCATTGCTACACAAGAGATAATAAACTCATAAAGAAGTGTGGAGTGTGTCAACTAGTAGGGGGAAAGTAAAATGGGTGTGTGGGAGAGGGCGAGCAGCAGGCCCGAGGGGGTGGATTGCTATTTGACTCACAGGAGTTCGATGTTCTGCAGAGACAAAGATGTTTGGGGAAAGTGTGGGAGCAGGCTCACAGATATCTGGAGGGCCAACAGTTCAGGCAAAAGGAACAGAAAGTTTCTCAAGTAGAAGTTTGTCTGATGAGCACCAGGAGCAGCAGAGAGCTGATCCAGCCATCACTGCCAGTCGCCGCCATGACAAGCAAGATGTAAGGTACTGGTAAGCCACGAGCCACATGGCAAAGTATAGATTAATAGAAATGGGTTAATTTAAGATAGAAGAACTAGATAACAAGAAGCCTGCCACAGCCATACAGTTTGTAAACAATATAAGTCTCTGTGTGCTTACTTGGTTGGGTCTGAGCGACTGTGGGACTGGGGGGGTGAGAGAGATTTGTCCTGACTGTGGGCCAGGCAGGAAAACTCTATCTACAGAGAGCTACATCGTCTGGAGGCAGAGGAGAAATGATGAGCAGACTGGTGTGAGGCCAGCAAAGCCACAAGTGGTAGATCATACAGATGATGGTATTACTGATCCATCTATATGGATCAATGCAGGTACTATTGATGTAGCTGGGAGGCTGGCGGGATTGTGCGGAGAGGCAAGGCAAGATGGCCCTGCTTATTAGAATAGCGTTGGTAAATGCTCACTTAGAGGGGTGAGGGCTAGCACTAAGGAACCACAGAAGGCTAAGCAAAACCTGAAGAGAGATTAGGATGGGTGAGAACAGGAAAGAGGGTGAGAAGTGGTCACATTTCTGGCTACCCAGTGGTGGCCTTGTAGTGTCATGAGAATCAGTTCCAGGACCCCCCTGGTCCCCACCATGCCAAAATATAGAGATGCTCACATCCCTTTTACAAAACAATGCAGTATTTGCATATCACCCACGTGTACCCTCCTGAATACTTTAAGTCATCTCTAGATTACTTTTAACATGCACTACAGTGTCAATGCTACAGAAGCAGCTGTGATACTATATAGTTTAGGGAATAGTGACAACAAGAAGAGTCTATATGTATTCAGTAAAGATGCTGATCGAGCCGGGAGTGGTGGCACATGATCCCAGTACTCAGGAGGCAGAGGCAGGTGGATCTCTGTGAGTTTGAGCCTAGCCTGGTCTACAAAGCAAGTTCCAGGACAGCCAAAGCTGTTACACATAGAATCCTTGTCTCAAAAAAACCAAAAACTCTGCTGATAGACTATATCTCGAAGGTAGATTGAATAGGACTTCCTCTAGGCTGGGTAAAATGAGATCAAAAGAGGACTCAAGAATAATGGTGAAGGCTCAACACAAGCAACTGGCAATGGACAATACCGTCTGCCCAATTTCAGGCAGATCCCAACCTGAGAGGCATAGATTTTGATGGAAGGGATCAGAAATTCATTTTGGACCCATTAACTTTGAAAGTCAAGTAAACGACTTCAAATACTACTATGAATCTCAAGGGAAGTATACAGAGAGAGAGGGCTCTGTCCTATCGTTGGTGCTTGGCACCGAAGAACTAGATCAGGTCACACATGGCAGTAGTAGCGAGAAGCCATGAAGTCTGGGGTAAAGTCATTTTCTGTGAGTGAGACTATGAGAAGAAACTAGCATAGGGACTGACAAGGAATGGCCAGGGAATCACTGAGAAAGCAGGAGGTGTCCAGAGCTAAGAGAATCATGTCTTAAGAATGGGGGGGGGGGGCCTTGCCAGTAAAGAGATGTTGTGTCAGAGCACCAATTAACACATGAAGGTCACCCATGACCTTGACTAGAGCTGCTTCTGGACAATGCTGGCATTGAAAGGCTGAGTGACCATGTCTAAGGGGAAATGACAGGAATATCTGCAGCCAGTACCATCACTTTCCAACCTGTCACCATGGCACAGGAGCTGGAGGGGGGTTTAGTAAGTCACTTGGAACCTTGGGTAATCCAAAATCAAAACTGTTCCACATGATTCCCAAAGACGAACAAGCAAGTCAGAGGACGAAGGACTTAAATGTATCAGCAGCAGTCAAGATGTTTTTAGGTTACTCAGATTTTTTTCTCTAGCAGACATTTTTGTGGGATTGGGATAATCAAACTGGAGAGTTACAGCCAACATAACGATAGCACGGTATCTTTGTCTTGGAATTGTGTAGACACGAACAATGTTCGGTCACAGTGCTCCATCTGGCCACGCAGCTTTTCTCATGCAGACATGACTAATGCCCCTTGGCCATGCCTCCTCTTGTTTAATTAGGCATGTTACCTTGGGGAACTTAGTGGTAGCTTTGACCTCAATCAAGTGTCCATTTCCTTTAGCAACTTCTTGCTAATAGTCTGTAGGCTTCAAAATTAGAAACAACAAAAACAAACTAATGTCCCTAGCTCCAGCCAAAGTCACATGCTAGTGATCATTTTATATGTAATGAAATCATGGGGGGGAAAAAAACAGACACTGGGGTTTAGTTTCATGTTTTCACTTCCCATTGGGTATCAGTTCCAGGAACCCTATGGATAATGAAATCCTTGGATGCTCAAATCCCTTCTATAAAATGTTGAAATAATCTCCAATAGCCTGCACAATGTCTATTATACCTTAACTCACATTGAGATTCATTGTGACACCTAATACAATGTAAATACTGAATAAACTGTTAATGACAAGAAAAGTCTATAGCATTTGTTCAGTGTGTTGGGTCTCAAACCCAGGACAAATGGTTGAGGTGCCTGTTAACATATCAAAGTGGAATCTGGACCCCAGGTTCTTCCAGCATCCCTCAGTCGCTGTTACAGGGTCCTCCTGGCTGGCATACCCTGCCTCTACCCCAAACTTCTCCAGCCTGGGGTTGGACTGCCCTTCCTCTCTTGCTCTTCCCTATAGACACCGCCATTTTGGTTATGTGCCCCCCTTTACCCTTTTAGCCTCTTGTTCTCTTGGCTACTGTTCCTGGTTCCCCTCTCCCTTCCCTAGTCCACTCCCTCCTCTCCTCACATGGTCCAATTTAGTCAGCCTGTCATATTCAGTCTGGACCTTTCCAGATGTCTATAACTATGCTCTCCCTCATATCTACAATAGACCTTCTCTTCCATCATACCTAGGAGCAGTCAGGTTTCTCAGATGTCTCGGCCTCTGCCTGTATTCTGCCTTATATCTACAATAAACCTTCTTCTCTCTCAATCCTCCTTTTAATCCTTTTTTTTCACTCACAATACAAACTTTTTTATTTTCCTAAATATTTCTGACCTGTGGTTGAGTGAATCCATAGATGCAGAGCCTACAGTAACAGAGGAATAATTGTGTGTATGTATGTGTATACACAGTGGTACGCAGATTTGTAAACATAAACACATAAACATACATGAAAATATGCACATACACACAACTTTTCAGAATAGAAAACCTAGGAGTAATATTAATATTATAAAAGAATGCACTAAAGGCACTCCTTTAATAGCAATTAGCATAAAAAAGCACACTTAAATCCTAGTAATGAATGAATAGGCCAAAGGACTTGGGAATACAAGAACCATAGAGAGGAAGGACTGATGCATTGAAATCTAGTGGGTAAAAGAGCTATCGAATTAAAAAGGAGGGGTATATGGGAGACATTGGAGGAAAGAAAGAGAAGTGAGAAGTGATGTATTTACATTATAATCACAAAAATAAAAATTTAAAACTGACCTCAGGCATCTCAGAAAGTTTGTTTTCATTGAGAGTGGATTTGTTTTATTTGGTCTACCCAAGGCTGACTCCTCTGAATGTCTTTGTGTCAATGGCCATTAGGCAGGTATTCAGTAGCACATAGCAATAGATTTCTAAGGTTGCCATTTAATGGTAAAACAATTGCCCGAGGAATGGCTGCATTATAAGGAACACATGTATCCAGTGAATTGTGGCCTACTAAAAGAGTTGAGATTCCAGCCTTAACCTGACACACACAGTTTACTATGACACAAAGTACTGCTGATCTGGCTTCCCAGGGAGAACTGGGGGAGAGATTAACAATGGGTCCTAGGTGCCAGGAAGCATCTAGAAGGCCCCCTCACATGAGAGAAAAAGGAAGACGTGCACAAAAACGTGTGAGAAACAGGTATTTTAGAAACTATTGGGGAGGGAGTTATAGTTTGCCAGAAAGGAATGGCAGAAGGAGGGCTGGGTGTGTGGAGGCTTTTGGTGGAGTATCTGCTAGGGTATGGCAGGCCCTGGGCTTGATCTCAAGTACGGGATTAAAAAAAGAGAAAGAAAGAAAGAACACTGTGCCTTTCATGTTGAAAGACAAAAGACAGGCTGTCCCGAGTCTGAATCCTGTGCCAAAGCTGCTGTTCTCAATGACCTTGGTCAAGACGTTTAATTCTCTCCATGTGCGCATCTGAAAGTTCTGTGGGCCGGCAATCCCATTGCGAGCCCACAGACACCACCCAATTACTTCTGTCTACTTGATTTTGATTTGAACTCAAGGAACCAAATTTAGAAAGTGGGTTAGTACACCTCCCCACCACAAATGCAGAGTTTCCCTTCCACACCAAGGATACATAAATAAATAGGAAGTCATTAATGTTAAAAACCCAAGCTTCATTAATCACCTAGTGGGCAATGCAGGAAATGGAAAGGGACACCAGAAACTGTCAGTGTGACCTTGGGCAAGTTATCTTTTCCCCACCTGTTCAAAACAGCTTTATTGAGCAAAATTACACACACACACACACACACACACTCTCCCTCCCCCCCCCCCCCCCCCTCTCTCTCTCTCAATGCCATATACTTACGGAGTACAATTTGACAAGTTTACTTCACTGCCATTGTTTGGAGGGAGACGGGTTCAATATGTAGCCTAGCTTGGCCTTGAACCCACAATCCTCCAGCCTCATCCTTCAGAGTGTTGGGATTACAGGGGTGTGCCACCACATCTGGCTTCAATTTGGGAAATTTAGACCTAGTCATAAATCCATGAAACCATCACAAATGACAATCATCAGCACTGCCCCCTAAGGTCCCTCAGGACCTTTGCCATGGGTCTGTCACCTCCCTGAGCAAACACGAGTCTGCTTACTGTCACTGTGGATTAGGTTTCATTTCCTTGATTTACATAAACGAAATCATACACGACATACTCCCAGCCTGGATTCTTTCATCAAACGTAATTCCATGCCAGGTGGTGATGATGGTGCACGCCTTTAATCCCAGCACTTGGGAGGCAGAGGCAGGCGGATCTCCGAGTTCAAGGCCAGCCTGGTCTACAGAGTGAGTTCTAGGACAGCTACACGGAGAAACCTTGTCTCAAAAAAACCAAAAGAAAAGGAAAAAGGAAAAAAAATATCATGAGATTTATTTGCATTGTTCCTATTTTCATGCTGGAGAGAAGGCTCAACAGTTAAGGGCACTGGCTGCTCTCCTAGAGGACCCAGGTTCAATTCTCAGCACCCACATGATAGCTCACAACTGTGTGTAACTCTAGTTCCAGGGAATCCAGTGCCTTCTTTTGGCCTCTACAGGAGCTGCACACACGTAAAATGTTCAAAAGAGTACATTATGTAAATAAGCATGGTGGCATACATTTGTCATCTTAGCACTCAGAAGGTACAGACAGGAGGGTAATTGTAAGTTTGAAGCTAGCCTGTTCTACATAGTGAGTTCTAGCCAAGCTTGGGCTACATAGTGAGACATTTGAAAATCAATTAGAAATGAGTACATGCAGTCAGGTATCACACCAAGCTTCACTAATCAAACAGAACAGTAACACCTGACACACAGCAAAATGGGGTTGGGCTGGGTGGGCCTGAGAATTGGCCTCTTGGGGATGATAGAGTCAAGAGAATCAATGTCCTCTTGTGACTCTTACTTCCTGGGATTAATTAAGATAGGGCATGTAAGGTCCAGGAACAACTGTTCTCCCATCCACTGTAACTCACTAGTTTATGGAACACAATTTGTTAGTGGGCATCAACCCCACAAGGATCTTGTGAAACAACAGTGAACTCAATGAGGTGGCTACTCTTCTGGACACTCCTGCTTGTCAGAGGGAGGAGACAGGCATCATGTTAATAAACAAATGATGAGACAGTGTGCCTGGCAGTCACCAGTGTGCAGTAGGGAAATCAGGCAGGCTAGGGATAAGGTTACCGGAAAGGGTATTTCCCAGAGTAGCTCTCTTCGGCTAAAATGACACAAATAAGACCAGATGAGGGAAAGCTGCTCTTCTCTCTAGGGTTCCCAGAACTATCTCAGGCAAAGGAAACAAAGTTCAAAGGGCCTGAGATTGCTAGCTCTACATTGGGCTGTTCAAAGGACTGCTTAGACGTCAAGGGCTGGGGCTGAGGCAGGGTCGACAGATGACAAAGCCACGCAGAACCTGGGCTTGTACAATGCTGACTTGGCTGTCATGCCCTGTTGATGGTCTGTGTCATGTTTTGAACAGAGAATTCCTGCGAAGTGACCTGGGAGTTCGAATAAGCACCTTGGCCTCTTTCTGAGGATTGTTGGTACCAAGATAAAAAGCAAGGTCTTGACCTTGTAGATTACTAGATAGTCCTGGCCTCGTGAATGGAGAGAAGGGAAAAAATACCCAGGTTCTGGGTATAGTTTAAGGGCACCCACTGTGGCTCTCTGTGAGTCTGTAATGACACCACTCCATTCCTGTAGCAGTTACTGTAGTTCAGACATTACACTGCAGTATAAATTAACTAATTTAAGCCTCACGGGAGCACTGTGAGGCAAGTTCTGCCCACACATTGCTTTACCGATGAGGAGGGGAGGCGAGAATAATTAGTTAACAGCTGGGCAGCGACACACAGTGGGAGATGGTAAAGTGGGGATGTGATGCTGGCATCCTGACCTCAGAGCCTATGTTGTTAGCTCTACACATATGGCTCCTTCAAGCTGATGTAGGAAAGAAAGAATAAGCCAGACACATCTGCAGTCCTAATACTTGGGAGGCTGAGGAAGAAAGACCATAGTTCCAAGGCTGGCCTAGATGAGACAGTGTCTCATAAAACTTGCGGGGGGGGGGGGGGGGGGGGGGGGGGGGGCATGACCAAAATATATTTTATGGAAAAAAATGTGAGCAAAAAAGGAAAAAAAAACAAACTGAGGGGGAGGATGAGGAGGAAAGGAAAGAAAAGGAGAGGAGGAGGGGGCAGGTAAAAGGAGGAGAGCCGAGGGTATAACTACTTTGTTCAAAGTAAGTCTAAAATTGAGAAACGCGTCATATGTTGACCTTTTTATAAATTTAAAACTTTTGGCCACAAACAAACTTGCAGAAGCAACCTTTGCTATCTCTTGTTCTGAGCACAATTAATCACTTTTTAATGGAGCCACCTTCATGGGGTCGCTTGGATAAAGTAGTGACTGATGTCTACAGCCTCGGTGTTCTAGTTTGCTTTCTGTGGCTGTGATAAACACCATGGCCAAAGGCAATCTAGGGAGGAGAGGATTTATTTGGCTTCTACCTCCAGGTCACAATCCATCAGTGAGGGAAGTCAGGGCAGGAGCTCAGGCAGGAACTGAAGCAGAGACCATGGAGGAACATCGCTTAATGGCTTGCTCTCTTATAAAGCTGAGGACAAACCTGCCTGGGATGGACTGCGCATGATGAGCTGGGTTCTCTTACATCAATTAGCAATGAAGATAATGTCACAGACACCCCCTAGGCCACTCTGATAGAGATAATGCTTCAACAGAGGGTTCTTTCTCCCAGGTGACTTTAGGTTGTGCCAAGTTGACAATAAAAACTAACCAAGAGCCATGGCCATGTCATTGGTGAGTTAAGGGTGTTGAGGACGGTCCTTGTGTTACTTACTTTCCTTACTGCTGTGACAAAATTCTTGAGAGAAGCGACTTAAGTTAGAGCTTTACTTTGGCTCATGGTTTAGAGAGTATGTGGTGGGGAAGGCATGGCAGGTCGGGCAGCTCTGTACAGAAAATGGACAGCTGAACAGGAAGTGGTTGGAGTGACAGGGCAGTTGTGCACAGGAAACAGAACTGAACAGGAAATAGTTGGAGTGACAGGACAGTTGTGCACAGGAAACAGAGAGCTGAACAGAAAGTGGTTGGAGTGACAGGGCAGTTGTGCACAGGAAACAGAGAGCTGAACAGGAAGTGGTTGGAGTGACAGGGCAGTTGTGCACAGGAAACAGAGAGCTGAACAGGAAGTGGTTGGAGTGACAGGACAGTTGTGCACAGGAAACACCTGAACAGGAAGCAGAAGTGAGGTATAAACCCTCAAAGCCTAGCTTTTAATGGCCTACAGCCTTCACTTAGAATGCATGTCCCAAAGGTTCTATAAATTCCCCAGAAGAGCACCACCAGCTGGAGAGCAAGCATTCAACACAGGAGCCTTTAGGGAAAGCCAGTGCTGTGGGTCGCTTTCAGGAAGGTCAAACAACCCTTTCACCAGGGTGACACACCAGATATCCTACACATCAGATATTTACAATTCATGACAGTACCAAAATTACAGTTATGAAGTAGCAATGAAATAATTTAATGGCTGGGGGTCACCACAACATGAGGAGCTGTATTAAAGGGTCCCCGCATTAGGAGGGTTGAGAACCACTGCTATAGGCAATTCTTTGGAAAAGGCAGACAAGAGCATTTCAGAGTATGAAGGCACCTGCCTTGGGTTTGGTGAATCTTTTCTTGGCAATATCTTCCGTTTCATTACAGCCAAAAACCATTTACTTTTTATACTGACACAAAATGGATAAGCAGGTCCCTTTGTTATCATCAGGATTGATAAAATATTGCTGGGAGACCCTGTGATTCACTGTCATGTCTACCATGCCAAGATTGCTCTCAGACTCTCCTGGCTCAGGGTTTTATGGACCAGGAAACTGGAGATTAGCAAGGATGAGAGTTACCCAGGCTCTCTGACTAGCTTCTGGCCCTCCCAGCAGAGCCAGGACCAGAGCGTCCCTGAGGTTTTTATAGTGGGCTGTGAGCTCACCCTGCAACAGGTGCTTTTGTTGTGGGAGCTGCTGAAACTATTGTGTAAGAGCTGGGCACACTCCATCTCCAGGCTGCCCGCAGAGCCTGGCAGCGCTCGGGTGCTCCTCCTGTACAGCTGCCCTGTGTTTAATGCTGTGTGGACTGACTTCAGAGCTTCCTGAAATCTGGACACATCCAGGAAGGTGAGGCTCTTTCAACAAAACACTTGATTTAGAACTCTAACTTCCAAAAGGAGCACATCTTAAGTATTTTTCCAAGTGTGTTCTCTATAGCCATCTTAGGCACAGCAGATGGGGCAGGCAATCTTTTACGAGTGTGGAAATAGAAAGTTTGGTTGTACCGTGTTGCAGGCAAGACAAAGAGCTCTCTCTTTGCAATGCCATCAAGGTTTTAGCTATTTAATCCACACTAAAAGGTATTTGAGGATGCTAAGCATGAACCTTGGCATATTCAGGGTCCAAGATCATCTTAACATCAGAAGAAACAAAAACAAGGTTTACAAATGGGAAATCAATAAATTGGTGTTTTTCTCTGATCTTCAAAAGTCACACCTCCAGTTTCCCACTGAATACAGAATAAGATTTCTTTTAAAATGTGATTTCGTGTTCATAGCTTTATTGGGCACACACCCAATGTGTGGATGCCCATCGATTACCCAGATAACCCAGAGAGCTGAAGGCTGGGCTCCTGGGGCACACAGCTTCGTGACAGCCATTTAAAGTGTAAGCTGACAAGAACAGGTATATAAGCTTTGGTTTGGGGTGCTGTGCTCATACTGTGGCCAATGAAGTGCATTAAATGCAAAGGAAGTTGTGGATGCTATTGGTTCTACCTGTGGTTTAAAAAAAAGAGTCCCATTGTGGCCAGGTGTGGGAGTGCACACCTTTATTTCCAACACAAGGGAGACAGAGACAGGTGGATCTCTGTGAGTTCAAGGCCAGCCTGGTCTATCAGGTGAATCCCAGATCAGCCAGAGCTGTGACACTGAGAAACCCTGTCTTGAGAAACCAAAAAGATGCCCATTGCATCCTGTAAACTCCACCTTCCTGACAGGTCCAGGAGGCTCTACAGTGAGGGTTAAGGAGCATGAGAATGGGAGTCAGACAGCCCTAGCCTCAACCCTTCACAGCACAGGACTCTGACCGGGACTAATCCACCCCGTCAGGCCTCTGCTACTCACCAACGAGAAAAGGATAAGCCCATGTCCTGGAAGAACGATAAAGGAACTGTGGTAGCAGTAAGTCTCCACACCTGAACCAGTGCCCAGTCAATGATATCGGCTGCTTTGAACGTTCTTCTGCTCGCTATCATAAAATCATTGGCTCAAGAGTATGCATGTCAGTGTTGTTTAGGACAGGCTCTCACTGTGCAGCCCTGGCTGTCCTGGAATTCTGTATGTGGTCAAGGCTGGCCTCCAACTTAGAGATCCACCTGCCTCTGCTCACTGAATGCTGGGATTACAGACGCGCACCACCGCGCCTGGGGAGAAGGATTGCCACCATGCTTCCCTCTGTAACTTCTCTTTGTTTCTGTCGGATAGTTTGGCTTCACACTTGACCTCAGTATATGATGCGTTAAAATCCATCTTCTTCTCAGTTTCCCAGAATCATTCCCTCACCATCACTCCATTCATTCTACTCCTTCCTTCTAGTGAAGAAGAGTTTCAGTTGTTTATTCTGAAACATTCTTAAGAAGAAAGTTGTGGGTGGGAGTACAGGGAGGACTCATGTCTTCTTTATCATCTTCCCCTCAATTGTACAATTGTGGCACAGTCGCCAAACCAAGTTATTCTGGCTTGACCCACAGAGAATATTAACTCCCACCCCCCACTCCCTAAACCCCCTGGGGAGTGCTAAAGTTTCTCATCTCTTTGGATTTTCTTTTTTAGCACAATGATTCCTCAAAGGGGGTGGGGTTGTAAACGGTTTTAGTTTTCTCCTCCCCCAAAGACCAAGTACAACACCTAAAGGAAATGATGACTTCAATGTGTGTGATCTTCATCGTTGAGCAGTGACCCTCGGCATGGGTCTCTTGGCTGTCTCTCCTGTCACGCCTCCCAGCCCCAAATGCTTACATGACCAGACAGCCAGCAACCTCCAGACCCATGGATGGCTCAACCCATTCAATCTCAACACATCCTCATTGGAGTTTTACCCTTTCTCTAGAATTGTGGCAGTCTGCCCACCATACCATTCTTCCTATGCCATTTCCCCTGGGCATACACAGAATCCTTGGCCTTCCAGTCCCTCATCACTGCATTAGGCAGACTGCTATTGTGGTGAAAGAATACTTAAGCAAAGAAACTTAGAGAAGGAAGGGAGGGAGGGAGGACGGACTTGGGTTCTTGATTCCGGAGGTTTCAGTATATTATGGTGAGGACAGGACAGAGAACAGCTGACATCACGGCAGCCAGGAGTGGGGTGAGGGTCAGAGCGAGTCTGTGGTAGCAGGCTTTCTCCTTTTTTAGCACAGTGCTGCCCACATTCAAGCATCTTTTCCACTATGGTTAATTTTTTCTGGAAATCCCTGCACAGGCACACCTGAGGTGTGCTTTGTAGATTTAGACACATGTTGATTCAGTCAACTTAACAATAAGATTCATCCATATGGTCAGAGATCAGTGCTTGCCATTTCTTGCAGACAATCCAGTGGATACTTGGATACTTGCCATTTTTTATATGATTGCTATCAGCATGGAAAGGAATGCCCAGCTCTTCAGTGTAGTTTCTTGAGTGTTACATATAAATGGAATGGTCAATCCTTTGAGATCGGCTTTAATTCAAAAGGACAATCCTCTTGAGGCATACCCAAGGTGTTACATACATCAGTATTTCTCTCTATTGCTGAATGATATTGTGTGGTATAAGGGCAACATCCTCCACCCATTCACTGAAAGATATGCAGGTAGCTTTTATCTTTCAGCTACTTCAACGGAAGCTGGTCTAAACGTTTCTACACAAGATTCTGGATGAAGTTTTCCTTTCTCTGAGATAAAGGCTAAGGATGACAATTGATGGGTCTACTTTCAGTTTTAAAGGAATTATAAAGTTATTTACCAGACTGGCTGTGTTATCTTACATTCTTATCAGCAAGGGGTGGGTGGGCCTATTCTCTTAATCTTTACCATGATTATCCAGCATTGGTATTTTTTTATTTAACTATTCAATAGTGGCATCACACTGGACCCTAATTTACATTCTTCTAAAGACTAATGATGCTGGCCATCACATGGTTATTTATCATATATACCTACTCTTTAGTGGGATGTCTCTATATTTCATCCAATTTCTAATTGGATTTTTAAAATAAGAGTGTTTTGTTGTCGCTTGGGGATTTTTGTTTATCTGTTTGTTTTGAGATGGGATCTTATCTGTAACCCAAACTAGCCTGGAAGTCACTATATCTTCGAGACTGGCCTCAGACTTAGGACAATCCTCTTGCCTCAGCTTCCTGAGTGCTAGGATTATAGGCATATGCTAGTATCAAGTTTTAAGAGTTCTTTATATAGTCTGAATTCTGGTCCTTCATTATATATGTGGTTAACAAAAAATTCTCTTGGTCTGTAGCTTGTTTTCTCATCCTTTTGAGAGGGCATTTAAAAAAAGTTAGATTTAACTCACCAGATTTCCCTTTTACAGCTCATATTGGTGTCACATCTAAGAACTCTTAAAATAGAAACAACATTACATATTAACTTTCTGTCAGTATAACAAAATGTTTGCGGTGATTACCTTAAAAGGGAAAGGTTTATTTTAGCTCTCTGTGTTGGAGGTATCTATCTACCTATGGCTTTCTATAGGCCAGCAGCTCATAGTTTGGGGGCCTGTGGTGAAGCAGAACATTACAACAAGGGAGCATGTGGTGAATGAAGCTCGTAAACCTCATTGATGGGAGCAAGAGCAAGAGCAAGAGAAGTGTTGGGAAATATTATTTCAAGGTGTGTTCCTTCTGTTTATGTTGCATTTGTTTAACTCTGTGAAGCTGTGTTGCTTTGCCTGTCTAAAACACCTGATGGTCTGATAAAGAACTGAATGGCCAATGGCAAGGCAGGAGAAAGGATAGGCAGGGCTGGCAGGCAGAGAGAACGTATAGAAGGAGAAATCTGGGAGGAGAAGGAAGCAGCAGAGGAAGCTTGGCTTAGTTTCCTGCCAGCTTTCCTTAAAGTATCCCATCTACCTTTTTTCCTCTGGGCTTTTCCTGTTCTCTTCTGTAAATCTTACTCTTACTCTGTGGCTTGCTGTGTAGCTGGGTGGCTGGCCCCTGGAGTCCTCCTCCTTTTCTGGCTCCTCCTCTTTTCACTCCTCCATCTCTTTTCTTCCTCTATATATCCTCTCTGCCTGCCAGCCCCGCCTAGCCTTTCTCCTGCCTTGCCATTGGCCGTTAAGCTCTTTATTGGCAGATCAGGTGTTTTAGACAGGCAAAGTCACACAGCTTCACAGAGTTAAACAAATGCAACATAAACAAAAGTAAAACACCTTAAAATAATATTGTATAGCACTAGTTCATCCTCAGTGTTTTGTGACATTTCTCCAGCTCCCATCTACTACTTTTCTATCTAAACTGTTATAATCTTAACTTTTGAGTCCATGACCTTTTTAAAAGTTAGTTTATATAGAAAGTAAGAGATCTAAGTTGGGACATTTTCCTTCAGAGCTATGAATACACCATTGTTCCCCTGCCATTTGTTGGAAAAAGCCTTTTCCCCCCTTCATTGAGTTACCTTTGCAGCTTCATCCAAAACTAGATGAACATCCTCCTGCCCTGTGTATGAATGCATGTGTGTGTGCATGAGTGTGTGGGTGTATGGGTGTGTATGCATGAGTATGTATGCATATGAGTGTGTGTTGCCAGGTTCTCGGCTCTGTTTCACCAATACCTGCATATGTCTCTGCACCAATACCACCACCTAAGCTTGACTCCTGTAGCACTGCAGAAAGCCTTAAAAAATCACCTAGGATGATTCTTTCTACCTCATTCTTTTGTGACAATAGTCTCAGGCTTGTTTATATCTACAGAGAACCTGACTGTGATGTTAATAGTAACTGTTTTAAGCCTAGAAGGATGGTGTTCAAGAAGAACTGACAGCTTTATTTGGCTGAGTCTTCCAATTCATGAATAAAATATGTTTCGTCAATTATTAGGTCTGATTTCCTTCAGTAGCATCACTTTTGGCTTACAGATCCCATCTGCCTTCTGAGTGTCTGTCCTTAAGCACTTCCTTCTCCTTCGGGAGATTATAAATAGTGGTGGTTTCCATTTGGCCTGGAATCTGCCTGTTCTCAGCACAAAAGTGCAGTTGGTTCTGGGTCTGCTCCGCTGACCGACGCCCCTGCTGAACTCCCTTGAAACCCTGAGAGGGCTTGGTTTGCCTCTGGCTTTTTCACATTCTTGGAGATTTTCTGGTAGGCAATGTTTTCTGAAACCAGAGGCAGCTTTACGTCTTCTTTCCAAACTGCGTGCCTTTATTGCTTTACCCTGCCTATGGCACTGGCAAGCGTGTCCAAAGTTACACTCAGTAACAAGAGTGAGGCTGGGCATGGTTGGCGGGGCCCCTCGCAGGAATGGCTTCGTAACAGCTGGCAGGCTGCAGGGGTCTTATATAAGCTCTTTCTGAGGTTCACGTCGATTCCTACTGTGCTGGGAGCTTTTTGTTGTGAGTGTGTGTTTGCTTATTTGCAAGTTTTTAGTGGGGAAGATGAAGCCAAGGCCTTGTATATATGCTCAACAAGATTTTTTTTAATGTCATAAAGTGGTATTGGATTTTTATGTGGCCATTCATAGAATCACATGATTTGTTTGCCTGTTCAGATGACAAATTACCTAAATTGATTTAATATTGAACCCAGCCTTCCATACCTAAACTAACTCCATCTGGTTTTACCGTGTTACTGGTTTTAAGCACTGATGTGTTTGGCTTGCTAATTTTTCATTAAGGGTTTTGTGTGGAGTACATGTTACTAGCTCTTCCAGCAAATCGACGGATGTAAACATTCCAGCCTAGTTTACCTAAAAATGGCTTATGCTTTACTCATTCAAAAGAAACAAAAAACCCAAACCCAAACTGGCTGATAGTGATCGTTCCCTCCGCATGTTGATGTATGACTGCACAACTTTCTGACTTCGCATCTTCTCTTTGTGGGCACCGACCATTCCTCTCTTCTTCTCATTGCTGAAGTTCTGTGGCTTGTCCTTAGTGAGCCGCCGCACTGCATTCCTTTTCTTCTTTCTTTCTTTCTTTCTTTCTTTCTTTCTTTCTTTCTTTCTTTCTTTCTTTCTTTCTTTCTTCCTTCCTTCCTTCCTTCCTTCCTTTCTTTCCTTCCTCCCTCCCTCCCTCCTTCCTTTCTCTCTCTCTCTCTCTCTTTAAATCTTACTTGTGACTTTGTATCCCCTTTCATCTTCAATTCTGAAAAAAAAAATCCACATCTATGTTCTTTTCCATTATTTTTCTCCAAGTTTCTCCAGCCCCACTGAATTCCTACTAAACACACATGGTCTTAATTATTTCACCCTGTTTTGGAATTGCTCCTTCATTTTCTGTCTCTTTCTCCTTAGATTGTAAGTTGTCCTTTTATTTATATTCTTCTTGAATATATTTTTCTCTCTAATTGAATAATCTTGATAATATTGACGTTGATTTGTAGGGCTAGTGTAATTGTCACTAGTATTGTTCACAAACATGCTAGGGCTTTATCCCCTTGACGTTAGTGTGACCTGATGACTTCTTTAAACATAAGTGTCACTCCTGTGAAGGTTTAAAAGCTAGGCAAGTTTTATATGATTCCTTAACTTCGTGTCCCTGGTGTATTGACATGGAGCTGTCATCAGCCTAGAGCCCGGAGCGGCTATGACAGGAAAGAACTCCAGCCACCCTGCCTTGCACATGCAACTTGAGCAAGAAATAAACACTAGTCATGGTAAGTGCCACTGATGTTTGTGGGTTGTTACTGCGGCATTACCTAGTTTAGCCTGACTAATAAAGCCCAGGATTCCTCATAATGTGGATAGTGCGATTTTAGGCAGTATCCTTCTGTATATCTCCTATCTACGTGGGGAGCAGATGAAGTTCTGAGTGAACGCATATTGTTGAAATGGGCACAGCCATAACCAGGACCTCAATGCCTCAGACACACGGAAGTGCAAAGCCTTCCCCGGGTGGTCTGATGACCAGCATGGTGGTGAGGCTCAGAGCTAAGACACAGTCTTCCTCTGTTCCAAAGGTGAAATGTTGAACAATGGAGAAGCTATCACCCACAGTTTCCTCCTCTGGGTGACTGCAGTGGGAGACTGCTCTCCTACAGAGGCCTCCCTCTGAGATTAGCTGAAGTTGCCACTTGTTCAGCTGCATACAATACACCTGCCTCCTCAGTTCAGATGTATAACGTATCAATGCACTGAGGTTCTGGGGTCTAGCTGGGGCCCCCCTCGGAGTAAGCAGAGCCCACCTGTTCCCGGATTTCCCGTCTGTCCCTTCGTTCCCTGTCACCCGAGATGGGTTAATCCGGAAGCTGTGCAGAGCACGGCTATCTGGAGTGGTTGTTCCTCTCAGGCAGTTCTCTTTCTTTTGTCCCAATGTCCTGATTCAAGGCCACCATCTTGGCAGTCTCCCCAGGCTGTGTGCACACCATCCTCACTGTCTCCCCGGACTGTGTGCACACCATCCTCACTGTCTCCCTGGACTATGTGCACACCATCCTCACTGTCTCCCCGGGCTGTGTGCACACCATCCTCACTGTCTCCCTGGACTGTGTGCACTCCATCCTCACTGTCTCCCCGGGCTGTGTGCACACCATCCTCACTGTCTCCCTGGACTGTGTGCATACCACCCTCACTGTCTCCCGGGACTGTGTGCACTCCATCCTCACTGTCTCCCCGGACTATGTGCACACCATCCTCACTGTCTCTCTGGACTGTGTGCACACCACCCTCACTGTCTCCCGGGACTGTGTGCACACCACCCTCACTGTCTCCCCGGGCTGTGTGCACACCATCCTCACTCCCACCTCATTTTATTAGATGATCATCTACTTTGGTTGATTTTTCTCTTCATTTGCTTATTGTGCTGTAAGCCTGAGAGCCCTGTCCAGGAAGCCTGGTATTCCTTTCTGAAACACTCACACCCAATAGTCATTCTTTTTCACTTCTAGAAGCTGGGGGTTTTCTTTCCTTCCTTTTAAACCTATGTGTTTTAACTCTGGCTTATTAGATTTATCCTGGGCTTCTACTTGTTTGTAGTAACCAAAGGTACTATTGCATAACTACATTGCTAAAAATCACCTTAAGATCAGTCTACTTGGGGCTGGAGAGATGGCTCAGCGTTTAAGAGCACTTGCTGCTCTTCCAGAAGTCCTGGGTTCAATTCCCAGCCCCTACATAGCAGCTCACGATTTTCTGTAACTCCAGTTCCAGAGGATCTGACACCCTCATACAGCATACATATAGTCAAAACACCAGTGCACATTATTATATGAGTAAGTAAATCTTTAAAAAACATCATTCTGCTCTGCCAGCATAACTACATTTTCTGAAGCACCGTCTCTATTCACCTCAACATCAACTCTCTCCTTGCTGGAATGCGTGAGTCATCCTTTTCAAGCTGATGAATTGAAAAGATAGGGGAGTCCAGAATCCAACAGAACATGAAGTAGACATTAGAGTTTAGAGATGGAGTCTAATACTCATCGAGAGAAGGAATATCATGAGTGGAGCAAGTGGCCTCCACAGAGAACCTTCCAGAAACAGTACAGCCTCTAACTTAAGGGCCGTGCTACTAATGAGAATAAAAACTGAAAAACCAGTCAACAAAAATGTGAATTATTACAAAACAGCCTAAAAACTTAGAAAGTAAAAGACAATGTGAAAGTCAAATGGCGGACCCTGATGGATGTGGAAGGCAGCAAGGTAGCCTCTTCAATTTTGAAGGCAAAAGAAGTTAAACAGGAACTGTCCTGACGAACAATTCTCATGTAAGGACAGTGTTTCTAAATGGAGTTTATAATGTCCTGGCTTAGAAAGCAGATGCAGTGGATACTGTACCCTTTTGGTATGACTTAGGTGAACAAGCAACCATCAACTAATAGATAAACTGCTCACTATACACCTCCCCCGGATTAAGACCATTACAAATAGGGGCTCATTGGTCTTTACAACTACCCCATGAGATAAGTGTTTAGAGGAGAAGCTCAGATAGGTCAAGGTGCCCCAAGTCACACACCAGGTAAATGCTGGAACCTGGACCAGCTGCCCTTGACATTCATTACACGATCTGCTTCCCTTATCCCGTGTAGTCTCTATTGGGATGGTAGAGAGGCAAGCTATAGCCATGAGGAAGAATGGCAGAGAACGGAGTTGAATAACTACTGTAGACAGATATATCCTGGTACATCCCAGCTCAGCCTCGGAACATTCAACTGTCAGCTATTCATATATTATTTAAGGCAGCTTTTCAGTACAGCTACTGTTCTAAAGAGATACTCAACCCCCTTTCAAACTGTCAGATTCTATAGATTCCTGAAAGACCTAGACATAATGTTACTTTTCATTAAGACTCTCTAAGTCATCCAAACTAGAATTTACCTCTTTCTCTTTTGTGCTTTTCCTACAGTCGCTAAGAGTGAGGCTTGTGCTGACCAGATGGCTCAGCACGTAAAGGTGCTTGCCTGTAAGCCTGACAACCAGAGTTCAATCCTTGGAACCCACAAGAAGGCAGAAGGAAATCACCTCCACTGTTGTCCTCTAAACTCCACATGTGTGCCATGGCATGTACATGCCCTGCTACACACATATGGACAGAAAATAATAGTAACAACAATAATAATAATACATAAAATAAAGATGGGCAATGGAGATAGGACACTTGGGCTGCAATCCTAGCTTTCCTGCTCAACATATGTGACACTGCCAGCAGAGCAATGGGAAGTAGGTGTCAGCCACTAGGGAGCCATCTGCATGCACGTTCTGGGTTAGTATTTTACATATATGCTATGTTCTAGCACGAAGTGCTACATAGCAGGAATACACTTCAAACTGCATATGTAAGTCAAAGTTTTCTTCCTAGTTCCACAGCTAACACCCTCTTCTCTCTGGAGGATTCTAAGACTCCTTGCTCCCCCAACTTGTGTCCATGCTTCTTTGGTCTATTATAAACCTGGTGATCAGAACAGCTTTGAAGGGAAGCAAGCATTCACAGCCTGTGACGGAGCCATTCCCCTCCCAGTATGGCCAGTGGGAGCCCAGTTAGCTGTGACCAGTCCAATTTGCTGCCATCCATTCCATTATCTCTCCGACCAAATTCCCACCTCCCAGCTCCTTACTGCAAGACTCCAGCCAGTGATGCTCCCACTGTTACTTGAGTGCTCCAAGTATGCTCCTGCTTAGGGCCACTGCGCTGTCTTTCCTCAACCTGGAATTTTCTCTCCAGATCTCTGTGTGGCTTACATCTTCATGTGGTCCAGGTCATGATTCAAGTGCTCCTTTCCACTGTCCCTCCCTGCCCCTCTTTCTAACAGTCTCCGTAACCTTTACCTTACATGTCTTTCACAGGATTACACATCTATTACATATTTATATATTCTCTGCTTAATCCAACAGAAGTTCCAGAAAATCAGATGGTTTGGGCTCTTCTGTTGATTGTTGCCAAAGGTACCTAGTCCTCCCAGTGTCACAGAATTAATATGAATTTCTTAAAATATGATTTCTCTACCTTCCTCTCCAGAGCTCTGTGTATATTACAGGGACTAGGTGTGTGTAGGGGTGTGTGTGTGTGTGTGTGTGTGTGTGTGTGTGTGTGTTTAGTCATGTGTGATTTTGTGATGTGTGTGGAAGCCAGAGATCAAATGCTGGTGTCTCATTTCTCAGATTCTATCCACCTTTGGGAGGGGGTGTGGCTCATGCATTCCCGGGCCTCTAAGGAGGGATGAAAGGAGCAGGAAGTACTAAGCTGTGAAATCATGTAAGGGATTGGTTGTCAAGTCAAAGCATGGGTCCCTGTCTCATAGAGATAGCCCACTTCACCTGCTTTTCCTCTGTCTCATCTGTACCATGAATAGTATCCGTGTAGAGATGGGAAGTGACCAGAACTGGGCCAGTCTTCTCCTGGGGCAGAGCAGAGACATGATGCTGACATGGGAAATCCTTAAATTAGTTAAACTGGGTGTGTGCAAAGTACTGAAGTTATATGAGAAAGTCAGCCACCTAGGGTCCAAAGAACTTGGAGATGTCAAGTCAAGCACACTTCTAAGTCCATCTATCAGCAGACTGAAAGTGGCAGGAAAAGATGGTTCAGAGGTCAGGCAGGGGCCAAAAATAGGCACAGCCAAGAGAGACAGTGGGCCAGGACATCTTCCAGACTCTTAGAGGATACAGAGAGACAGTGGGCCAGGACATCTTCCAGACTCTTAGAGGATACAGAGAGACAGTGGGCCAGGACATCTTCCAGGCTCTTACAGGATACAGAGAGACAGTGGGCCAGGACATCTTCCAGGCTCTTACAGGATACAGAGAGACAGTGAGGCAGGGCATCTTCCAGGCTCTTAGAGCATACAGAGAGACAGTGGGCCAGGACATCTTCCAGGCTCTTAGAGGACACAGAGAGACAGTGGGCCAGGACATCTTCCAGGCTCTTACAGGATACAGAGAGACAGTGGGCCAGGGCATCTTCCAGGCTCTTAGAGGATACAGAGAGACAGTGAGGCAGGGCATCTTCCAGGCTCTTACAGGATACAGAGAGACAGTGGGCCAGGGCATCTTCCAGGCTCTTGGAGGATACAGAGAGACAGTGGGCCAGGACATCTTCCAGGCTCTTACAGGATACAGCCCTCGGCCTCACAAGGACGGCACTAGTCATGTGTGCTGGAGGGACTTCAGGTGAAGATCATGATCCAAGTTAGGCCTTTGGACACCTCCACAGGAGTCCTCACTATTGTCTCACCCAAGTAAAAGAACACTTTCTCATCCTCTAGAGGGCCTGACCAACAGGCCCTCGTGTGTGGTTGTAAAAACAGTTTTCACAAGGGCATGCACACTTAGGACAGCCTTGGAGCTGTTCTGGGGCCCTAGACCAAACAACAAACAAACACTGCAATCCAACCAGATCTCTGACTGGGAAACTGAGGAGAACCAGTCACAGTGGTACACCCTTGGAACACCATGAAGGGCGGGGGTGGGGGGGGGCAGCTGAAACAGGAGGAATGTGAATTTAAAGGTGCCCCAAGGTGGACAGCAAGACCCTATTTTTAAAAAGGGAGGGAGGGAGGGAGGGAGGGAGGGAGGGAGGGAAAGGAAAAAGGGAAGGGAAAGAAATTCAGGAGACCAGGTCACAACTGGCCTGCTGAAGTTCAGAGTGAGTGCTGTAAGCAGAAGATCCTGAGTAAGCTCTTGAAAGCAGGGTAGGGTAGGGAAGAGAGTGGGTGTGGGGTCTGATGAGCAGGGGTCTGAAGGGAGTGAAGGAGAGTCCACTGTTAAGGGGGAGGGCACTCAGGCAGAGTGCATCACGGGCAGGTTGCTGTAGGGCTGCAGGCTGGAGCAGCAGGGAGACCCGTACCGCTGAGTGTAAGCAGAACTTCATCTGCAAAGTCTCTGCTCTGTGTATATTTTAAAGTCAGTCCTTACATGTGTCTTCAGTTATGCCAAAAATTCTTTAAATACAAGAACCAGATTTCATATATATTTTTTTAAATAACTCACCATGGCACCTTTCACGGTGCCAGAAAGCAGGCAGACTCTTAATATAAAAGACACGAATGGAGGGGGAAAATTGAGAGTGGGCAAAACTTGGGAGAGACATGGACAGAAAAATGTATTTTTACTATTACTTTATATTACTGGAAGACATTTAGCCAGAGATGTCTTAAAGCCAATTAACACCTCAGGAAAGTTTGAAAGTGGAAAAGTTGGAGGGAATATAATTTTTAATGACATTTTCTAACTATTGAGAACTCAAAACCCGACAGGATGAAAACAAGGGCTTGCCCTGATGGGACACAGTTGAGTCATGTGGATGCCAACGTGTGCTTGCTGAGCTTGAGGCTGGAGCCTGGGAACTGCCAAAGGAAAAGTGGGAATGCAAGGAGTCTGCAGCTGAGGCTTGTCGTTTTCCTGGGCTGCATTGAAACACCAGGCTGAGGCATTCTGCAAGCGTGGGAGAAGCTGGGTCGGAAACAAGGGGAACGCTCAACAAGCATAATCTCAGTGTCTGGAAGAAAGAGACACTATGCTTATGGAAACTCTGGGCTGTTGAGGAGAGGGGGCAGGCAGGAGAGACTGGCCTGAGCCCTGTTAGCTTCTGCTCCAAAGAGCAAACTGTGGAGCTTGAACTGCAGAAATATATCTTCGCATAGTTCAAGACCAGCTCTGCTTCCCTTCTCCTTTGGATCAGAAATGGCTGCCTTCTCCCCCTTTCTTCCTAGAGTCTTGACTCTGAAGATAGCCACATCCCATTTTGCTCTTCTGAGGAAGACGCCAGTCATACTGGACTAGGACCCACCTTTATAGCCTCATTCTAACTTACCTACTTCTTCATAGATTTTGACTCCAAAGACAGTCACGTTCTGACGTTCTGGGGGACAGGACCTAAGTCAGAAAAACTGGAAGGGGGAGGGAGGATCTAACTCCACCTACAACAGCTCCTAAGTCTCAAGAAAGTAAAAGGGTCATGTGATGCTTGGGGACCCACCTGCTGTTGTGCTCAAAAGCAGCTATGCTAGATGGAAATCTCACCCTCTAAAATCTCCAGACAGGACCTTGGCTCCAGACCCAAGGCCTGTTTCATCTCAATTCCACACCACGATGCTCACTGGAAAAAAATCTGAATGGAAAGTAGACCAGAGACCTTCAGCAGCCCCTTTGCTTATGGAGACACACATGGACTCCGCAGTCATGCGGAACGTGTGCCTTCCTGTGTTCTTAGCACACCACCTGAAATATGAGAACCTGCCAAAAAGCTGTTTCCTGGTGTCACCTGGCAGCCTGCTGGATGCCACTGCCAGGATGAGAGCCTCGAGGAGGAGGATCTGCTGGGGTGTGTGACATAAGGCAGGCACGCAGCACAGCGGTATTTCTAGTATTGCACAGAATAAATAGTCTTTAAGCTAGTGTGAAAGTACATGTGGAAACTCTTACGGAGTTAGAAGAACATAAAAGGTCTCATTTGAAAGCCAGCTTTCAGAAAACAAAGGAGCTTGAGAAGGAACTTTTCATTAAAAGAAAAAAATGTGTGCACTATTGATGCCACCAGGGCCCAATGTATAGTTCCAATTTGATGGCCATACACACAGACTGGCTCTGGTTAAATGAATTGGGTCACAAAACCAAATCAGAAGTCGTGAATCTGAGAGAGGGATTAGCATGCGAGTGGGAGGAGAGAATAAGCAGAGTGCATTATAGACATGTGTGAAATTGGCAAGGACAAACGAAGATAATTTTTTAATGGAAAGAAGCAGCTACAATTAATCTTGCATTCAGGAAGATAATGAGCAGTGACTGCAGTTCGGATCGAGCTGCCCTGGCGAAGGGAAGCGAAGGGAACCAAAGAGCTGACTCTCCCTCTGTGAGGATTCCATGAACATTCACTCATGTCTCTTACTCTACCTAGACCATTGCAGAGCAGCTGAGAATACAACATCTTTTTGGGGGGTGGGGTGTTGGGCGGGGAGGTTCAAGACAGGGTTTCTCTGTGGAGCCCTGGCTGTCCTAGAACTCACTCTGTAGACCAGGCTGACCTTGAACTCAACAGAGATCCACCTGCCTCTGCCCACTGAGAGCTGGGATTAAATATAACATCTTAATCTAGATACTGCCAATGCCACCAGTGAAGGGAACTGAGGCTTGCTGTCGGTATTCTTAGAACATATTCAAGGGACTAGAGATAGTCCAGTGGTAAAGAGCACTGGTTGGTTTTCCAGAGGACTGGGTTTCAATTCTCAGCATCTACATAGTGGCTCACAACCCTCTGCTAACTTGTGTCCCATTAAACTGGTCCACCACCCTCTTGTGGCCTCCTAGGGTACTGCACATATGTGGGGCACAGATACACATGTCCGCAGAAACAAAACCAAAGCCAGATGGCAGTGGTGCATGCCTATAATACTAGCTAGCACTTAGGAGGCAGAGGCAGGCGGATCTCTGTGAGTTTGAGGCCAGCCTGGGCTACAGAATGAGTTCCAGGAAAGGCTTCAAAGCTATACAGAGAAACCCTGTCTCAAACAAACAAAATAAATAATTAAAAATAAAAAACAACACCAAAAAATATAGTCAAAATGTATGGTGGCACACGCCTGTAATCTCAAGATATGGAGTTTAAGGTTATCCTCCATGTAAGTGCAAGGTCAGCCTGAGACACAAGACTCTGTCTCAACAGAGAGATTCCCTTTTTCACTTTCTTTTGACACACTGGAATTCAACAGGAACATGTCTCCAAAGTATTGTTCTCCAACTGGAGTGCCTTTCCCTGATACAGCAATTCATACTGATAGCCCAGCACCAATCAGCTTCTACATGACTCTTGAGTCATCAAATGAGATTCCCCAGAAACCTATAGCCCCCAAGTCACACCTTTTGGACAGTGTGATATATCATGTCATTTGAGCTTCAATTTTTAGCATAAAACCCTTTCATAAAAAACAAACAAACAAACTTTTCAAAGAAATCACTGAAATACAACTACCGCATAAAGGGATGTCAAGAACATTAACATATTATTGTTATTTTTTATCGTAATGCTTTAAAATGCTTTTACCCTAATGAGCGGGCAGAACTTTTCTGAAATGATGAACTCGATTTAGCTCACCACATTTCTCCTTTTGTCTGCTTTTTCATCTTGGTTAAAGTTCCAGCAATTATGCTGATCTTAATTTCCTGGCACACGTATTACATTCAACTGCTACTTGGAGAAAGTACTTGTTTAAATGGTTCTTATAATTTTATTGTTTTTGATTAAGTCAAGTCAAATCTATTTTGGATATAGAAGTATAAATAACGTAAAACATTTGCATTGCTGGCTTCCATGTTGTCTTTGAAACTGGAGGATTCTGTTTTAAGAGAATATTTTTCACATCAGAAAACAAACAAAAAACAAAAAACATGGGCAGGGATCTGGGCTAGGATGGGGCTTCCTGGCTGTGATACAGAAGAAGGAGTATTTCATACTGACCTCCTGGAAGGTCCTGGAAGGATTTTTTCCCCCCTAAAAAGTTTGGAAATCTGTCACTTTTCATTTATTTCAATCCTGTGCCTCCATCTTCAACACTGAAAAGTTTCATGTAAACTTTATAAAACGGTGACCTACAATCCAGGCTTACCAACACCCTAGCTGCAAAGGCAAAAAAATAACACAGGCGACCTGAGTCTTCCCCAGGAGCCTTCTCAATGCTCATGGCTAACATGCCCCTCATTTGTGGCCCACTGGCATTCTAAAGGAGGGCTCACACCCCTGGCATCAACCAAAACTGTTCACCATGGTCACTGCATTTCCCAGCATACTTTGCTTACAAAGCTACCATAGAAGACCTTGGTAAAAGACATGGTCTTGGTTTCTTTACTGTTGGTGTGATAAGACACTCTTAAGGCAACTTAAGAGTGAAAAGGTTTGTCATGGTTTATAGTTCCTGAAGGAGATAGTCCATCATGGCAGAAAAAGCATGCCAGCAGAGGCAGAAAGCTGGTCAGTCACAGTGAATCACACACAGGAGGCAGTGTGTGTGTGTGTGTGTGTGTGTGTGTGTGTGTCAGGGGGCGGGGTAGAGGCAGGGCTATGAAGCCTCAGCCATGCCTCCAGGGACCCATTTCTTCCATCTTCTAAAGATTTCACAAACTTCCCAATTAGCACCAACAGCAGAAAATCACATGTCCAAACACAGGTGCTTCTGTGGGGATATTGCACATTCAAATTACAGAAGGCCTAGAACCAGGTCTATGCTGACTGAATAATTACTTTGAAATCTGAAACATCGATTCTAGGGTTTCAACCCAAGGACTTTAACAGCTTGAGATTTCTAATGATATCTAATTGTATTTTCTTTGAGACAAAGCCTCACTGTGTAGCCATGGCTGACCTAGAACTCACAAAAGAGATGCTTCTGCCTCTGCCTCTCAAGTGCCGCCATGTCTTGGCTGTTTAAGAACAAATGCATCACGTAACTGTGCAGTTTCTTACAAGCATTCCTGGAGTTGAACTGGGTGCAAGTGGGTCATTTGCAGAAACTTTTCCATGTTTCGTTCATCTCATATGTAAAAATATTAGCTCACACAGCAGAGATGGGCTAAACCTCTTATATCATCATGGATGACAGTTCTGAAACAGTCCTGTCTGAAATGAACTGCAGGGCCCAAATCCACATTTTATAAAAGATTGATTCAGTTTATAAAAGCCTTTCAGGATATTCCTTTTATCAACTGTAAGAAAACCAAGACCCAACACAACGTTTTTCTTTGAAACTCTTTCATACAATATATTTTGATCATATTCTTTCCTCTCCCAACTCCTCCCAGATTTTCCCCACATAATTTCATATTCTCTCTCTCCAAAACAAAAAATAAAAAAAATCAAACAAGCAAAACAATAACACAAATCAAAAAGGGTACAAAAAACCCCAAACAAACCAGAGTCCATTTTGTGTTGGCCAGTTCCTCCTGGGTATAGGGCCTGGCCTGGAGTGTGGTTTATATGCCCAAGGACACTTGGAGAAAAAACAATTTTCCCTTTCCCAGCAGGTCTAGATTACAAATAGATTCTTAGGGGTGGGGCTTTGTGTCTACCATTTCTTCTCTGTGCTGGGCTTATGTCTAAATGGCACCCATATAGGTCTTGTGCATGATATTACAGACTCTGAGTCCAAATGGGCATCAGCTCTGCTGTGTCTGGAAGATGCTGTTTCTTGGAGTCATCCTGGTTCTGACACTCTTTCTGCCTCCTCATCTGCATCGATCCCCAAGCCATAAAGGGAAAGTTTCGACAAAGATATCCCAGTTCGGGTTGAGAAAGAGCCACTATTTGTGTTCATTTAAAGCAGCTTGTTTTAGAGAGGAAATATGTCACTTTATAACTTCTCTTTCATTTCTTCTTGGTACATATCCCAGTCTATTTAATGTGTCTTAGGCTGTGTGTAGATTTTCACTTTATTTTAATTACCTTATTTTACTTTATATTTTATTTAGCCTTAGCTCAATTCATGAAACTGCAGTTTCTGTAAGCCCCTTCAACTGCTACTGAACCCACTTGCAGTTCACGAACCTGCCTCTAGATGGAATCAGTCTGTACCTAACAGTACTTTCACAGTTCCTGCAATGAAGTTGCTATAGCAACACAATATGTAACTAGAGAAAAACCAGTCAGCACGCAAGTGCAAACAACCGAATCTTTTGCTAGTTTGAGGCCAGTACAGGCATATTAATGGCTTACAGTAACGCTGAATTCGATTTTCTCAGTAGAACCTGGCTACAGCTGAATCTGCCAAAACAACCGGTCACCCCAGGCAGGTGCTACTCTAAGGCCATCCTGGTTCTATCAGGAACTGCCAGTACTGTCACAGTACCTGGCCACACCAGATCCTCAGTGCTATAAAAATGGTAGCCCTGTACATGGACTCCCAACCATGCCAGTAAATGTATGGGGACACTGGTAGGGGGTTCTAAGGAAACCTGAAACCATGCTCAGCTACTGTGCTACCCACCACGCAGATCCAAGTATGCACAGTGTGCTGGGACAGCCCACTTTCCAGCCTCAGTAACAGAGCAGGCACAGACTGGGAAGCTGGGAGGAGTGTATGACTGATACCCTCACCATAGCCACCAACCAAGCCAATCAGGCCAGGACACTAAACCTGACGCTGCAGGAAACACTCCGAGACTTGCTTTAATGGTGCCCTAAAATGATTAAAGATATATCCAAACCTATCAATCTGCCCAAAAGCCCTCTTTTTAAATTTTCTGTTTTTACAGCATTTCATTGCTTTTAAATGTGTATTATTTTTAATTACGTGTAATTCACATGTTTCTGTGTGAGGGGTGTAAACAAGTACTGGGGTGCCCATCCATGTTGGGAACTGCAGCTGCTCTTCTGAAAAGAGAACAGCATGTGCTCTGAACCGCTGAGCCATCTCTCCAGCCCAGCATGACACTGCATGGCGATCACCTACAGAACGTGGGAAAACAAAGGTCAAAAATGATATACTTGGGTTGGGGATTTAGCTCAGTGGTAGAGTGCTTGCCTTGCCCTGGGTTTGGTCCTCAGCTCTGAAAAACAAACAAACAAACAAAACAAAACAAAATGCTATATATATTTGGCTCCAAGGTGATAGCTCAGTGGGCAAATCACTAGTCATGCAAGTGTGAGGATCTGAATTCAAATCCCCAGGACCCATGGAAAGGCTGTAGGCAGTAGTATACATCTATATAATTCCAGTGCTCTCATGGGGAGATGGGAAGCAGAGGAGAACCCCATCGCTTGAAGGCTAGCTGGTATGTATGGTATGTACAGTAGTGAGCAACAAAGACTTGTCTTTGCTTCAAACAAAGCAGAAGACTCAGACCAATGGAGGTGGGTGTTTCTCAACCCTCTGCTTTCACCTGCTACCCAGTCCTGCAGGTACCCAGGGCAGCATGGCTCTGACGGCCACGGGCCTCTTTTCCTTAAATCCCTGCAGGGAGTGATCACCATCAAAATCAATGCTCTGGAGTACAAGAACATCCACAAACTCAGCCATCCACCCCCTTGAGGTGCATTTGGTCCTTCATCTGACCTAAACCCTTCCACATTGTTTAAAATTGTTTTTGCAGCTGGGTGGCAGCAGCTGGGCGGCAGCAGCGGGCGTAGCACACACCTTTAATCCCAGAACTCAGGAGGCAGAGCCAGACGGATCTCTGTGAGTTTGAGGTCAGCCTGGTCTACAGAGCGAGATCCAGGACAGGCACCAAAACTACACAGAGAAACCCTGTCTCGAAAAAACAACAAACAAAAAGTTTTTGCCTTTTTAGTCTGTTTACAAACATGGCAGGACAGTTGTTGGTTGTTTCCTTACTCTTTGCCTCTTTGGAGGCCCGCCACCCAGCACCCAAATAAATTACACACAGAGGCTTATTCTTAATTATGAATGTCCGGCCTTAGCTTGGCTTGTTTCTTGCCAGCTTTTCTTAACTTAAATTATCCATGTCTACCTTTTGCCTCTGGGCTTTTCCTTTTCTCTTCCTGTATACCTTTCTTTGTGTCTTACTCCATGGCTGGCTGTGCAGCTGGGCGACTAGTCCTTGGAGTCCTCCTCCTTCTCTGGCTACTTCTTCCTTCTCCTCCTAGATTTCTCCTTCTATTTATTCTCTGTCTGCCAAGCTCTGCCTATTCTTTCTCCTGCCTTGCTATTAGCTGTTCAGCTCCTTTTTAGACCATCAGGTGTTTTAGACAGGCACAGCAACACAGCTTCATAGGGTTAAACAAGTGCAACATGAACAAAAGTAACACACCTTAAAATAATATTCTACAACACAAGACCTCTGCTGAACTGCTTAGCCAGGGCTTCTCTAAGGCTGTGCCTTTGGAGTGTGGCCAACCCTCCAAAACCTGGCTGCATCAGAAGGAAGTTGTTGCTGTTGTTCTTGTTTTCATGAGTTTCATTTGCAAATTCCTGAGGGCGCACAGAGGGGTGGGAACATCTTGTGGCTACCCTTTCCCCGAAGGCCAACAAAGGAGCAGCCAGACACCAGCCCTACTTGAGGCTGCATTCCAGACAGGCACCATGATTAAAAGGACACTACTCCATCATTAAGCCTGCAGACCTAATATCAGTGGGGGTGATTTTTCATGGAAATGATTTAAAAAACAACTCTACTGGAAAGTGGTTTTCACATTTGGGAAGACTGACTTTCTCTTAAACCTCTCTCTTTCCACCGAAAAGGGTCAAGGGGAAATGGCGTCAGTTGTGTGGGGTACTTCATGGAGTGTTTACTGAGATGGCAGGAGGAGGTTTGGAACACCGCACCTGATGGAAGGGAGGTGGGATGAGGACATGGGCACCTGGATGTGCAATAAATCAGAGATCCTGGGTACATTTCTTCCTTGTCGCTGCCGCTCTGCCAGCCTCAGCATTAGGAAGGGCCTGGCTTAGCAGCATCTGGCTGTGTCTGGCTCTCTCAAATGAGAAGTTCTCATCCTTCATCCCTCAGCATCTACAGGGGACTACAGCCCAGATCTCACGAGACACCACAGTCCGGATGCTCTAATCCCTTATGAATAATCTCATAGTAGCTGCATATAATGCACACACATCCCCCGACTTGCAGACATCTCTAGATTGGTCTGAATATCTAACAGAACTTAAAATCTACCTAAATAATTATTGTACTGTTTAGAGAATGGTGATAAGGAAAAGAAAGGCTGTGCACAGTTAGCATAGATACAATTCAGTTTTTTCAAAGGCTCTTATTTTAGGGCTGGGATTGAACCTAGGGCCTTGGACATGTTAGACAAATACTATACTACTGAGCTACACCCACAGTCCTGTAAGAATTCTGGTGTGAAGATGGCTCTATCAGAGGACTCAGAACTAGCAAATACAAAGAAGAGCTTACATTTATGGCTACCTGAACATACATAGTTAATACACACACATGCACTTATGTATGTCATGTATGTCTTATTGCTTTCAATTCCTCTCCAAATACATTTGCTAGGAGCCCCTGGCAGAATGGGCCATGGTTAACCCCTCAAAATTCCTCCCACTCTGGAAATACACAGAAGCGATAGAAACCAAAGATTATTCATATAGAATAATTATAAACTTGGTAGTTTTCTCTTCAAGCAAATGTGTGAAGGCTTCCTCTTCTCCATTTGAGGGGTGGAGTTTGAGGTCTATCCAGTTCAGACTCCACCGTCAGGGTGCCAAGCCTCCATATAGCACAGCCTGAGAAGGACCAGAGTGACAAATTGTGCTACATATAGAAGTGTAAGCCAGAACAGGTTTCCCCACTCAGCCTGTGGAATTTTGAGTGAAAAGCATTGGCCATCCCCACCCCTTGAGGGCTCCTGTACTGGATCACTCAGTCCCCAGTTGGTGGTCTCCAGCTGCTTGGGGAGGTTATGGAACTTTTAGAACTAGAATGTTGAGCTTTGCTGAAGGAAGTGTATAGCTAGGGGTAGGCTCTGAAAGTGTATAGTCTCTCCCACTTCCAGGTTACTCTCTGCTTCCTGTGTGCGGTTGAGATGTGACCTCTTGGTTTCCTATTCGGGCTCCCTGCTGCCGTGGCCCTCTGCCATTATAGATTCTCCCTCTGGAACCAGAAGCCAAAATACACTCTTCCTTGTGTAAGTTGCCTTTGGTCATAGTATTTTGTCATAGCAATGGAAGAGTAAGCAGGACAGCGTCCCATTCCATGCTCTGTGGCCAGGGGCAGGCAGCAACGGTATCTCACATTCCTGGGTGACATCTGGGGAGGCAACGGTATAAAATCTCTGAGTTACAGCCTCTAGTGCATAGGTCAGGGTCTCTACAAATACCCCAGGAATTACTGTAAGTAATACTTTGATCTAATGTTTTGGAAACTCAAAGTAAAGATGGAGTGGGAGCTGGAGAGATGGCTCAGCAGTTGAAAGAGCATCCTGCTCTCGCAGAGGACCTGGATTTGGTTTCCAGTGACAGTTTCAGCCCTGAGTATCTGACCTCCTCTTCTGGCCTCTGTAGGCAACTGCACTCACGTACATATGTGTATACACACAGACATAAAAGTGAATCTTGGCAGAGTTACCCCTGCCCCTTAAAGGGATCACAATGAAGCTGAATTTAAACAAACAAACAAACAACAACAACAACAACAACAACAACAACAACAACAACAACAAAACTTCCCATATAATCCGTAATCCTGTTATCTGGAATTTACTCAAAGAAATCTACACACAGATTTTTCTCCGAAGTGTTATTCATAACCATTCACACTTGAAATCAACCAAGATGCCTTTGAGAGGGTGAACAGACAAACTGACAGATCTAGATGATGGAATATTGTTCAGTGCTAAAAGGAAATGAACTTTAGTCACCAAAAGAAATGGGAGAAACTTAAATGTGTACTACTAAGCTGTCAATCTAAAAGGGCCAAACTAGTTGTTTTTACTCTTTGCTCTTTGGGGGCCCGCCACCCAGCTCCCAAATAAATACACATGGAGACATTATTACTTATGAATGCCTGGCCTTAGTTGGACTTGTATCTTGCCAGATTTTCTTAACTTAAATTATCCCATCTACCTTTTGCTTCTGGGCTTCCACCTTTCCTTATTTCTGTATATCTTTTCTTTCCTTCTTATTCTGTGTCTGGCTGTGAGGCTGTGTGGCTGGACCCTTCTTTTCTCGATCCTATTTATTCTCTCTGCCTGCCAGCCCTCTCCTGCCGAGCTATTGGCCATTCAGCTCTTTATTAGACCAATCAGGTGTTTTAGACAGGCAAAGTAACACAGCTTCACAGAGTTAAACAAATGCAACATAAAAGAATCCAACACATCTTTGCATCATTACATAAATATTCCATAACATAAATGAATGTAACACATCTTCAATTAATATTTCACAACACCAAACAGTCTCACTAACTGTCAGACATTCTAGAAAAGATACAAATACTCCAATGGTAAAAGGAACGCTCACTTGTGGTCGGAAGTTAGTGGGGAATGAAGGATAAATGGGCAGAATGCAGAAGATCTTTGAGGCACAGAAAATACTTTACATTACAATGGTGGTTCCTCGTTGCATGTCTAACCTCATAATATGTATAACAGTAAGAGTGAGCTCTAGTGCCAGCTAGGGGCTGCAGGTGATAATGGCACAGCAGGGGTAGCCTGTCAGCTGTATCATCATTCCTGGCCTAAAGTTCTTGATTAAGTGGGGGGGGGGGGGGTGGGGAAGAGAAGTCTATGATGAGCAAATGATCAAAATTATAAATAAAGGTCAAGGTCAATGGATACATCTAGAGCAGTGATTCTCAGCCTTCCTAATGTTGCGACCCTTTAATACAGCTCCTCATGGTGTGGTGACCTCAACCACAAAATTATTTTCGTTGTTACTTCATAACTGTGAGTTTGCTACTTAGCGGTGTCTCAGTTCTTAAGACCATGGGAAATGTGTGTTTTCTGATGGTCACGACCCACAGGCTGAGAACCACTGATCTAGATGAGGATATATTCAGGGGCTATATTAAAATTCTCAACTCAGAACAAAATGACAACATAGAGATACCCAAAGACACAGGGCTTTCAAACGGAACCAACAGTGGGTTTACAAGGTCATACCTCTGAGTTTTGGCGGGTTCATAGCTGCACGACTAACTGTTTGTGGCACTGGAGAAGGGGTGTCTGGGGACCAGTCCTCTGTGTGTCTGAGTTAAATATGATCAGGCATAAGGGGATTTCCTTAAAGGCAAGGCCGAGTAATAGCCTTGAAAAGGAGATTGTGTTTGTAGACTCCTGGTGACTCACATTTTCCCCTTCATTCCATGGCCTCATCAACCCTAGCCAATTGCTCCCTGGGCACCAGGTGCATCCCAGAGAAATTCCCAAGTTGGCCACAAGGAGGCACTCAAGGGCAGCAGTAACATTGCTGGTTCAACACCCTCATTATCTAAAGCCACAGGTAGCCTCCCTTTTGGCAAACTTTTCATGTTCTCATCTCCTGTCCCTGTGTTCCTTTGTTCCTCTCCGGAAGTTGAAAAATTCACAAGTTAAATGCCCCTTATTGAGGTAACTGAATTGAACCTCTCGAATACTGAATAGCCTTAATTTGCTGTGACTATGTGTTTATAGGCACTTTACAGCAAGATTGGCTTTAAATTCAGGCTGAGCACTTTGCAGAAGCGCAGCCAACCAGAAATGTCCCCTCAGTAATTTCTTGTCACCGCTTCCTAGCTCTTCTCTCTCTACCGGAGGCTGGGTTCCTGTGCTGGGCAGGTATCCACCTGCAAGGCCAGCTGTGAGGCAGCCAGAGGAAATTCCTCCCTTGAAGACAAAGGGTCCATTATCCAGCAGGCTCAGGTTCCCAGGGATGGGGGAAGGCACATAGGAGCTTCTTATCTTTACTTTATTTGGCAAAGCAGGGGCAACCTTCACAGAGACCTGACCCTAACCACCTCCCCCCCCCCCCCCCCCCAAACACCATTTCCTGCAAAGCACAAAGGAGAAATTCCACTCCCAGCCTGGCTTCTGCCTCAAGGGTGACTGTGGCTAAGAAGTCACAAGGCTCTTTGATGCAGGTGACAGCTGCAGGCTGGTGGCTATAGGAAGGCCCTGCCTGACATCTTCACTCTGGCCTGAGCAGTGTGCTCCCAAGTTGTAGGCCAGCCTCTGGGAGTCCTAGAGACGTTATTGTAATGGGATGTAGGGTTTGTACTTCCTGACTCTGTGACACACACACACACACACACACACACACACACACACACACACCCCTTCTTGTCTTATCTGCAAAACAAGAACAAGTATCTGCAAATGAAAACAGGACAGGAAAGTTTTTTTGTTTGGTTGGTTCTTGAGGCAGGGTCTTGCTGTGAGGTTCAAGCTGGCCTCAAATTCACTATGGAACACACACTGGCCTCCAACTCAAAATCTTCCCGCCTTAGACTCCCAAGTACTGGGATTTCTGGTGTGCATGATCACAGCCAGCTCCATTGTAGTGTGAAATATGATACAGGGTGCTTGCTGCAGTAGCGCAGACACTAACTAAGATCGGATGAATGTAGAGGTCAGCAGGGCCTCTCACCAGCATAGAGTGTAGAGCCGCAAACAACAGTCTGTATTTCACAATAACAATTATGTTTTATGAATACTAAGAAGGAAAAGACTCGAAAGCAACAAACTCAAGACGGTGATATGGAGACAACAGAAATATTAATTACCCCGATGCAATCAGGACCCATTGTGTACTTGGGACAAAACATCACAAAGCACACAGAATTATCAGATCCTAATTTAAGATTTAATTAGAGACAAAATGATAAAATGGTAGGTGTCCTTACTTGATCATAATGCACCATTTACATGTATTAGCACACTCCTACTGTACTTTGTATATGTGTACAATTGAAATAAACAATAAAGGGCTAGAGAGATGGCTGAGCGGGTAGAGAAAAGTACTTGCCAGGCAAGCCTGATGGTCTGAGTGTGATTCTCAGAACCCACATAAAACCCCCATGCTGTGCACATATCTGTAACCCCAGAACCCCTACAGAGAGCTGAGGGCTTGTCCAGACACTCATAGGCTAGCCTGGAGCACAGCCCAGTGGAAACAATAAGAGAGATCCTGCCTTTAAAACAAGGTAGAAAAAGAGAACGGGCTCAGGAAAGTTATCTTCTGATCTCCTCGTGCATGCCATGGCATGTGGGCACCAGAACTTACACATATATCCTACACACACATACACACAAGCAATGATAACAATACTAAATAACAATAAGAATGACTGGGTGAAAGTAAAAGAATATTAATAGTGTTGATAATATAAGCACTTTTAAATGTTTTCATTATAATGCACCTTTAATACAATGTGCCTTTTCAGGTAGCTAGGGTAGTGTCTGAAACCACACAGGGAACACTAGCCTTGTTCTGTTTTGCCTGAGGTTAGTTTGAACAGCTAGAATGCATTCTGAACCCAGTTTCTCTGCTTGCTCTCCGCAACAAGGAAACAAAATTGAGGTGTCAGCTTACACCGATCTCCATAATCTTCTAGCAACAGTTTGCTAGGTTTTACATGGCAGAATTCAGTTGTCTTTTATATTCATCCATTTCCTGTCCCCTCTTACTGCAAACACAAGCATTATGTGAAACCCTTAACATGGCAAGTGAGGCTTGCGAAACACCAGTGCCCCAGGCAAGGAGGTCAAAAGAAAATAGAAAGTGAACCCCAAATTCGGGGGCCCAGATGGGGGGCCGGATATAACTGTGGTAAAGGCAATACCTCTTGGTATTCCACTGTCCATCAACACTAGCAAGTACTAGCAATGTCATAACTAATGTTGCTAATCCTAGACAATTCAGAAACAGCCTGGACTTCAGGCGATTCCTTAGCAAATGTGTAACACTCATGTCCTAGTTAGGGGGTACTATTGCTGGGATGAAACACATGACCAAAGCAACTTGGGAAGGAAAGGGTTGGTTTGGCTCACACATCCATATCACTGTTCATCAGTGAAGGATGTCAAGACAGGAACTCAAGCAGGGCAGGAAGCTGGAGGCAGGAGCTGATGCAGAGGCCACGGAGGGGTGCTGCTTACTGGCTTGCTCTACAAGATTATCTCAGCTTATTTCCTTATAGAACCCAGGACCATCAGCCCAGGGATGGCAGCACTCATAATGGGCTGAGCCCTCCCACATCAATCACTAATTAAGAACCTGCCCTACAGTCTTGCCTACAGCCTGATTTTTATGGAGGCATTTTTCTTAATTGAGACTTCCTCTTCTCCAATGATTCCAGCTTTTGTCAAGTTGACATAAAACTAACCAGCCCAATCTGATGTTCCTTTTAGTTAAGATCTTAAATTTCTCCACAAAGGCTATAGGTAAAGGACTTTTTTTAACCAACTTGCAGCATTCCTAGGAGGTGATGGCATCCAGAGACAGTGTTGCCAAGTAGAAGAAAGATCACTGGAGACCCTTGGCCCTTCCTTTCCCCATCTGCACCCTAGCCATATGTCTGTTCTACCACATGCTTCAGCATGTCTATTCTGCTCATAGGAATAAGGCAATAGATAGAGAAACGCAGGCCTCCTTCCTGCTTCCTGGCAGCCGAGAGGTAAGCAGCTTTGGAATCACTGCCTTCCCACAGGCCCCAAAGCAAAGCAACAGAGCCAGCCAAACATGGACCAATGAACGCAGTGGTTCTCAACCTGTGGGTCACAACCCCATTGGGGGAATCACATGTCAGGTATCTTGCATACCAGATATTTACATTATGATTCATAACAGTAGCAAAATGCAGTTGTGAAGGAGCAATGAAAATAATTTTATGGTTGGGGTGGGGTGGGGTGGTCACCACAACATGAGGAATTAAAGGGTCACAGCATTAGGAAGGTTGAGACTACTGGACTGAAAGAGTGAACCCAAATAAACCTTTCTTCCTTAGGCACCAATTATCTCAGGTAATTGTCAGGGATGGGAAGTTATCATAATGTTAAATCTGCGAAGTTTTCTAGGGTCAGCGTTTGCAGAGTATGATTAAGTTGCTACCTGGGTCCAGGGGCAAATGTTCCGAAATATAAAAACATGCACACGCAGTTAGAAAGGGGCAGGTGAAACCGCCTTTTGAAGCTTACCCAGGGATCTCTCTTTCGTTTGGTTGGTTGACCTCACCACGGGAAGGCTCGCTCGAGTCCGACTTCCTCTAGCGAAAGGGCTTGGTACTTCCCCCTCAGACATGGCTTCCAAAGAGTCACCAGATGTCTCCGACAAATGCTCGAGCGGATCCCCCAGATTGGGAGGTTGAGGACTGTGGGATAGCTTGGGGCTTTTTGTCTGCAAGAGACATTTTTTAAAAAGCGTTATTATTATTATTATTATTATTATTATTATTATTATTATTAATGTATTTATTATTGCCATAATATTTCCAATACTAGCTGTGACCAGAAAGAAAACCACCAGAAGGATTATGCTCGGAGTCAGTAAATTCCTGGGGGAAAAAATGTCCTCAATGATTCTATTAAGAATTGTGGTCTGTGGGGAATGGTGGCGCACGCCTTTGATTCCAGTACTCAGGAGGCAGAGGCAGGTGAATCTCAGTGAGTTTGAGGCCAGTCTGTTATACAGAGAAACCCTGTCTTGAAAAAAAAAAAACCAACTAACAACAACAAAAAAATCCAACCAAACAAAAGAATTGTGGTCACTGGACATCTACCCCATAAATGCCATTTCAAGGAGGTTGGGGAGAAGCCTGCCCTATGGAAAGAATGATGGAGAACTGTTACCTTGGCCAGAGTCTCACTATTAAAGCACAAGAGCTGAGCCTGCACATATTTCTAGGTGTCCAGTGTAGATACCGGGCTCGCACCAGGGTAAACCGGACACAATCAGTTCTTCACAGTAGTCTATAAAGACCTGATTCCAGGGGCTGGGGAAATGGCTCAAGGTCAGTAAGAGTCAATGGCAGCTATTCCAAAGGACCCAGGTTCAGTTCTCAAGACCACACAGCAGCACACAACCACCTCTAAGTCCAGTTCCAGGGGCCTCCCTCTACAAGTATCAGGTATGCAAAAGGTGCAAACACAGATACACATGCAGGCACACACTCATACATGCGAATTAAGTAAATGAAATCAATCTTTCCTAGGCATGATGGCTTAATCTGAGCACTTAGAAGGCAGAGGCAGGCAGATCTCTGAGTTGGAGGCCAGCCTGGGCTATGGAGGGAGGGTATTCCACAAGAGCTAGGGCTACACAGAGAATCCCTGTCTTGAAAAACAAAACAAAACAAACCAACAAGCAATCAAATCAAAACAATGAACAAAACAAACAAAAAATGTGCTTAAAAATTCACTAAGCTAACGCTCTGAGGGAGATATTAATAACATTGCTGAATATTTCTGTTCTGAGACAGAAGACCCTTAGTAAGTTGTCTAGCTTTGTTTTTTTTATCTTCTCTTCTAATCCGAAGACAGCTGATAACCCCACCCACACACTGCCTAATTGAATTTCCCTGTGAATTATCTGTTTAGACTGGTATGCTAGGGAGTAAGTATGTCGAATGCTCATTATCTATTAGTGAGTAAGTACTGTCCAGAAATCAGAAGGATGGTCAGCACTGGGAGATGTCAAACAGCACCTGATTTAATAACCCAAGAGAATTATGATAGAAGTATAAATGGGAATTGTGTGGTACATTCATTCATATTTCAGTGAATACCCATTAGAGCTCCACTATGCTCCAGACACTCTGCTTGGGACTAAGGCTAGAATGAATGATACAGCAAACAGACATGACTTCCTTCTTCATGGTACTTATAATCCAGAAGGAGACATGCGTTAAAGAGAAGGGAGAAGGCTGGGTGTGGTGGTGCACGCCTTTACTCCCAGCGCTTGGGAGGCAGAGACAGTTGGATCTCTGAGTTTGAGGGCAGCTTGGTCTATATAGTGTGATCCAGGACAGCCAGGGGTACACAGTACAACCCTGTCTTGACAAAAACAAAAGAGAAGGGGGTGGGGCAATAGAAGGAAGTGTGCCATCCAAGACTAGTGGAAGAAGCAGAGGCATGTGGGTAAAAGCAGGATAAAGGTGTTTTTCTAGATTACTGGGGCTGCTGTATAGAGACTGGAGATAACACAGGGCCTAGGGCAGAGAGGAGGAGGAGCTAGGGAACTTGGGGAACTGTGAGAAATGGGCATAGTGTCTCAACCTTCCCATTTCCCCTGGCCAATGCTGACCTGCATCACATGGCTCCAGGCACCTTCTGGGAAGCAAAGTGATCTACAAGGACCATGCAGGTGCCTTTGCTCTAACTAAGATGCCAAAGGAACTGGTGGGGTGGCAGTGGGGTCCAGGCCATCCCCAGGAGCCAGACTTGTTGGCTTATTCCATCCCTTGATTTCTGCATGCTGCCTGAGAATGCCAGTTCACCAGGCACTTAACTAAGGCACTGAGGCTTCCCGGGAGTGTGATCTGTACAGCGATCTGGAACTTTGCTATCCAGTGATCTGAGCTTGTTCATGTTCTTCTGGGGATAGCTAGAAACTTTTTATGATTTTTTTTTTTTAAATCAAGAGACACTTCTTGTGTCTCTTTACTTCTCTTTAAAATCAAGAGAAAACTATGTTGCCTTTCCTGCTTCACAACTTAGCTATCGATCCTTGAGTGATGGCACAATTATATGTGATAGGACCAGAGGACCCTTGGAAAGATGGCATAGTCTCTTTCCCATTGCATTACCCAGACAGCCACACTTCACAACACCTCACAGGACTCTCCCAAAGAAGGAAACACAAATTCTTTCCCTCCTGTGACCCCCAGGGATGTGCCTTCCAGAGATGCCTGCATAACCAAATGAAACTCAGCCATTACAAGCCAATGAGATTATGAACCAAGATTCGAGCCAGAAATAATGCCATTAACAGGCAAATTGCCCCTTTAAGTTTGTTTTCATATGCAAGTTTCCAAAGCAGATTATTTCCCAATTTACTTTTTATGAAGTTGGCTTCTATTATGGGGAACTGATACTCTTCATGACAACCTCCCCCCCCCCACCCCGTCCCCAGTCTGAGATCAGACCAAGCATATCATCCAACCAGGGAAATAGCCCTAAATCTCACTTGTCTACCTCACCAGGACTTGGACAAGTGGCTATGGTCACTAAGGGCAGAGCTTCCAAGTTATACTAAGCAGAATCTCATGCTAGATGTGTTCTAACCAGAGAGGTGGGGAGGTGAAGAGGAGAGACTCATTTAGCCTAGCAAAATAGCAAAACCCAATATTCCTTTAAGCGATGCAGCTGCATTTATTGCCTCCGCTGTGGCCATCCTAGCAGAGGATGGCACGCTGCATGTGATGAGTTAGTATTTTCCATTGCAATAGGCAATAATCCTTGAAGAAAATGAAACATCAAATCTCTATTTCTTGTTCAGGGTCATCACAGTAGTAAGTAAATATAAAAATAGAGATGAAAAGGCTGATATTTTTTCTAGCTTCTTATATATAAACTCTTTGGTTCTAAAGGTATACTTCTCTTGATTTTTATGTCACTCAGTTTCTTGTTGAAAACTACCCCTGCGCATTAGCAATCTCCTCAAACACTGCACCCTCCCCTCAGCCGCTAGCTCACTGCTGAGATAACAGAAATGGTTGGCACTGGTATTAGATACCCCAGGATTTGATACATTGAAAACAATGTGCTACTTAGCCTGTACCCAGCATATAAGGTATATCTTAAGGGCCTAGAACTGCATAACCAAGAGCTGGAGACAGGGCATGCCTTGTACACAGAAAATTATGGGTTCACTCCCCAACACTGCATAAAGTGGACTTGGTCACACTACTTAGCACTTGGGAGGTGGAAGCAGAAGACTCAGAAGTTCAAGGTCATCTTCAGCATGCCACTGTGAGGGCCAGAGAGAACTGCAGACTTGAAGAGATGGTAGTGTTCAGGGCAGATCAGTGGCTGAATGCCTCACCAAGCATACCTAAGGCTCTGGGATTTATCCTCACTACCACAATATTAAAAAATAAAAACTAAAGGCGGATGGGGAAAGTTAGAGCTTTGAGTATGGCAGAGGCCTGGTGGCTGTGAACCCTCTCCTCCAACTGGACCAATCAATAGCCACCTACACATGACTAAACCAATCAAATTCCTTTCCTCAGAAACCAGCCCAGAGCCAGAGAATTTACTCTATGAGTATGAACAGGCCAGGAAAGTGATGCAGCTGAGCACATAGAGAAGGGATAACACAGACTCCTAGTGGATCACAGATGAGAGCCTCAGGCCCATTGCCCAAGCTGGCAGCTGGGGGAGGGGGAGGAGATTGGGGGGTAGGGGCCGTGGGGGGGCAGTGTAGGGGGTCTGAGGCTTACAACTAGTTTGGCCCTTAGTTCCAGTTTTGTTCTTTCACTGTTTCCAGAAGAGTCTACGCCTCATTAGCAAATGGTCACTGTCCAACACCAAGTCTAGTAGTTGGCTCCCCAAACTCCCCCACCCCCAGGTTGCTGTGCTACTCGGATTCCTAACATGAGTAGCAGCCAGGGAAAGCACTTAATTCCCTGGAGACTCAGCAAACAGCATCAAGCCAACTCGAGGGGTTAAAATATAGAGGAACACTGCTTAGGTTTGCAAAGTCTGAGGCAATGAAAACAACAGTCAAAAGAGATCCCGCTTTACCGCTCAGAGGCAGCATGCATGGCCTGGGGTTAAACCCCAGAACTATACAAAACAAACTCAACCCCCATATTACTCACAGTATCATTATAACTATAGGAAGGGCATAGGGCCTGGGGAGATGGCTCAGCTGGGAATGTGCTCACTGCACAGACACTTGGACCTGAGTTCCCTAGAACTCATGTAAAAGCTGGCACAGTGGTACACACCCTTCATCTTAGCCCTGGGGAGGTAGAGACAGGAGGATCCTGGTAACTTGCCTGGCCAACTAGCTGGTGAGCTTCAGAAGCTTCAGGTTCAGTGAGAGACCCTATCTCAACAAAACCAAGGTAGATAGCAACTGAAGAAAACACCCGATGTTGACCTCTGGCCTCCATATGTACAGGAACCCATGTGTACACTCATAAACATATACATGTACACACAAAAGGGTGTGTGTGTGTGTGTGTGTATTTTAGTGTTTCCTAAAAGGGAGACAGACTACAGGATTTAAGATTGTGGCCTCATTTTGCTTAAGATGAAGGCTTTTTTGGATCCTGGGTCATCCAGCATGCACTCTGCATCCTCTGTTGTAGAACTGAGAGCTACCCCCAGCTGCAGAAGAAGCAGAGGATGATGGTAACACTCTCTGGGCCACCTGAGCAACACTCAAGAGTCCATAACCCTGGCTGGTGACCCAGGACAACAATGTCCCTGCCATTCCGTTACAGCTTTATCCAGACTTCCCCATCCATCAGGTGCCTCAACCCTCCAAACACAAATGAGAGAACAGGGTGGTCTGTCTAGTGAAGTCACTCAACCCACTACCCTTTCTAAAGTGTTCTCTTCCTTAAAGAGGACTTTGTCTCACTGAGCAGTGACTAAGGGGATCCATATGGCTTTCTCTGGTGTCTTCACCTATAACTCTCTCTTAGACTAAATTTCCAGGCATTTTTCTTCCTAATGATGGGGAAGGAGGGGAGGGAACTGTCATCTCAGGTTCCTGTTGCCCTGGACCAGATGGCTCATCCCTGGTAATCTCATTTAACCATCATTGTCCTTTTGTAAGCACACTTACCATTTAATGAAATAGTGCCTAAGCTATGTACACTGAACTGCTAGTGAATGAAGAAACCCAAACCCAGTATGTAGGTTTATAGATCTGAATCTCATTGTTGAGTTACTTAACCAGGACACAGAGATGCTGGCTCTGGGTCACCTTCTACCAAGAACTGACCAACATATAACCTTCATTGGGTAACAGTTGGCTCATGTAATGCTATTTAAAATCCCTTTTTGGCCAAAAAAAAAAAAAAAAAGTCATAACTCTAAAGTATACATACCACAAAGAAGAAAGAGTGATGTCATGGCGGTGGCGGGGGGTGGGTGGGGGGTGTTAGCTTACCGAGACATCCTATATATTGTTGATTCTACTGTACCTGCTCTGTACAAACACGTTGCTAGGCCATGCTAAGGTCTCCTTGCTGTCACAGCACTGACTGCTGCACCTGCTGGTCAGTGTGAATGCACTGCAAACATCCGCCACTTTTACTAGGATGTCATATTTGTGCTTAGTGTACTTAGTGTGCTGTGCGTGCGTGCGTGTGTGTGTGTGTGTGTGTGTGTGTGTGTGTGTGTGTGTGTGAGAGAGAGAGAGAGAGAGAGAGAGAGAGAGAGAGAGAGACAGGAGAGACAGGAGAGAGAGAGAGAGAGAGAGAGAGAGAGAGAGAGAGAGAGAGAGAGAGACAGGAGAGACGGGAGAGAGAGAGAGAGAGAGAGAGAGAGAGAGAGAGAGAGAGAGAGAGAGTGAGAGAGAGATGCTGTTGCATTTGAACACTGTAGCCAAAGAGGAAAGGAAATCAAAGATATAATCATCAATGTTTTTTCATTCTCATTTTCAGACATTTTAAACTCTAAACTGAAATGCTGAGGTCCAGAAAAACAAACCTGAAACGAAGCTTTATATAATATGCTAATTGTCGGGAACAGCGGGATGTCTGGTTAGCCAAAGTATTCAGATCGCAGTCTGTTTTGAAAAGAAAAATCAATCTTGCCTTAATGAACTTTTCCTTCATCCTGATGGATGCCCAGTTTGCCACAGAGAACTGGGAAACACAATGCAAATGTATTCAGAATGACTCATTCCTGGTGCTCATTAATGGCCTCCTTCGCTGAATCAGACACCTTGCACTTGAGAAACTCTCAACTCAGAATTCTCACTTGAACTGAAGAGAACATCTAGTCGCTAGGAACAAAGTAAGAGATTATCGTGTAATGAGTCAAGCATGGACATTAGTTTTTCTTTTTCGTCCTTGCTCCAGCAACACTTCATCTTTGAAGGAAATTCAGTTACTAGGGATGGCCTGCCCAAGGCTCAGTTAGTGTACAGACTCCTTTCCACAGTCCACAGTGTGATCAGCTGCCTCCCATTCTCGCTCCTTTCTTCTGGAGATGGGAAGGAAGATACAGAGTTCTGTAAAGCACACTGGACTTCCTGGGGCCCTGTCCTTACAGACACCCACCCTGGGTGGGTGGCAGCATCCACTGAGGTCCTTGCCCTCCGGGCCAGACACCTGGCATTCTCAACTGAGTTCTGGGACCCACAGCCAGGTGCCCTTTGGGAGCAGCCAGCCCTGAGCATCCTATGGCTTCCTGCTGCTTCCCACAGCCTCTGTGACTCTTGGCCAGTACCACTTGGGTTTCCTCGGCACCATCGTTGTGATGACGGCTGAGGTGGGGGACACAATGAGCACATCGGTGGGCATGACAACTGCAATATAAATGTCAGAAAAAAGTGCGGTTCCAGAACAATCTTGAAATTGTCAGATGGTCTCAGCTTTAAAGACTCAGGGAAATGGTGGTGGAGGCCAATTAACCAGCTTTTGTTTTCATTATAAAAGATGGGCATAGGCACTAAAGAGTCCTACTGTCAGGGGCTGGAGTGATGGCTCAGAGGTTAAGAGCATCTACTGCTCTTCCAGAGGTCCTGAGTTCAATTCCCAGCAACCACATGGTGGCTCACAACCATCTGTAATGAGATCTGGCATCCCTCTTCTGTATATGTAATAAATAAATAAATCTTATAAAAAAAAAGAGTCCTATTGTCAATCAAGAGCAAGGCATAAACCCACGCAAGATGGAGTGCCTGGTGTCTTCCTAGATGTTTCCTATAGGGAGTCAGGACACATGACAGGTTTCCAGCAACGTAGAACTTCCAGGCCCTATCGAAAGATGGGAACTTAAGTTCAAGCCTTTATCTGAATGCCAACTTCCAACTTCTCTGACATTCCTTGACTACCTTTCCTTGAGCTCTGAAAATCAGTATTTCCATTCTTTTGTTTGGACAGAGGTTAACGGTTTTTCTCTAGGATTTATTTTGATGAATTTTCCCTGATAAACTCTGCCATACCCTGTTTCCTCAAGGCTAGTATATCAATACTTTCCTCCCTCTTCCACCCAGAGTGCCCAGACATTATTCATGTTTTTCACCTGTGAAAACATCCATGTTTGGTCTGGAGTGAAATCTGACGATTCAGCAGTGGAGCAAAGTACAAGCATCTTCTCTTTTTACATCTCCCCTCTTGTGTGCACTATTTCATTATCAAACCAGAGGGATGTGCGGGCTGAAGTGCCAACTGCTCACTGCCCAGAGACAGTCTGCCCAGAGCCACCACAGACATCTGTGCATGCAACAAGTTGACTGTGGTCACAAACAAGGGTGGGTGGGGCCTTCTGCTCTGGCCCTGCAAGTCCCTTCCTACAGAAACCAGGAAGCGGATGACAGGACAGCTCTAGTACAAAGGGCTCTCTGTCCTTGTCCTTTAAACAGAGCTGCCCAACCTTTTGACAATGTACTATGACACTGTCATCTATAAACGTCACCTGCCTGCTGTAGCAGGGTTTTGATACGCCTGGACAGAATACCAGGCTGCAGACATGATGTCCACAGAGCATCCTTTGTGGGCTAGTTCCGTCTTTTGAAAGGTAAATGTCTGAAAATGAAACTGGAGGACATGGAGGTTACTAATACAGTATGAAGAAGGGAATGGATGATCTTCCAGGACCAAGGAGAGAATGACAGTCCAGAGTCACTGATGATGACACTGACGTGTTCTTTAAGTTGGGGAGACCTGGCTTCCATTTGCAAAAAAGACTCCTGATGGAAGACAGGTATATGGTACGCTTGAGTGCTCAGTCTGGAAGTTTAACAAATATGTCCCATGTAGCTGCAATCACATAGTATGGAGCCCTTACCCAGCTTTAACAGACTAACTGGGCTCCCAAAATTTCTTTAAGACTCCAACCAAGGGCACAGTGCCTCCCCTGAATATAATGAGAATATTTCTCAATAGGTTGAAGCCAAGCCAAGATTAATTTGATTTAGAAAGATTAAGAAAAATGTGGAGCCCCAAAGATGGCTTAATGTAGTGGGTTTCAACCTTCCTGATGCTGCAACCCTATAATACAGTTCCTCATGCTGTGGTGAGCCCCTACTATAAAATTATTTTCATTGCTACATCTTAACTTTAATTTTGCTACTGTTATGAATTGTAATGTAGATATCTGATATGCAGGATATCTGATATTTGACCCCCAAGGGGGTCACAATCCACAGGTTGAGGACTACTGTCTCAGTAAGTGAAAGGCACTTGGCTACCAACTATGATGATATGAGTTCAATCCTCAGATTTACATGATAGAAAGAGGGAACAGACTTCTGCAAATTGTCCTCTGACCTTCACACATGTATCAACACATGTGCTTGAACACAACACACACACATGCACACACACACACACACACACACACACACACACACAAATAGATGTCATTTTAAGAAGTCTTTTGTTGTTCTTTAAAGGAAGAAAAATGATAGCTCCCATTGTGGGTTTGTGGGTACAGATGTGAACACATTCCATCCTTAACCGAATTAGTGAGTCTAGAAACAATTTACAAGGCAATTAACAAACTCCAGTCTGGAATACTAAGCATAGCAAAGGTGTTTACAGGGAACGTTTCTTGTACAATGTAGGAAATAAAAGTCACATACTAAATATTAACATTGGTTTTCTTCCAGTGTTAGCATTATGGGTAACATGTTTTCTCCATTTCTCCAAATCAGGAATGATTGCTTTCATAAATCAGAGGATTAATGAACAAGCCAGACAGTTACGAGGAACATAATGAGGGAAGGGAAGACTTCCCTGGGGCACTTAGGATCCAGAAGGACTGGTGATCATCGCTGGCCTGCTCAGACCCACTCCCGGCTTCCCCAGCTACTCTACAGCTGGATTTCAGGCAGAGAGCTTGTCCTCAGAGGTGTACCCTAATGAGGGCACACGGCACGAGGGAAAACCCAGGAAGGGAAGTACATTCTCATTTTCATGCCATGCAAAATTGGCAGGAACCAGAGCTGCAATGGCTTTTCAGTTCCAAACTAGATACAGCCAAGAGAGAGGAACCAAAGCCAACAAGGCCATTCTGGATATGTACGTGGCACGTCACCTTATAGACAGAATTCCAAGTCCTTAGTTCTGATGTCACTGCCTTAACTGAGCCCTTCAAGCTTGGCTCCAGGTGAGTTTGGCATTTTAGCAATGTTTTATATTTATGTATTTTTTTTTTCCATTAAGTTGTTCATGCTTCCTTGGTTGCTGCTCAAGTCTATTGCACTGCAGACTGGACATGCCATAGGCACCTCACCTGGTTAGAATGCAGGAGAGCTATCCTGACTGCCAGGATCAGATGTCAACCTGCCTACTGCACACTTGTGGCAAGACATAGACCCTTCTGCAGTGACTCTTAGACTAGATTTCTGATTTCTCCACAGAGCTACCCTGAGGTCAGAGCTACTTAAAGCCCCTGAGGCCCAGCTTTCCTCATCCTCACCAAGTATCTATCCACTACATTTGCAAGTGAAGTCATCAGCCAGTTCCACATCTGGATCTCACCAACTCAGACCCTCATCATTTCAGATGTTCACAAGCGAGGCTGTTCTGTACTGCTTCTATTTCAGATACAACGGGAAAGGTCAGGTGAACCACTACCGTCTGCTTGCCCACCCTGCCTATGACATCCAACCCTGTCTGTTTTAGGAAGAAGGGAAACAACAGTGTTTCTTTCAGGTTTTAAAGTAAGAAAACCTTTGCCTCCTGAAGCATGAATAGAGTATTTCCTTGTCATAGAAGAAGAATTTTGTAAAATCCAGCATGTTAGGAAGGAACAGCTGAACTTGATTTCCAGCCAGTCACTGGATGGCCATTTGTGACTCTGCTCTTCCTTTGGTAAAGCTTGCCTTCACTGCATATTGCCTCTAATCAATTACTGTATCCCTTTCCTCCCTCCAAGTGAAACAAGCAGTGTATGCATAACAAATAAGTGAGGGCTTGAACAAGCCACAGAGGCTCCCAGGTCCTCCCTGGCTGCTCAGGAACACAGCTGCAGATGCCTAGAATTCAGAGACAGGGATGCGCTTGAAAAGGCTCTGGATGAAAGGTGTCGGTGGGGATTGCTGTTACTCTTGGGATGAAAAGAGAGGGTCCTGCTTGCAGGCTTTGAAATTCTAAATAGAATACAATCTGTGCTGAAGACTCACCTTAGAAGCCTCCTAGCAAAGGCCTTTTTAGACACCACCCTGCCCCCAACCACCCCCCCCCCCCACCCCCCGCAGCCTAGGTTAATATTTTTGGGGAGGATGTGAGGCCTTAGGCCAAGGGTGGAGTCCTAAAGATGAATTGTATTCTTGTGGAACCAACTTGGCTTTATTTCCTAGTAGCAATGGTCCAACTGTAGGGAAGGCACAGACAGTGACAGTGTCCTGGGAACTTGTTCTTACAGCTCCACAGTGGACATGGCCTCAGGGAGTTGTTGGAGGCCACCAGGCCATTAGTACTTGTGGCCAGACCCTCTCCAAACATCCCAGGAAGAGTGTTGCTGTTACTTACAAACTTAACACTGCACACCTACCTACACCCAAGCCCACGCTCATACTCACTCACCCCTACCACCACCACCATGACCACTGCATGCTCAATTTTACTGCAATGAGTTTCAATTAACAAAAATAAAACAAAGCTCCCCCAAATTAAAAAAAAAAAAAAACCTTAAAAAAAATAAACCAACCAAAAGCAAAACAACCACTAAATTCACTTTATGGGAGTTTCAACTATCTTTCTGGAAAACTGTTCCTTTTGTTTGTTTGTTTTGTTTGTAGCTCTGTTATGTTATTAAATACCAGGGTCTGGAGAATCAGACAAAAGACAAGATTAAGAATATGAAAGCTTCGTGTTTTGCTCATACTGTTTTGTGGAACACAGACTAATTCCAACAATGCTACATATTAGTGAGACATTAGAAACCTTTTTGAACCTCAGTTCTCAGTTAAATGACATGATGGGGTGGGGGGTGTATCTCGGTGGCCAAGGATTGGCTTGCATAGCCTGGATATGCCATTGGGTTCCATTCCCCAGACCACACAAAGTACACAATGGAGATAATCAGAATATTTACTTGATATTGTTAGGGCAAGGAGAGTGATTTAGAACTCACAGGACAGCATTTGTGAAGCACGAGCTCCACAAAGCATTGAACTGCCTTTCTCTATACTGCTCTCTCAGAGTTTCAGGGCAGCTCAGCTCAGCTTCCTACCATAAGGGGTCATCCCATAGCTCATGGGACCCCATAGGGATTAGAAGGACACACCAATGGCTTATTGTGCCCATACTGCTAGACTGGAAAATGGCTACTTCTGATTTTAAAATAGAGAACTTCATGTCGCAGAGGACCTGAGTTATTCACTGAAGGGGCGAACAAATACCTTCAATTTTCAACCTTAATCTGCTTGCCACTACAGTGGGAAATCTCCAAAAACCACCACTGTAGTTGTACCTTATCTATAATTCAACAATATAGAAAAGAAAAAAATTTGAAAGAGGCCTCGGATAACCAGTGATTCATTGATAAGCTAAAAAGAGAGAAAAGAGTTGGGTGTGGTAGCGGACATCTTTAATCCTAGCCCTCAGGAGACAGAGACAAGTGCCTGGATCTTTTTGAGTTTGAGGCTCACCTGGTCTACATAGTAAGTTCCAGGTCATCCAGGGCTACAGAATAAGACTCTATGTCAAATAAGAAAGAATAGAAAAGAAAGAGAGGGAGGGAGGGAGGGAGGGAGGGAGGAAGGAAGGAAGGAAGGAAGGAAGGAAGGAAGGAAGGAAGAACAGAGGATTTCTTTCTTTTAAACATAAAGAAAAAAGAAAGAAAAATGGAGACAGTACAGAGTTAGCAAGAGCCTGGGTTCCTGTTCCCATTACCCTCTTCCCAAAAAAGCATGGAATGGAATCCCAGACTCTGCACTGTTTATGACGGGGGGGGGGGGGGGGGCACCCACACCACAGCATCAACTCTAAATTCTGAAAATTGGAAAAGCAGTTAAGGGCAGTGTGTAGAGCGTCAGGAAAGAGCTCATCGAGGCATCCTTTTCCTCTCTCTGAGGCTCGGTTCTGTGTAACACATGTGTGAGGATGTGGTGGAGGCCTCTCTTTTGCATGCACTCTAAAATTCACTATGGGAACATGAAAACAGTTGAGAACTCATAGAAAGAAACTAAGGATAAACACCTGTCAGAACTGGACAGCTGTGGGTTATGACAATGGTGGTTTTGGGTATGTGAAGCCCAAGTTCAACTGTTTTAAGACAGGGTCTTACTATGTAGCACTAAGACCTGGTCGGCCTCAAACTCACCTGCCTCTGGCGCTAGAGTGCTGAGATTGAAGGGCTGTGCCATGAGGCCTGGTCCCAAATTTAACTTTTAAGTCTGTCAATTGGAGCAAGAACTTTCTAATTTGAGCTGCTTGTTCCAAACAGAAGATCAAAGGGGCCATTATCTAAAAAGGGAGGGTGAAGAGGTCAGCACTGTTACTGACACTGACCAAGAAGGAAGGGTCACCCTTGTTGACAGGCAGATAGCTAGACAGTGAGACAACACTTCCTGAGCCTTTGCATTTGGGGTCTCACAGTAAAGGGTGGTGGTTCTGATGTGCGCATATTCAGGAGACAATGGGGAAATAAATAATCCCATGTTTGGGGGACAGAAAGGATGTGGGTGGGTATGTGCCACACAGCTTTAGTTGGCACAGCTATCCAACACTGAGCCAAATGACCGGGGATGTTCCCATCTCTTGGAGTCTGAACAATCTAAAGTATAAAGCAGAGGGCCTTGAGTTTAAAGGTAAACAAATAACAACACTAAGTCAACGATTGACTGCTAGACAGCCTGGAGGCAAACTGCAGCTCTGCCATTAACTAGCAGTGTAACCTCATGCAAGTTATATAATCTGTGTATCAGTCTTTCCATTTGCAAAATGGGAAATCCCAGCACACCTTCCCTCCTGGGGGACAGCATTGAGAATGGCAAGTTCTAGGACAACACACATGCTCCCGTCATTGCTATATGGAAACGTGGGTCAGTCAAATCACCTGGAGCCAATATGGAGGTGAGGGCTCTGAATCAGGTCACTCATGTGAATCCAGAGTTAGAAGAGTAAAAGACTCTGGTTTACTTCCAAGAGGAGGCCTCTGGCTTGCCAGCTGGTGGTGAGGGTCTCACTAGGGAAGGCCATCTTTCAAAAACCATGCAGAGACCCTGGCCTTCTGCATTACCACACATGCTACAAACCAATTTGTGGAAAATACATTATTGTGAGGCAAGCATGCAGTTAATGCTCGTTCTAACGATACCCACTCTCAGCATTGCCAACGATGCACAAGGTCCCCAGTGCTGCACACATGATCCGGGTAGTTTTGAATCAGTGCTCGGGGTAAATGGGAAAACACAGGCAATTGGGTTTAGTGGGTCACAGCAATCAGAACACCACGAGCTGTTGTGTGACAAGGGCACAAAGGAAGTGCAGCCCAGTGCAGAAAAAGGGAAGGCGGAGTACTAACTCGCTGAGATGCCTCGATTTTCATCAAGTACCTTTGAATGTCAAGTTCTGCCTGGAGAGATACCAGCATGCACTGCAAAGCCTGTGACCAGGGGAGAGAAAGAGAAAGAGAGTGAAAACAGGAAGAGGAAAGGGGGAGGCTGCCCAAAGGTACCATCCAGTCCTTCATAAGCTTCATCATCATCATCATCATCATCATCATCATCATTATCATCATCATCATGTAGCACAGTTATCCCTCCCAAGAGAAAGAAGAGACAGAGGCAAGTCCAGCCATTTATTTTTCAAGACAATGTTGGAAGCAAGTCCTAACTGCCAGAGGTCGCCTCAAATACCCCGACACAGGTGCGCTTGACTCCACTTGTGTTACCTGCGAATATGTCCCACTGACCCTCAGTCACAGGGTATGGAGGACTTGGCAGAGCCTGCCCAACCAATGCAACACCTTGCTGAGTCAGAAAGCAGGCTGGTGACAGGACAGAAGCCACCATGAAAATTAGCACTGGCCCCTGGGTCTACAGCCTTTGGGTTTGTCTTTCTAAGCATCCTGTGTACGGTGCCCTCTGTCTGCACCCTGCCACCTAGAACGCCACGGCCACTATGAATATAGGCAGGAACAGATGATCAGCATTTAATCCAAAGCCTGAGTGCTAATACTTGAACCCAGTGGCCCTGGAGCCGCCTTCTGTTTGCAGGCGAACTGAGGGTGCCAGTGCTTAATTTGCTCAATTTTCTTTGATGCTACGGATCTATTTTTAGATGCCTTCATTTTTTAAAAGCCTGAACTAGAGTGATAGGAGAGATAGCTCAGCAGTAAGAGTGAATGCTGCTCTTCCAGAGGACCTGAGTTCAATTCCCAGCACAGATCACAACCCCCTGTAACGCTAGGCAGCTTCAGGAGGCCCAGGGTCCTCTTCTGGACTCCATGGGTACCTACATTCACCTGTGTGCATACCCTTAACCCATACACATGTGTGCATGTGCATATGCGCGCGCGCGAACACACACACACACACACACACACACACACACACAGATTTGCACCCAAATAAAAAGAAAAACAAATCTTTTTAAATGATGTAAGATAGAAAATTCTTTGTGTGTTTTGAAACAGGAAATCTGTATAATCCTAACACAAGAATGATCACTTCTTATATCTCAAGTCAGTCAATGAAGTGTTCTCCTTGTGTGTAGGATTGGTCACAAATTCAACTATATCCATGCAGACTACTAACATACAGGGTCTCTAAAATCAATTATAATCTGGAGTGTTGATAAATGCCTATAATCCCAGCATTTGGAAGGCTGAGGCAGAAGGATCATGAGTTCATGCTTAGTGCTATACAGGTCTCAAAAATTAGATAAATAAATAGCTTCTTAGAAATTCATTTTGGCTAAAATTGAGTGTAATAACCAAACACAGCCAGGAGGTGGTGGTACATGCCTTTAATCCCAGCACTCAAGGCAGAGGCAGGCATATCTCTGAAGGCCAGCCTACAAAGTGAGTTCTAGGAGAGCCAAGGTTACACAGAGAAACCCTGTCTCAAAAAAACAAAACAAAACAAAACAAGCAAAACACAAAACTAAACACATACCACTGTATATATGATCCATATTACCACTTTATACACACAATATATACATCACTGTATGCATTTATGTCTGTGTAACTCCATGTCATTTAGGACCACACACATCAGCTATAGACCATAAGAAGAAAAAGAACCTTTGAATACAGAAGGCTATGCTTAAAAGCCAAGTCAAGTCATTTCCTGACAATAACTGTGTTAAAATATTCTACCCAGAATTCTCTTAGGGGTTACAACCAGTAAAAGAACTTCTTAGGGCCTTCACAAGGAACAAATAGCAACACCATTTGAAGAACTATCTGCTAGCCTGACCTCATAAAAGCCCCTTTTCCAATGAATATATTCTTCCCAGAACTAAGAGGGTTGCTGTAGGGCCCTCTGAGTCTCACTGCAGAGTTTACAGGCTTCATCAACTAGGAAAGAAATATCTTGAGGCAGACCACAAATAATAAAGCCCTAGAGGAGCATGGTAAAAAAAACGTGCAAGATGGAAATAGGATGATAGATTTGAAGAGCTGCTGTAGTTAGACAGAGGCAAAGGCTACATAAACTCACACTCTGTGTTACGAGGTGAAGGAGAGCAATATCTCACAGCAGAGAGGAGACTTCAGCCCTACAGAGTCAACCTAGAATGGGAGGGAGACAAGGGGCCAAAAAGCCCCCAACATCAGGGGGACCTACAACAATGAAAGAAATAGTTGGGGGAAATGAAGTCAACAAAGCAACAGTCAAGGTAAATATCATCGTGAGTCAAAAGGGGGGTGGTGGTGTGGTGGGGTGGTGGTGGTGGTGGTGTGGTATGGTGGTATGGTGGTGGTGTGGTGGTGGTGTGGTATGGTGGTGGTGTGGTGGTGGTGATGGTGGTGTGGTGTGGTGGTGGTGTGGTGTGGTGGTGGTGTGGTGTGGTGGTGGTGGGGTGGTGGTGGTGGTGGTGTGGTGGTGGTGTGGTGGTGGCGGTGGTGTGGTGGTGGTGGTCGTGGTGGTGGTGGTGGTAGTGGTGGTGGTGTGGTGTGGTGGTGGTGGTGGTGGTGGTGGTGGTGGTGGTGGTGTGGTGTGGTGGTGGTGGTGGTGGTGGTGGTGTGGTGGTGTGGTGGTGGTGGTGGTGGTGGTGGTGGTGGTGTGGTGGTGGTGGTGGTGGTGGTGGTGTGGTGTGGTGGTGGTGGTGTGGTGTGGTGGTGGTGGTGGTGGTGGTGTGGTGGTGGTGGTGGTGGTGGTGGTGGTGGTGGTGGTGGTGTGGTGGTGGTGGTGGTGTGGTGTGGTGGTGGTGTTGGTGGTGGTGGTGTTGGTGTTGGTGGTGGTGTGTGTGTGTGTGTGTATGGTGAGGTGGCTCCACATTCTGGAGCCAATCTTACTCTCCTGGTTCATTCTTAGCTTGGCTTTGAGGAGTAAGGAGGAGACAAGGAAACACAGAAACTATTAAGGTTTCCCACCAGTAGACAAGGGAAAGACTCAGAGTTTCTAGAGGGCAGGAAGCCCATTCTAGAAGGTCCATGGATCCAAAGGAGGAGGAACTTGGAGTCTGCAGCTGGACATACTGTGCATCCTACAGTCAGTCCTACCTAGCACTCTGGAGGCTCTCAAGTTGGGGACAAGTTCTTAAAGCATAATAAGACCCTGCCTCAATCATGAGCGCCTCACCATGGAGGGTTTTCATACAAGGGAAACTCACAGAAAACTGTTTACCTCCCAGTGGGTTCCATGGGGGTGGGGGGGCACTTTTAAGCCCAACAAGAAAAGAAGCAGAGATTTAATCGGATTCCTCCTATATGCCACTCAAACTGAACAGGGAGAACTTAGAGGCTGGTATATGGCTCTAACTAGAAAATAAACAAGTTTCCAAACACTAAGAAGTGGCAAGGAAACAACTAATTTTGTTTATTTATTTCCTGTGGGAAGACACACACACAGGCCGTGGCTGCTTGTAGAGGTCAGAGGGCAACTTAGAAGAGTCAGCTCTCTCCTTCTACCATGTAGGTTCCTCGATTAAATTCACGCCATCGGGTTCTGTGGCAAGCACCCTGACCTGCTGCCCATCTTGCTGGCCTTCAAAGAAGCTAGTTTGATTAAACTTCTTGATTGTCAAAGACCCACTCATCACTTCAAGGCAACAACTGGAGTGGCAAAACAATAATACTGTAAACATTAATCAGGAAGCTAATTTTTTTCAAACACCATTAACAAAAAATTGAACAGCTATCAGAATGAAATGGCAAAAATAATCACTAGGTGTTTCTGTTGTACTGAAGGATTCAGATTCCTGAGATCTTTTTCCAGAAATGAACAACACACAGTGCTGCCCATAGCACAAGTGATGGGTGATATGGAATTTTCCTTAGCTCTACCCACTTCCGAGTTTTCAGTAAGATGTCTAACTATCCCACAGTGTGAATGGGGCAGAAGCAACACACAGGTGTTTAGGGATAGCAGCGAGAAATGGCAGACGGTTAGAATTTGAAAAGTTAACATTTAACTTAAAGGTTAAGTTCTTGGTTTTCTTCAGAAATTAAAGATTTTCTGATATGACTTTACCCAGAGTCAACTTCTGATGACTTGGGAGCCACTTAGCAAACTGTGGTGAAATAAAATGCAATTATAAAAACATGTTATGATCCAGGGAAGACATGTCTGTGATGGGTCCTCCATGAACACTGACTTGTCCCTGTCACCATCACAGAGAAGAGCCCAATGGCCAGAGCCTCGCGGAGGCATCTGTCTTACTGAGCACAGAACACGGAAGCAGGCTTTCTCTTCTCCTCTCTTGTGGTTCATGTACTTGTTCTTGAATTTACAGTGAAGATTTTCACTACAACTTTTCACTCAGTTTGAATTTCAAAGAACAGAAAATGTTGTTTTCACTGTCTCCTTGCTTTAAAAAAATATATATATGTATTATGTATACAGCATGTATGACTGCAGGCCAGAAGAGGGCGCCAGATCTCATTACAGATGGTTGTGAGCCACCACATGGTTGCTGGGAATTGAACCTCTGGAAGAACAGCCTGCTGAGCCCTCTCTTCAGCCCTCTCCCTGCTTTTGAAGACACATAACAGCTATTTAATTATCTCCCAACTTGACTTTCCTCACCTGAAAACTGGGAAGAGCAATGGACAGTGATGGTTATTGAAAGATTTAGATGAAGCAGAGGGATCTAAAACTCCACGCTCAACTCCTACCTCCTGTAACTCCAGCTCCAGGGTATCTGATGCCCTCTCTGCTCTCTGTGAGTAATCACATGCAAATGGCATTCACACACACAAATGCATGGACATAAAATAAAAACAAATCTTTAAAAAAAATGATATTGCCAATGGACTGGAAAGATGACCCAGCAGTTAAAAGCACTGACTGTTCTTCCAGCACCTACATGGCAACTATTAACTGTCTGTAACTCCAGTTCCAGGGTACCTGACGCTGTCTTCTGGCCTCATCAATCACTGCACACTTGTGGTGACAGATTTATGCCAGTGAAATACCTACACACATACAATAAAAATAGATCATTCAAATTATATTGTTGACACACGCTTTAATAACAGATGATGACTATTAAAAGTCTTTAAAATTCAGCAAGTGTGTTTACAGTGATTAACTCTAAGGAAATAACCATAACCTAAGGGAGCCTGCACAGTGTCCTGTGAACATGGGGGTGTACTCATGCCAGGGCCAATGAAAACAGACGCCAACGAAGGCACTCACACATGGCTGGGCATGGCAATGTACACCCATGATCTCAGTACTCTGAGGTTGAGATGGGAGGATCACAAATTTGAGGAAGCTTGGTCTACACAGCAAAGCTACACCTATAAACAAAACAAGAAGTTTCCACATTTAACTAAGTAGATAAAACCATGCCAGAAAGTTGGGCAGTGGTCATTCATGCTTTTAATCTCAGCTAGGGCTGTTATACAGAGAAACCCTATCTCAAAAAAAACAAACAAACAAACAAAAAAAAAAAAAAAAAAAAAAAAAAAAAAAACAAAAAAAAAAGCCATAACAACCGCTTGCAGTTTTGAGTCTATAAGCCTATTAAAAAAAAGAGAGAGAGCAGAGGACACACTGAATGCTAATAGGGATAGCCTGTGGGTTGTAGGACTGTACTAATTCCTAACTTAATTCTTTATAGATTACACAACTACTCTTGTAATTAAAAAAGACATTAAATTTAAATCCCATAGGATATGATATTAAAAGAAAAGAGAATAGAGATATTTCCTTTAATAGAAAGAGAATATGAGGGTTCATCATTTGGGAGCAGTAAGATCACAGCTTTCCCATGACTTCTCAGCTACCTATTGGCTTCTCTCATTGGCTACGGAGCATTACACCACGAGAGGGCGCCCTGAGCTTGGCAAGTTCCACAGTGTCCTGTATGATGGAAGGGCCCAGCTGACACCCCAGACACTGGAGGAGACAGGACACCCTCCCCACTGGTGGCTCTGTGTCAATCTTTGTCCTTTCCCCTATGCTTCAGAGTCCCTTGCTCAGACTCACTCTGGCTGCGGATGACCAGTCTGTGAGGACACTGCAGTCAGCTGACCACTTGTAAACTGAACAGCAATGACAGAACGGAGCGGGGATTACTGCAAGTCTAATCCAGCGTGCAGAGTGGCCACCAATGAGTCAGCCTGGTCACTGTGACACAAAACTACAGAGCACAACACAAGCAAATGTCGGGGAAGTCACCTTAGAAACCACTCTACCCTGAGGACACACAGTCCATCGGTGACGGATCATCAAAGCCAATTCAGGTTCTTTGATGTAAAAAAAAAAAAAAATTACTCCACGGAGGAATCCAATTATATAATAAAATTACTCTCCATGTTTCAAACAGTGAAAGTGGAACAAAATCATTTCCTCCATGACATTCAATAAGTCAAGCTAATACTTATAATTGACGTCAAAATTGTTGTTTATCTCTAAAGGGCAAGTGGGGGCAGGGCAGCTTCTAACGAAATGCAGGAGGGCGCGCGTGGAGCAGATTGTCCTAAGAATTCTTCCTTTCCTGAGGAATCCCAGGAGCAGAAGCAATCCTACAGTGAACATGGGATGCTGGCTGCAACTACTGTTTGTGTAAGAGACAGGAGCAAGGAAGTGTGCGCCTTGGTGTCAACACGAAGTTTAAGTACCGTGCCCATTCCATGGGGCATCTTCCGTGTGCGGTTTCCTCGGCAGAAGGCACAGCGGTGTGAGAACTGATGTTACAGTGTGTTGTATGAAATGAGATCACATCCCTTAGGCAAACACCAGGGCAGGGCACATGAGGCTCAGTAAGAGCACAAGAATGTCGCCTGTAGTAAGCAATGGGCAGTGCCTGGGGACCTCAGAAGCAGCAGTCCAAGCAGGGAGCCCCGCTTGGCTGTTTTCAAAACAAATGAATCCCATATACACCTGCTGCATGGCAATTTCTTCTGAATTGAAAGAAGAGGCTCAGGAGACTCGTGGGGTAAACAAAAGGTCACACTCTGGCATAGCTGGAATCTGGAAGATTCTGGAGGGCCCCTCCTGGGCTTTGTAGGAGAAGCCTCTCTGAGAGCTCTTGGACCTGACCTGCTGTCTACAAGCTGTGCAGAGAGTCCTCATTCATGCTGGGGAGGGCTTTGTGGGATGCAGCGTTTTGAGTCACCCCTGCTCCTGTGGGTAGCCCCTCGCCCATACTCCTTCAAGGAACCCCAACACAAACTCAGTGGTTCACCAAGTGGTTCACTTTGGTACAACCATTGCTTTGGTCTGTCATGGGTTTCCTTCATGGGGTGAGGAGGTGTAGGTTTGTGTATGTGTGTGTGTGTGTGTGTGTGTGTGTGTGTGTGTGTGTGTTATGTTGTCCTAGGAAAACAATGCCTTAGCTTACAATACATCACTGGCATCCAATGCAGTGGGTTTGAAGGGTAATACAATGATTTCTATTAATTGCTACAGCTTGGAGGGGGAAAAAATGATTGCACCACAAAGCAAAAAGTAAATACACAGAACATAGGCTAGAGCTAAGCCAGTTTTCATGATGTCCAACACACACACACACACACACACACACACACACACACACACACACACGGCCATTGTTCTGATGGATGGTCAGTGCTATAGAAGCGGCTCAGTATTGTAATATTCACCTGCCACTCACTTCCAATTCTGTTTCACAATATCTACTCTCTCAAACTAGAAGACTCAGACCATATTTAGGAGAGAATTGAAACAGCTAAGATTCTCATGCAAAGGAAAGACAGTATTAGGATCAAACAGTGCAATGACTAACTACCACAGGAGTCCTTTCCTAAGCCTCCACATTTCCCCACTAGCAGCCGAGGAACAGAAGCCAGCAGAGGTGGAAGTGTTCTGGCCCAGTGTTTTATACCGTGTCTGGAGGAGTCTGCTCAAGTCATTTCTGCAAAGGAGACAGATATTCCTAGAACCGCTCGCAAAGAAATGCCTCACACAGTTGTAGCCTGTGGCCACGGGATGTCCAGCTCAAACATTACTTGCCACACATATAAGCTGTGGCTTGGGAGTGGACTGTCTGTCAGTGGAGGGCGCATTGTGATCCATCACTTGGTCTTTAGGGTGGTATCATGCAATGTAGAGATGGAGGAACCACTGGGAGGTGGTGCCTCCTGGGACATCAGTGGGCCATCAGGGAGGTGCTTCCAACAGGAAGTCCTCTGGAAGGAAGTTCTCAGGGGACACCTGGATGGTTCTGTCATGGAGATTGCCACCAAAGCCTGTGTTTGGCTTCACTCTTTCTCTCTATGGACAGACTGAAGATGTGAAGAAGAGGGGGTCAAGATCATGATGGGGAAACCCACAGAGACAGCTGACCGGTGCTAGTTGGAGCTCGCTGACTCTGGACTGACAGCTCGAGAACCTGCATGGGACCGAACTAGGCCCGCTGAATGTGGGTGACAGCTATGTGGCTTGATCTGTTTGTGGGGTCCCTGGCAGCAGGGACCAGAACTTATCCCAGGTACATGAACTGACATTTTGGAGCCCATTCCCTGTGGTGGGATACCCTGCTCTCCTTCAACTTGGTATGCCAGACTTTGTTGACTCCCATGGGAGGCCTTACCCACTCTGAGTAGTGGATGGGGATAGAGTGGGAGGGAGGTGAGGAGGAGGGAGAAGGAGAAGGAGGGGGAACTGGGGTTGGTATGTAAAATGGAAAATAAATAAATAAATATATTAAAAAAATAAAAAGATGTGACCATTACAGTCAACTCAGGCTCCCGCCCCCTGCTATGAGGTCTACCCAGCACTCTGCTGACGCAGACACCATTCCCTGAACCCTCCAAACCGAGCTAAGTCAATCTTTTCAGAGAGTAGCTTGTCTTGGACACTTCATCACAGTGACACAGAAATTAGTGATATAATAAAGGCCATCTGCATGCTTGCTTCCTCCCCGCCTCCTTCCCAAGTCCCCATTCTTCACACCGTGACCATCACAGAAGCAGAGGCCTCTTCAGTACTCCCTTCTCCCTTACAGGATGAAGGACTACAGAGCTGGAAGGAGGTGCTGGGCCTCAGATGTGGTGTGGTGGTCTGAAGAAAAATGGCTCCCCTGCTGGGTGGTGGTGGTGCACACCTTTAATCCCAGCACTCAGGAGGCAGAGGAAGGCAGATCTCTGGTGAGTTCAAGGCCAGCCTGGTCTACAGAGCAAGTTCCAGGACAGCCAGGGCTGTTACACAGAGAAATACTGCTTCAAAAAACCAAACAAACAAAGGCCCAAGAGGCTCATAGGGACTGGCACTATGAGGAGGTATGGCCTTGTTGGAGTGGGAATGACTTTGTTGGAGGAAGTGTGTCACTAGAGGGTGGGCTTCAAGGGCTTAGAAGCTCAAGCCAGGCTTAGTGGCTCACAGTTTTTTATTTCTGGCTGCCTGCAGATCCAGATGCAGAATGCTCGGCGACCTCTCCAGCACCATGTCTGCCTGCATACCTCCATGTTTCCGGCCATGAGGATAGTGGACTAAACCTCTGAACTGTAAGCCAGCCCCAGTGAAATGTTTTCCTTTGTAAGAGTTGCTGTGGTCATGGTGTCTCTTCACAGCAGTAAAACCATAAGGCATGTGGCCTGCTTGGTTTGGAGGCCTACTTCTTGATAATAAGCTACCTAGTAGGTCTTAGAACTTTAGATGTGTGTCCCAGGCAGTGGTGCCCACAGCCTAAGAAGGCCTACAAGCTCCAGAGACCTGGACCCAGCCCAACACTCAGGAGAACCTCACCATTAATAATAATCCAAGACTGTTCTGATCTATCCTTGCCCCACCCCACCCCCAGCTGACTCCTGTCTTTTACTGTCTCGGATGCTCTTGTACCTTCTCAAAAGGAGGGAAATTCTGTATGAAGGAATTTCTGCTTGGCAAGGCTTCTTTTCAATTTTTACCAAAACCTCCTCCTACAGAACGTGAAACTTAAATAAAAAGACTCGGAACCCCCAAAGGGGGCAGGAAGTGGGAAGAGCTTCCAAACCCCTTTCATTATTTCAAAAGTTTTGGAATACATTCCAGCTTTGGTTCAATAGCTCCTATTTCTGAGGATGTAAGCATGGCAGAAGGCAAGGGCTCACACCAGCTGGGGCCATAATCCCAGAAGGCTTTGCTTCAGGACCTGCCTCTCACACTGGAGGCCTGCCTAAGGCGGCCTTTTAACAGGGAGGAGAGGTGGGCTAATGCCTGGATCCTGACTTCTCCTTTCTTCCCTTGGGAAACAGGTCCAAACTCCAGAGGCTTGAAGATCCTTAGCAGGTTGTATTGAAGTATCAGGACCTCAGACATGGGTACCAGCTGAAATGCTGGACTTCATCCCAGGTCTGCTGTGCCAACTCTCACTATGGCTGGTGGTTGTACAAATGGGACTGAGGGACAGACCACCAGGATAAGAATCAGACACCTGAGCTTAATGTGACTCAGGCATGTTTCTAGTTCCAGAGTTGCTCAGGGATTCAAATGAAGAGCTGGATGAAATCTTTAAGGCAAAATTTAGCTTTACATTATTAATTGCCTCCCAAAATGGGAGTTCCTGGGTGGTCCCAGGAGTCACCATCAATGGAAGAGAAGGCTCGAGTTAGATCTGCTCTCTGCAAAGCTTCATGTCCTTGTATATAGAAAGACTTTTATGCTGGTTGGCTTTTGTCAACTCAACACAAACCTAATTGTGAAAAATACCCCCAGAAGATTGGCCTGTAGGCAAGTCTGTGAGGTAGTGTCTTGATACATGACTGACATGGAAGGACCCAGCTCACAGTGCACTGTGCCATTCCTGGGCAGACGGTCCTGGGTTGTATAAGAAGGCAAGCTGAGCAAACCATGAGGAGCAAGTCAGTAAGCAGTATGTATTCCTTCGACTTCTGCATCAGTTCCTGCCTTCAGGTTCCTGCCTTCAGTTCCTGCCCTGATTTACCTCCATGATGGATTATGGCCAGAGAATTATAAGAAGAAATAAACTCTTCCCTTCCCATACTGCTTTTGGTCATGGTGTTTTATCCCAGTAAGAACTTAAGACAAGCCTGAATATAAGACATGAGCGCAAGGCCTAGGCTCAGCACCCATTAGTTTCTCACACTGAACAAGTTATTTCACCCAACATTGGACTTTATACTAGAGCCACAAAAGCACCAGGGCTCAGCCTTCCTCTCTATTTTCTGGCTTATAGACTTCAGAGCCAGCTATATTATTTTGGAGAAAAGTTGTTCTGTAAAATCTATTGTTTGACTGGGGGGGGGGAAATGCCTTCTTCTAAAAAGGTTATTCTGGAGAGTTCCAGTTCCATATCACTTCTTCTCTTCTTTTTCTTTTTTTTTCTTTTTTTTTTGGTTTTTCAAGACAGGGTTTCTCTGTGTAGGTTTGCGCCTTTCCTGGAACTCACTTGGTAGACCAGGCTGGCCTCGAACTCACAGAGATCCGCCTGCCTCTGCCTCCCAAGTGCTGGGATTAAAGGCGTATGCCCATATCATTTCTAATAGCAATCAAGTAAGAGTGACAGTTTCTTACATCAATGGATAAGCTGGCATTAAACTGCTATCACCACCACCGTTAAAAACACTACACAACTGAGGCCATAGTTACAAACTGCTATTGTTATTTTGCATAGAAGCCAGGGCTCTGTACACTAGGCAGGTGGGCTACACCTGTAGCCCACAAATTGTGGATGTTTGAGTGTATGCATGTATGGGTAGATAAGTGCAGTTGTGTGTGCATTTATGTTCATGTGTTGTGTTCATATGGGTTCTCATGTGTGCTGGTGTAGGGGCTGGGGCAGAAAGTCAGTCTAAAGAATCATTCCTCGGGAGCCACACACTTTTTCTTTGAGTCAGGACCTCTCATTGGCCTCTAGCTCATCAACCTGGCTCTAGGCTGGCTAGCCATCAAGCCCTAGGGATCTAATGCTACCTCCCCAGCTCTGGAATCACAAGTATGTACCGCCTTGCCCTGCCTTTTTAAATATGAGTTCTGGGATGGAACTCATGTCTTTATATTCGCCTGGCAAATACTTTAGCAATTGAGCTAGCTAGCTTCCTGGCCCACAAATCATTTTTAATATTACGTTTTAGGATGATAATCTAAGCATGAAACGATAACAAGAAACTATAAAATATGACATTGAAATCACAGTGTGGAATTAGTGTATTCTGCTCGCTGAGTGAACTCTAGTCTCGGTCTTTATTCACAGAACAATACAGGGTTCAATCCTTTTCAACCAGAAGACTGCATTCTCAGAGTTCTTGAAGAACTTGAGAGCTTATCCTTCTAATTACAGGGAACTGCAGTGGAATGCGCCTCTATAACAATTCAATTCTAAACATGCTTTGCTAATTGCTAGCAAATACCAAGAGCAGAAGGTTGAAAACATAGCCTTTAAGTAAGCAAGCAGCCTCTGGCCTGGCTGTGCAAACCTGAGGGTCAAGTGGTAAAAGTGGAAGGGGGTGGGGAGAGGGGAGAGGAGAGGGGGGAGAGGGAGGGAACAGGGGAGGGGGGAGAGGGAGGGGACAGGGGAGGGGGGAGAGGAGAGGGAGGGGACAAGGGAGAGGGGGGAGGGGAGGGGGAGAGGGAGGGGACATAGGAGGGAGGGAGAGGGAGGGGAGAGGGGAGGGAAGAGGGGAGGGGGGGAAGAGAGGGAGGGAGGGGGAGAGAGAGGGAGGGGACAGGGGAGGGGGGAGAGGGAGGGAGAGAGAGGAGAGAGGGGAAGGGGGAGAGGGGGGAGAGGGGAGGGGGGAAGGGAGGGGAGAGGGGAGGGGGAGAGGGAGGGAGAGAGAAGAGGGGGGAGAAGGGGGAGAGGGGAGGGGGAAGGGAAGGGAGAGGGGAGGGGGAGAGGGAGGGGAGAGAGGGAGAAGAGAGGGAGGGAAAGGGAGAGGAGAGAGGAGGGGGAGGGGGAGAGAAGAGGGGGGGAGAGGGAGGGGAGAGGGGAGGGAGAGAGAGGGAGCCCTTGAGCAGCATTCCAAATTTACTCTGGCTGATTTTATCCACGGGGTGGGGGCAGCCACATCTCACCAGTGATGCACAGGGTACTGTGCAAGGTGATCAAAAGACATTCAAAAAACATGTAAGAAGATTATCAAGAACCCTTTCAGGAGAAGGGAAAAAGAAAACAGAGAAGCAATTATCGTGGAATGTCATGGGGACCAAAAATCCCAGAATCCCAGCAACTGCAAACAAAACAAAGCAAACCTAAAAGGGAAATGTATTTGAATATGGTTATTCTACTGGCATGTCTGTCTGAAACATCTGCCAGGCTTGGGACAAGGAGCAGGCAGGGTGCTGGAAGGTATTGGAAGGAAAGGGAAATGGGTCACAGTTTTTGGGTGCAATGAGGGTGAGAGAAGCCTAAGTTCAGTGGGCAAAGGGGGAGTCACATCCAGATGGGTCCTCTGGATGCTCTGAAGCCAGTCTGTACACAGACACCTAGCTCATCTTCTTCTATCAGTTCCAGGAAGTTACTAGGGTCTGAAACAGGTATAGAGGGAGAAAGAGTTACTTAAAGGATTTGGGGGAGACCACAACATTCTTGTCATCCTTCAGCACTGCCTTAGGGAACCCCTCAAGGACCTGGACAGCTGCTGCCCATCAATCCCCAAAGTTCTACAAAGTCCCATTCCCCACTTGGGTTAGTTAGTACTCCAGGGCATCGGAGTTTAGGACAAAGCTGAGGAGGTCACTCACAATACATGCTCCTCAGTAATTTAACTTTTAGAGATGTCTGGCATGCAGTCTCTTTCCTTGTGGTGCCTGCCTGGCCTCTCTCCTAATTTACCAAGTAGCATGATGACCTCCTACTTCTCTCACTAAGCTAATAAATCACCCTTGTATGTTATCAGATAAACACAGCACAGTTCCTGTGTTTGGGAACAGTAACTCCCTCTTCTTTCCAGGCAAGGTTGTTGAGTAAGAATAACCTTGATTCCATCCACTCCTAGTCTGACACAGATTTTTCTTTTTGGACTTGGTTTTGAGATGTAAACAAAGACCTTTGAAATGCAGAGTGGAGAGTAAGGTTTGAACAGAGCATTTGATTAGTGGGCAGAAAAATACATTTAATAAAATGGTGGCACCTTATGCACCATAATCTATAATAGATCACTACACCCATTTATAAAAAGGATAAGGAAATGTTTTTAAGTTTATATCTAGAGTATACATACACCATGTAATTAATTCATTTCACATAAATACAAGGATATTATATAACCTATGATTGTTTCATGCAGAAGGTAGAGACATTTGTCACAGCCTCAGGCCCAGTCTTCATGGGTCAGGCTCACTCTTCTCTCTCAGTACAGCCCTTTGTCAGCTAAAAATACCAGCAGTGAGCCTGTGGTCCAGGGCACACCTGGATGAATTTATTGACAGCCTCTCACGTCCAACTCCAGGAGTGCGGCAGACAGGGAAGCAGGTCTCAACTGGGTGCAAGGATCAAGGTCAATGTGGCCATTCAGGGACAGGGAGATAGGATATAAGAGAACAATCTAGATGGGCAAGCAGTCCTCCATGAGAGCACTTGGAAGAGGCTATGTGCCCCTGGCCAATTCCCCATGGTGCTACTTCACTTCATGTGTAGACTCCAATCTTTACATTCATCACGGGGGAGGGCCATACCTGTGAGCAGGCATGGCAGCGACCCATGAGTGAAGTCATGAGGACTAGGAGCCTCTTTGCTTCTGATATCTCAGCATCCGGCATGCTACACCTATAGACTCTACAGGAAGCCGGAGATACATCTGGACTGGATAGCTCAGTGGGATGTGGGAGATTCTGTGTTAGATCCCCCCAGAACCATACAAAAATGTGAAAGACATAAAGTGGCCTGGCACCCTGGATAAGTAGATGCCACTGGTACTAAGTGTAGTGATAGTATCTTTCAAGGGAACATTAACAAGGAACAGGAAAAGAAGTCTAGAACAGAAATAACTGACAAAATCCAGCTATCTAACTTGTCCTGAATTTTTTCCCTAGCCCCAGAGGGAGAGCAGACCTGTGCTCTCCCTGCTTCTCCAGCTCCATTTCCTCAAGATTTGAACTTCCTCATTCACAGTGAACATGAGGATCAGACTGTTCACTCTCCACACATCACCACACACTCACACTGTGGAGAGGCCAGTGAAGACATTTGCATGCCTATTTTGGATGGGCTGGAAAGGTCACAAAGACCAGTAGTATCTCAGGAAATGAAAAAAAGCCCAGAGCAAGGATGAAAATACACTTAGAGGGGGGAAAAAAGGAAATCCCATTGGAAAATTTTAAACATTAGATGCCAACAATCAATTCATAAGCCACATAGTCACTCTTCCCAAAATTGAGGGTTAAGATGCAACGGCCCATTAGGTATGATCAACCATGAAGATAACACTCATGATCAAGATGTTACTGTTCTCTCCCCTACTCCGACAACTCATCCCTCCACTTTGTAGCCTACCTGCTTTGCATACACCTCCTTCAAGTAGGAAGAGGATCACTGGGGCCAGTCTGTTTAATGCAAGTGTCTTTGGTTCTATCATCAAATCATAGGCTAGCAAGAACAACCCCAAGGTTCTAGACTACAGGGGATACACAATCTATTTCAAAGTCAACTGCTGACAGGTAAAGATGTTTATTGTGTCTTCCCAGAGATGTCTTCTCTAAAAGAATAGTTTTATACAATTATTTTTATGGTTTGGATACTTTGAACTAATCATGAAGATACATTTTCCCTTCCCCACCCCAAAAAGATAAGCAACACAAGAGTTTTTTTTTTTTTTTTTAAAAGACTCAAATAGAAAAGATAGATCTCCTATAATATTGAGAGCACTAAAACATATAATAAAAGCCACAGCCATCTACCCTCTGGGTTAGTTCACTGTAAATCATACCCCGCCCCTGTCCCTGTCACAAAAACTCTAGCCACTGTGGAATTAATTGCATGACACAGATAGGCGCTGTCCTTCACTGCTGTTCTCAGTGGTCTGCACCTGGGTCACCAGGATCATATAGACGTGTTTCTTTTAGTTTTAGAGGCTCTGGGGTCTAAAGCCAAAAGGTAATGCTTAAGCATTACCTTAAGAGTACTGTTTTTTCTCTCTTTAAAAAATTACTTGGGGTGCAGAGAATAAAACACACAATTTTTAACACCTTTGCAAGGGATAAAGAACAGCCACATAGCACTCCCACTTTAATCTCTCATTTTATTTTGTCCCTGCTTTCACTCGGGGACTGGATATTCTAGTCAGACCTCAAGTGTTTCTCCTTTCTCCTTCCCTGCCCTGTGAGCTCCAGGCATTCCAGAGAACATGAGCATTTCACTGGAGTTTGAATATCACCTTTCTTGAAGACCAGGCCTGCATGTAGACCCACCAGCCACTTCCACTCAGGAGAGATTCCTTTCAGGAAGATAAACCATTCTGCATCTTGTTTCTCCACAATGCTCTCTTCATGGGCACCCAGCATGTGGCTGGCGTTCCTTACTGGATGTTTGTTGTTGGCACACACACACCCCAATGTTCACCATGCCTCCACCATAAATGAGCACATTCTAAGACTTCTTTCCTCTCTATGATTTGGTGAGTATCAAGGTGGCCTGTCACAAGAGGCATTTTGCAAAGGGCACTGGCTTGGAGGGTGTGGCACATGGGGTCAGCACTCAGCACATCCCAGTGCTTTTCTCATTCCTCCGCCTCCATCCAAACATCTTTTCAGAGAACACAGGACAGAGGGGATGACAGCTGGAGGTGGAGGTTGGATTTCACACTACCTACATCTGGCCTTCATAATTTTTCCTCCAAAGATAAAGGTCTTATGTTAACAGGATCACTAGATTACTGTGCATGTATTATAACCAATGCAGCAGCTGATAGATTTCAGCTCTTTCTGCAAGCATAGGTCTATATACTGTAGGACTGGTGACAAGCTCAAAGCACCAGCCACTCTTTGCTGGGACCCCACATTTATCTCCTAAGTCGGTATGTTTTTGGTTTTGTTTTTTGTTTTTTGTTTTTTGTTTTTTTTTAAAACTGAAATCATCACTTGTAGAATGAGCGTGAAAATTGTTTCTTCTTGAGATCCACTCTGAACTTGGATTTCAGGAGATACAACTTCCTAATGTGTACAGTGTACCTATCATCTTGGCCTCAGCATCTCACTAATGTCCCAGTAAAAAGACAATTTTCTACCAAACCAAACCAAACAAAAACAACAACAAAACTAAAAAGATTTCTTAAACCAGAAATAAGATAAGATAAAAGGAATATAATGCCTGCTGTAGCTATATAACTGGAGTCAATGAATGGGCCTACTTACTACATGATGCTAGCTATGATGTGTTAAAACCACTGAATCTCCCAGTCGTGACTGTGGACACTAGCTATATGCATGTATCAATCAGCTTTTACATCGGGGCTGCTCCTGAAATCAGACAGAAGTCAAGCAAGCTTTAATGGAATTATATCTTTCATTTCCTAATTAATTATATGGTAGGCTTACACTGAGGCTCTAATATTCATTTCTAGTTAATGGTCAACTAACTTTTCACAGTTGTAAAGCAGGTTGAGTCTATTGTGTACATATGGAAACAAACTAGTGTGCTTTGTATTTGAGAAGCAAGGTTCCTGGTAGTCCTTTTAGGATATAAATGACTTGTTAGTTCACCAGGTCAGTAACTACTTTTCAGTAATTTTCAGCAGTTTTCTTAAAGTAAGAAATAGCTTCCAATGGCATTTGGATATGGATGCCATATTGTTCTTTCAGGTCAAAATGCAAAGCAGGATAATGGTGAAGGTGAAGGATTTGGTAATTAACTTGGCTATGGCAATTATGTCACACTGTACTCACATATCAAACCTCATGCTTTATACCCAGAATGTACTGCATACAGTTTTTACTCAATTATGTACTTCATTAAAGCTGGAAAAGAACTTCTCAAAGCATTTCTTTAAAACAAACAAACAAAACAAAACAAAACAACAAAAACAAACACAGCTAGGCTGTGGTGAGGCATGCCTGTAATTCCAGCAGAGCCAGGAGGGTCCCTGTGAGTTTGAGGCCAGTCTGGTTTGGTTTACAAAGTGAGTTCCAGGATAGTCAGGACTGTCTATCAGAGAAACCCTGTCTAGAAAAACAAACAAACAAACCAACAGCCTGACATGAAAAGTGCTGTACTCTTTAATGTATGCATCCTGTTTTAATTACTACTCTGAGCTTTATCTTAGCATATTTTTTTTTTCATTCTCTTCTCGAGGGCCAACAGAGTAATCCCTAACTATGAAAATAAAATAATTTAAAAAGTAAAAGTGGTGATGTAAGCCTTATGTTTTTCTTCCCCCATGGCAAAATCCCAAGTAAATGCTTATCTACACACCCACAGCTGAGAGTGGCCAGAGCCAGCATATTCATAAAAACAAATGCACCAAGTTTTTATTGCCTCCACCCCTGGCCCTGAGAAATGTGCCATAGAAGGAAAGTAGAGCAGGAAAAAGGAATGTCAGAAGTTTAAGTGCCCCCTTCCAGTCCCGTTCTCCAACCTCTTCATGTTTTCTAGCAAAGCCTTTAAACAGGGCTGGTGAGAGAGATCACACACTGTGCATGAGGAAACAAATCCACAGCTTGGGTTTCAGGACCAGCAGGCACCCTCCCCTCAGGGGTTCACTGCCACCTTAGTCTTTGGGCTTCTTTCATGGATTCTGCAGCCGTCTAAACTGAAATGAGGAGGTGTAGGGGTTTGCCATCAATCACTGCAATATATTTCTAAAGCAATTATTTACACTCCCACTATATACCCTCACTCTCAGTGAGGCGACTTTGTAGTTATTCACATTCTGTATAGTTTGTTGTCTAGTGGACAAAGACAGTATGCCCACATGCCCATTGAATGATCAGTAAACAAAGTAGCCATAATATGTGGCTTGCATCGGAAATGTCCTCAAGAGCTCATATTTTGAATGTGAGAGCCCCAGCTGTTGCACTATTTTGAGTGGTTGTGGGAAGGTTGAAAAGTTGGGCTTAGCTGGAGGAAGTAGGTTACTGGTGGAGAACGATCCCTGGCCCCTTCCCACTGTGGCCTCTGCTTCCAGATCAGTCATGAAGTGAAGAGCTCTCTACCATATGCACCTCCAATCATGATGTTCTGTCCAAGCACACAGGGCCAAGCGACGATGGACTTAACCTCCTTAAACTCTGAGTCAAAATTAAATCATTCATTTAATGTATTTTGGCCACATATTTTGTTACAGCAATGCAAAAGTAACTAATGTAACCATACAATGGAGTATTATTGTGCCTTTAAAGGGAATGGATTCTGATATGCTCCACAAAATGGATGATGAGTCTTAAGGGAATTGTGCTAAGCGAAATAAGCAGTCACACATACAAAATCCAATACCCTGTTATTTCACTTGCATGAATTGTCTGAAGTAGTCAAACACAGAGTTAATAGAAAATTAAACACTGATGGACAGGTTTGGGGTCTGGGCTATGGTTAAATGGATACAGAGCTCCCATGTTGCAATGTTTTAAGGTAGGGGAGATGGCTCAGCAGGTAAGTGCTTACCGTACAAGCAAGAGGATCTGAGCGCAAGTAGAAACCCAGAGGTGGTGGCACATACCTGAAACTTCAGTGATGGGGGAGCAGAGACAGGCAGATCTGGGGCTCTCTGGCCAGACAGTCTAGCCAAAATGGTGAACTTTGGGTTCAACAAGAGACTTTGTTTTAAAAATAAGGTAGAAAGAAACAGAAGAGGATATATCCTGACATCAATTGCTAGTCCTGTATAAACAAATATGTTCTCTCTCTCTCTCTCTCTTTCTCTCTCTCTCTCTCTCTCTCTCTCTCTCTCTCTCTCTCACCACTGAAGCATAAACTTTAAATAGTTAAGATGGTAAATTTCATGTTATGTGCATTTTACCTCCATTAAAAAGCACACTGTGAACAATTAATGTAAGTAAATAAGGCGGCAGAGGAACAGGAAAAGTGCAGAGAAGAGAACACACCCAGCTGGAGTTTCTCTACAAAGAATCTAAATAAATAGGAAGCACTAGAAAGGAAAAATGTTCTCAGAATATTCTTTGTGTGTGTGCAGGGGCAACTTCTTGCTTGCACATTTAGACAACACTAAGCCTTATCCTAACATCTCTCTCTAGAGAGGAATGACTCTGGACTCGATCAAGTTTGAATAAAGATCTTGGGCACATCTCATTTATTCTGTGGTCCCTCTGGTATGTTCCCCATATCTTCATTCTTCTTTGAGGTATGTACCCGTGCCCTTACCTCCAACGTTGGTACAGATGCCCTTTGGCAAGCTTGCTCTCCCTGCATCCCTTTCTATTTGTGAAAAGCACTCTGCACAGACAATGTTATCCCATTGCTGTAAAGTGGTCACATCTTTGCTCTGTGCTGAGGGGAAGACGAGCCAAAATCTACAGCTGCCCCCCATGTACCATCTGCCACTATTCCTCATAGCCATGCATTGTAGGATGGGAGCAGATGTGTATTTTCAATATTAATTGTGCTAGTCATCACACTTGCTATCTCAAGTTAGTTGGATTGAAAATTTTCTAATATTGGAACTAAGATAATAGAATGTATAGTATACACCTCTCTAAAAAAGATTGAATTCTAGTTATGTATATGTCTGTGTCTGCATGCATATATGTTATGTGAGTACAGGTGGATGTTATATGAGTACAGGTGCCTGTAGAGGCCACAAGAGGACATCAGGTCCCCGGACCTGGAGACACAGGTGGTTGGGAGCCACCTGATGTGGGTGCTTGGATCTGAACTCACATCCTCTGAAAGAGTAACAAATATTCTTAACCACTGGATCATCTCTCCAGTCCCCGGTGTTCACCTTTTGGTAATGATGCCGCACTGCTTCTCTGGCTAGAGACTGAGACAACCACCCACCTCTCCTGTTTTTAAGTGAAAAGAAGCATGCCAACTGTCCCATGAGTTTGCAGGGGATTCACCACCTTGACAGCGGATACTGGGTTCTTGGGGAGAGAATGCAGGTCGTTCTGAGGTAATGTGGATCTGAATCGTACCAGCTCCCTAGCTTCATCCTCAGTTTAAAATTAGAAGCCAAGACACAATCCTCCCATTAAACATATGGAAGGTGGAGAGGAATCTCATTTATTTTTTCTCCATATAAATAGTAAAGCCTTTCCTTTGCACTCTAACATGTACAAATAAGGAGATTTCACAGCAGGGCTGTCGTCAGACCCTGTTTAAGTACCGATCTGAGTAAACTGAAAAGATATGTTTCTGTTATTAAAATCTCATCTTCTGTTGGAAAATGTCCAACTCACTCAAGGAAGATCCCTTCACTTTTAATATTATTAGCTAAAGAAAGGTTGTATTTTGTACATTCTCCAACTAGAGGGTCAGAATTGTCTCTTGGAATCCACCCCCAACTTCAGCTTCCTGCTCAGTAGGATTTACCTCAGAGAGTGTCTCTCACTGGCACAAGACCTCAGCCATTTCTATAAAATCAGCCAGACCAGGCAACTCAAACTCTGCAATGAGCCAGCCGTGAACTGGTAAGTCACAGCACAAGCAAATACTAACATTTTCTGGTTGACTGCCTACAAATATGTGTGTGAACAGGCTCAACGATGCTGTATTTATAGAATGTTACCCCAGAAATGAAAGTTCTAGAGAAGACATCTGAAATATCATTCTAGATGGTATTTTTAAATCATATCTATTTTTAGTTTTGCTCATACCCAATATAATGGGAAAAGATTATTTTTTGATGGTTGTTGCCAAAAGTTGTGGTAATATACTAGTTATTACCTTCTTTTATTATTTTAGACACAAAAGGGGTAATGTGGTGATATATTGTGTACCTTAATAAAATTTGCCTGAAGATCAGAGGACAGAACAAGCCACTAGATTAAACATAGAGGCCAGGCAATGTTGGCACACACCTTTAATCCAACCACTCAGGAGGGCAAAGATCCATTTGGATTTCTGTGAGTTCAAAGCCACCCTGGATTACATGAGATTGACTCAGGCTAGGAGAGAAAGAGAGCCAGGTAGTGGTGGCACATACATTTAATCCCAGTACTTAGCAGTCACACGCCTTTAATCCCAGCACTTGAGATCTCACCTTTAATATTAGTATTTGGGAAGCACACAGGCCATTAATCCCAGAACTAGGAAGGAAGTGATGGCTGGACAGAGAAAGGTCTATCAGGCTTGAGGAGACAGGAACTTAAAGCTTTTCAGCTGGAGAACCTTTTCAGGAAGAGAAGTCCTAGAGGTGAGATGTGGCAGTGGCTTGTTCCTTTGTCTCTCTGATCTTTCAGCATTTACAGCAATATCTGGCTCGAGGTACTTTATTAAAAGACCACTTAGATTTCGTGTTACAAATAGTTCTGATGTTAGTGGAGAACATGGAAACAGAAGCGCATTCACAAAGAGCTCCAAATAGTGAAGGGAGCAGAAGCAGAGTGCTCCTCCCTAGCTCGATCCACAAGGATCACTGTAATCTATCAATTATGGCAGCAACACTGGTAATTGATAGCAGCTAGGGGAAGGACAAGCAGCCAAGGGCATGACACGCCGTAAGAACAGACTCCAGTGGATGGACACATCCGGGAACACAGAAGCAGTTCTACACCAAGCTGGATGGGTTTAAAAGAAAAAGAGGATGCAAAGTTGAGTGGGTACAGAATGGGGAGAGGTGGGTCGGGGGGGGGGGGGTAACTATGATCACAATACAATGTATGAAATTTTCAAAGAACTATAGATGTGTGTAACTGCATTCTAAGAATTATCCTTATGCCCACAGGTATGCACAGCTCCAACCCGCTCATCAATGCATCAGAGACATTATAGGAAACACCAGCAGGTCACAATACAGACATAAATGGGTTATTGTATGGACCCCAGCCCAGTGGGCACACCCCACCACAGAACTCCTGCATCTAAGTCTCAGAGAACATCACAGAAGAGGAGGCAGAAAGAGTGTAAGAGCAGAGGGCCAGCAAGTCTGCTGTGAGGTTGTGTCTCCTAGAAAAGACAGGGAAGCTTTTTTTTTTTTTTACCTGTGATTCTTCAACAATACAGCTGCCAAAACATGACTCAAGAAGACATACTAATACAGAAGAGGGAAATCTCACAGGGTCCCAACTCTCGACAAAGAACTATAGGCAGCTAATGACTATCGACAGAGGGAGAGTTAGCCTCTCCCAGGGAAGAACTCGCTAACTGGTTATCCAATACATGTGGTCAGTCCTGAAACCACACTAAACTGCCTCACTGGGTGGCATTTATGCACTTTTATGTGTGTGTGCGCATGTGCCCACACACACGTACACACACACATATGTATACACATGTAACAACAATAATAATCAAAAAAGGACATCAATTTGGAAGGGGATAAGGGAGGAGGCATGTGGGATTGGGGGGACAGAGAAGGGGGAAATAATGTAATTACTTTTTAATTAAAATTCCTAATAAAAATAAAAAATAGAATGAAACTGCAGTAACTTAAACATGTTGGAATTAAAGAAGGAGAGTATAGGACAGAGGCATATAGAGGTCAGAAATTGACCTGCAAGATGTGGCTAGCTGTGTGTGGCATCAGTGAGGAAGAGGTGAATTATTTATTCATTGGTGATGATACCATTGACTGGTTCCCCATCAAACTCCTTCCTTTAATATTAAGTTCAAGTAGATTAAATACTACAGCCAAAGACACTCAGTGCACTATAATAGAAGGCAAGTTTCATATATGTCACATTGGAATGGGGAATTTTTATAAGTGGAATTTAATAAAAGCATAACTTCAAAGGAAGAACAGGAAAGACTTCCGATTTAATCATATATCTTTAAATTGCTGTAAAAAATATTCTTTTTAAACAAAAGTGGAGAGACAAATCAAAGACACAGTCACATTAAGTATGTAGAAAATTAATTTCTCAGTATACGAAATGGTTTTATCATCCAATTAAAAAATGGGCAAAAACATAAACTGAAACTTTATACATACAGAAAACTGACTATGTGGTCTAAGGTGTATGAAGAAAACATGACTTAACATCAATGATTTTAAACACATAAGTTAAAACAATGAGCTACTTTTCTTCCTTCATTAAGGGAGAAAAGCCTAAAATTTTGGGCTAGAGGGATGGCTCATCAGTTAAGAGCATTGGCTGTTCTTGTAGAGGACCTGGGCTGGATCCCCAGCATCCACATGTGGCAGATAACCACCAATAACTCCAGTTCCAGGAGAACCAGTGCCTTCTTCTGGCTTCTGTGGGTACTACTCCTACACACACACACACACATGCAGGTGAAACACTCATACACACAAAATAACTCTTAAAAAAAAAACAAACACAAAATTTTGACAGCCCTGGGTAGGTAATAATGAGCTAACATCGTATGCTGTGCAGATGTCCACACTGCTACAACTGTCCCCGTAAAAATCTGTAAACATTCAATGAATTCTACTTTTAGAAATTGACCCTCTATGTAGAAGAGCTAGGGGAAAGTCCCAGTGAGATACATAAACAAACTATCACACATAAAGCACCTTGCCTTTCCAAGAATAAAGACATACTACAGGAGTCTCAGGTTAAGAAAGGTGGGAAAGAGAAAAACCACCACTCATTTTGTAAGGTACATAGCGATAATCAATGCAGCCATTAAGACCTGTGAGCTTGTGTGAGTTGATATGGAATAATTTGAAGATTCAAGATCAGAGCACAAAGTAAGTGCACATAATCTACACCAATGTGCATACATCTATCTACTTGAATAAGCATGTGCCATTTGGGGAGATGCTAGCCAAAGAAACTATCAATCACAGCTAAGTTTTTAAAGAACTGAGACCTGAGGTAAAACCTTAATTTTTTAAGTGGATGTATGTACAGTTTTCTCTCATGTATGAAGATGTTTTTCATGTATGGTACATTTAATTTCATTTTAAAACTTTGATTACAAAATGATTCTGGGGGTTGGGGATTTAGCTCAGTGGTAGAGGGCTTGCCTAGCAAGCGCAAGGTCCTGGGTTCAATCCTCAGCTCAAAAAAAAAAAAAAAAAATGATTCTGGATTTGCTGTCAGCTACTATCTTTTCTGTTTTCTTCCCTTAAATTGATTAGTCATGTGAGGCAAATCTTTGTCATTGTGGTAATGCTTCGGTTTAACGATAATCATTTGATTTTCAGTGGTGGCTTTCCCACCTTTGAGCCACTCCCAATGTGTCTGCTGTGTTCTGTGACAGTGGCCCTGCAATATATTTGTACACAGTGCTCACCAGCTACTACAGTTTATAGAGGACTGTACTTCTCCAAACCAAGCTACTGGATGCAAAGGCCATAATATTCTGCCTTCAAGAATGATTTCATGCTAGCAAGGGCAGTGTGGTGGGCTCTGTACAATTGTAAATATCTGCCCAAGGTCTGTATATCACACTTCTTCCAAACAATTTGTATAATGGATGACACTTTAGGAACCAATAAAGATATTACCAGCCTATACAACTATTTTTTTTTCATTCAGTTCCACAATGTTTATGTTAAAGGAATTTTGAGACCATCTACTTCAACCCCTAACTCATATTTACAAAAACAGAATCATGCAAGATTAAATGCCTTATCTGAGGCCACCAGTTTGCAGCCAGCAAAGCCAGTGGGAAATCACAGATCTCCTAAAAGTCATTTGCATGACTGAGACAGTGAACCACACTGAGGAAATTACATTACAAGCTCAATTTGTGAAAATAAGCATCAAAGGAGCTATAGGGCACAAAAGGACAGTATAAAAAGAGGTACACTTCTCCCCACCCTCACCGGCTTTATGAAGCTTTCCCAGGAAAGCATGCTCAGAAAGGAGAGATGCTATGTATGTGGTTGAGTCCTTTATACCCGCAGACCATCATCCACAGATGGGAGACATGGAAAGAAAAAAGAGAAAGGAATGACTGTACTCCAGAGAGTATTCTTATCATATTTTCTAAACACTCGCCTATAACAATTGCCGACAGCATCTGAGTTTCCTCAGTAATCCAGAGAGGAGTTAAAGTAGCAGAAGTGGGTACAAAGGCATGGGAAGTCCTGTGCCATCTTACAGAAGGGACTTGTGCATCACAGATTTTGGGATCCTCAGTGGGTCCCTGGATCCACCATCCCTTGAACACTGAGGGACAGTAGCTGTGCTTACATAGAAGTGAAAGTAATTAAACATTATGACTCCATCTGAAGGAGAGCAGGAGATCTCAGTTCCAGACAGGGCTGAACAGTACATCTGGCTTGGCTGACAAAGCTTATGGAGTTGTCTTTTGTTGCAGGGACTAGAATGAATCATGTTAACAGTTCTCCAATGACCTCCTGAACAGTCACAACAAAGTTGGACTTCTTGCAGGCGGAGCACCCTGTTCTGAAATTCCTGGCCACAGAAACGTTTTGGATTTTTAAAAATATTGGCTTACACATGAGACTGCTTTGGACAAGAACCCGAGCTGGAACATAAACTCTACTTAGCTTCATATATGCCTTATATAGGAAACCTGCAGGTAACTAACTCTTTTATTCAATTGGACTTTCATTTAGACTGTGACTCACTCTGAGATGAGGTGTGGAATTCTCCACGTGTGGTGTCATGTCGAACATGCAAAAAGTTTCAGATTTTGGAGCATTTTAAATCTTGGCTTTTTGGATTCTCGACGCTAGCCTGTACAGATCTTGCTGACATGCCGAGGCCCGGGAAAGGGAACCCTATTACAGACACCTGGGAAATGCTTCTGAGAAGACATTTTTAGAAACATTCCCTTGCAAGCTGGGGCACTGAGTCCTACTTCATCCGGGGAGAATGCATTTCTTGGTTTTCCTTGTCTGCAGCGATGACTACTTTGACAGGACTCAGATAGGGATAAGCAGAGCTTTAATCCCTGCGGACTTGACAGCTTACTGAGTATGATTCAATATTCCTGAGGAGGAGAGAACAGAAAGAATGGAGCAAAAATAGAAGACGGTCTACATGTCTTAGGACTGGGAGCACAGAATCACTTACACACACACACACACACACACACACACACACACACACACACACCTCACTCCCTCCTTCCTCTCCAACTACACACACACACACACACACACACACACACACACACACACACACACAACTCTCAGCAGTGAACATCACAACGATTCACTATGTCTGGTTCAAGGGAGCATTGTCTGACTTTAGCCCTGTCATGGATGCTCCAGGGGCAGATGGGAGGGGAGGAGGGGTTGAGGGAAGAGATGGCAAGAGAAGGGGGGCTTTAGCAGTGCTGACCAGGAGCATAGACATGATGGCAGCATCAGATTCAGTCTCTAAGGAAAGGGACCACATCGGACAGTTCTTCCAGCTGTACCTTCCCTGATCACAAATGACATGGAGCCCAGAGCTACCCAGATAGATCTTTTCTCCAGCATAGCACCACACAGCCTCGCTTAGCCTCGCAGCGTGGTTGGAATTAGATGTAGCTATGACCAATCTCTAAGTCAGTGGTTCTCAACCTTCCTAACATTTCAAGCCTTTAATACAGTTCCTCATGTTGGGGTGACCCTCAACCATAAAACTATTTTTATTGCTACTTCATAACTGTAATTTTGCTACTGTTATGAATCATAATGTAAATATCTTTGCTTTTCTGATGGTGTTAGGTGACCCCTGTGAAAGGGTCATTTGGTCCCTAAAGGGGTCTCAACCCACAAGTTGAGAACCATTGTTCTATGCAATGAACATATTATTCTGAGAAGCAATGAAGAATATGAGAGAGAATTTGAGGAAAATGGGGATACAGACTTCCATTTTGGCTCCTAAGGGGCACTAAAGTGGCTCAGGCTCAAAGGCATCTCTCAGTGATCATGGCTCCTAAATGCAATTTAAACCGCAGAAAACACTAAAAGTCTCAGGAGTGTGGGAGCAACTGTGACCCTAAAGTTTCTCAGTGTGCCATATGAAGTTACTTAACTAACCTCTACATTTGTGCTCACACTAAATTGCAACCCACCCTCTGACTGGTGCCATCAGGAAAGGACACTAAGAGCCATAGAGGTCAGTGATGTAACTAACGGTGCTTGTTGGTTTCCAGCCTACCTGAGAAAGCTGAGTCCCCAGGTTCAGGGAGAGACCCTCAAAGGAATTGCTGAGATTGAAAGAGGAGGATCCCAGATGCCCCCTGGCTTCTGCACATGCATAAAAATAAATCTCTTTTGAAAATGAAAATTAAATACATCACATAAAACTGACCACTTTAACCATTTCTAAGTACACCCTCACTCTGATGAGCAAACACCTTCTCCCACAGAACTTCTCATCCTGTAAAATCAGAACATGGTGACCACATCTCTCCCATCCCTGCTCCCTCTACCCCTAGTAATCTGTGTTCAACTTCCTGTGTCCGTGAATTATTTGAGTACTTTAGGAACCTCATCTAAATATAATTATTTAGTATTAATCCTCTTGTGATCGGCTTATTTCACTTGACACAATGTCTTGAAGGTTCCTTCACATTGTACCACATGTCAAAATCATCTTCCTTATTAATGGCTGCTTAATATGCTATTATAAGCTTATATCCCCTTTTGTTCCTTCATTTATTAGTTCATATTTGGGTTGCTTCTGCCTGGTAGCTGCTGTGATTGGTTGGGCCATGTGTATAGATAGTTTTTCAAGCCTAGGGTTTGATTTCTCTTGAGTACATACCAGGAATTACCAGAAATACACTGCAGCTGCAGTGCATGACTTTGCATCAGCCATGCAGCCCTACACAATAACCAACAATATTCATTTCTCATTTCTCCACCTGCAGTGTGACGTCTCTATACTGCTGGGGTGGTGTCAGGCTTCCATGTGCTTTATGGCCATTTGAATATTTTTGATAGAGAAAAGTCTGTCTATTCTCTATCAATTGGCCCTTTACCAATTTTCAGTTGTGTTTTTAAATTTGTTATTTGCAGTTCTCTGTACATTTGAAACACTGTTCCCTTTAGAGATAAACAATTTGGAAATACTTTCTCATGGTGTAGACTGCCTTCTCACTCTCCTGACCTTTGAGACAAGAGCCTTCTTGTCTCCACTGTGTAGTGTTCATCCTCACTGAAAAATTAACTTGAATTTTTTTAGGCTTAAATTTGAATTTTTTAAATTTAAAGCCTCTGTTTTAAAAAAAATCAAGCATCTCTGATAACCTCACGATAGTATGTACCCTTTAAGTAAACAAAATCTTCTAGATGTTTGTGTCTAAATATAAATAGCTCAGTACACATCTGTGGCCCTCATAGCATGGTCTGGGTTGGAGCTCACAGTTCTCAGGTTCATGTTGTGAAGGGCAAGACTCAGAAACATGCACTCAAGACCCTGGTAAGACAAGCTGTGCACCCGGTCTAAAGAGAAAGAGTAACACTCTCAGAGACTCCCCTTGTAGAAAATGTGTTTGTCTTAAGTACCATCAGCCAAAGGTAAAAATGGCAAGTAATTTTTTTTTTTTTAAATTACGTGTATGTGTCCCTCTGTGTGTAGCATTGGTATGTGAGTGCAGTGCCTCTTGAGGCCAGAAGAGGGCATCCAGTTCCCTGGAGCTGGAACTCTAAGCAGTGAACCCAGCCTGTGTGCTGGAAACCAAATTCAGATCCTGGGCAAGAGCAGCAACTGGTCTAAACCACTAAGCCATTTCTCTATCCTCAGCAGGAATAATTTTGTAGTGTTTGAACAGCATACTCTTTCTTTTTCCTGCTTGACTCTTACCAGGTGCCTCAAGAGTGAAGTCATTTATAGCCCACAGTCCAATGTTTTCAGTCTGACCCCATGTTGGCAGTCTACCTTAGAACACATTTATCATACCATCTCCACTAGCAGTTCCTCTTCCAGCCAATTCATCTCTGCAGCCATTGACAAAACCCAATGTACTTCCCGTCTCCATGGATTTGCCTTCTCTGGGCATGCCATGTAAATTAAAACGTAAGAGGCGGTCCTCTGTGACTGGACTGCTTTATCCGGTGGTGTTTTCAGGACTCATCCACATTGTAGTGTGTCCTATGATGCTCAGAAATTCCACACTTTGTTAATCAAACACAGCATCTCTTAGACATTTTTTTTCCTATCATGGAGCTGTTATGAGCATCCATATTCAAGCGGTTGTGTGGATACTATTTGTACTTTAAAAGAACATGATTAGGGATGATGTTTCTTGGTTCAAATAACACAGGTTTCCCATAGTAGGAAGACTTAGCTAACAAAGACTGGGAAATACATTTTAGTGACACTGTAGCCTCCACGATTATGTTCTTCTAAGCCCACAGCTTAACATTCATCATTCATTCCCCAAATATTAAATCTCTGCTTTGGGGTTCTGAAGTTACAGTGGAGAACAGGATACACAAGATCCATTGACAAACTTTAGAGGTATCAAGGAGAGTGCTAGTCAAGCAAAAATGGAGAATGAAAACCTGTAAACACAGCTGTGAGGGAGTAAAACAGCAATTAGAGGAGAGCTGAACATACAGTTGTAGTGAAAGAGGACATGCCTATTAAAACTGTCTGACAGAAGCCCAGTCCCTCAAACAAATTTGTGTATGTAGTATTATGTCTAGGTTAACATGTGTGTATGTAGACATGTGTGTGCCAGTACACTTGCCCATATATATGCACTCAGAGACCAGAGGTTGATGTTGGGCAGCTTTCTCCATCAATCTTTACTTCGTGCTTTGAGACAAAGTCTGTCCCTGGAGTTCATTGAGTCAGCTGGGCTAGTCAGCCAAGGTGTTCCAGAGATCCACTTGTCTCAGCATCCCCTAGCACTGGAGTTACAGAGGCTTAACTTGTCACCCAACTTTTATGTAGGTGCTGTGAACTAGAACACAGGTCCTCATGTTTGTGTGGCAGGCCCTTAATATCTAAGTCATCTCCCTGAGGCTCTTATATTTTGACACATGGTTGAAAGGGCTAAGAGGACTCCTCCCCATTTTATATCTGAGGGCAACTTCAGTCTACATTGATAAATGTAGAATATGTGTTTCTTCTATATACACACAACTGGTCGTAATTTCAAAGATTCTTGGAAGGAGACACACTCGGCCCCTGACTTATCTCAGTACTTAGTATCAGTTACACTATCGTCTTTTCAATCTATTCCTCATTCTGTTAAGCTTTGGCCCTCTTCACTTGTCCTCAAAAGAAATACAGAACAGCTGTGGCCAATATGCATTTATTATTAACAATAATAACTTATCGCTCAACATTTTTCCACACTGAGTTCAAGTTTTGCTTGGCCTGGAAGCCTTGTTTTTCCCAACTTGTAAACCATCCCACAGCCTTCCCAATGGCTCCCATCCTCCTTGATGTGTGAAGCAAAGAGTGGGTTTCTACTCTCCTAAGGCTACAATAGGAACTCAGTACAGTGTGGCTCCTTACTCTACCTTCATATGGACAAGGTCTACACTTAAAGACCAGCTTGATAGGCTTCAAAACTCACCCAGAACTGGTGGTGGGGAGTAGGGGTGGAGATGATGCTAGTATCAGCTAACCACCAAATGTCTATCTCTGAAGCATGGATTTGTCATTATTACTCTCACAAAGAAGAATAAGTGTTGTCTTGGTGTTCCCTACCCTCTACTCTGGACATCATTCTCTACTCTGTTTTCAATCACATCTCTAAATGACCACATTGATCTAAAGACCCCTCCCACCCCTGCCTCCAATCTAGGCATCTACTGTTACACAACTTGCTGCTCACTAGGCATTTTAAACGAGTCCTTTTTCTAGTACTGGTCACTTCAGAACATTTACTGATATAAATTTTTTTACATACTCCACCGTGACTACAAATCCCTAATCAAACGTGCTACCAGTGTGCCCCAGTGAGGCGTGCTCCTCACAGAGTTGCACCATGAAAGGTAATCATTTCTTCAAAGTCTGACAAGGGGTCCTCAAATCAAACTAGATGGCAGTTTTCACTTCCTCTCAATCTATGGCTACCATTCCATCACTCAGAGGCTGCATTAGTCAGGCAGGGTTTGCTCTCTCAGACCACCACCTGCCACCTCCCACCCAGCCTGTAAGGTATTTCCAGATTAATTCTGTTTTGTTCATTGGATTGAATATCTGCTACCCTTCCTCCACTACCATCAAATTTTCTTCTAGGCCCTAAAATGTTTGCTGTGCGCTTTAGAGGTCATCCTTCACTCATGTTCCGTCTAAATGCCACATTTCTCTTTTCTAAGGTGTGTGTTCTCTCTGCAACTTGTGCCCTATGATGCCATCATTCAAAACCAGTATCAGCATCCTAGTAGATAAGCCATCCGTGTCTATGGATTCTAACAAAAGTTCTTTAAAACAGCCTTCGGTCAGCTCTTCTGACCATTTCATTCACTCTTCCAGCTCCTACTCAGACCCCTTTAAAACTAGAAATTTTGCTTTGAGGTTAAAAACAGACAATGTGACCCACTGACGTCATCTAAAAACCAGTCTCCTCCTCTACTCAACAGAGAAAGGAGATTTCCCTGTGCTCACGCTGCTGATGTATGCAAAGAAAGAGTGCTTGCCTTAATGTGTGATGAAGGCCTTTCTCATTTCCTGCTGGAGCTGCTGACTTCCCAGACTTGGTAGTCCTACCTGACTTCCTGTCACTCCTCTGCCTTGCAGCAGCCTTCTTGTTCCCATGTCAGCTCTTTGTTCAGGCTGCTGGCTTTCCTCCTACCTTCCCTACCTTAATTAGAATAGCCTTTTCTTGTTTCCCGAACTGGAATTTCATTAAGGCACCATCTGTACTGCTGGATCCCCATGTCTTTTTCTATCCAATCTCTGCATTGATGGCTTCCTCCTAAAACACCTAAGAGCTGCTTTCATCAATTCAACTGGCGAATACTGCTGATTCAGAGCCTTTGGAGAGCCCAGAAAACACTAATATATTTCACAATAAAATACTCACCCAACCCCTACAATTCTAATATTGACTTTGGGATAAGACAGCATCCTAACAACTGCTTTTTTTTTTTCTCCTTTAAAATACTTCTATTAGGGCAGAGAGTGTTGCTCAACATGCAAAATGCACATTTGCTCAGTGTGCAAGTGTCCCCAGTTCAATTCCCAGCACTAGAAATAAAAACCCCAAGGGTATTTGATTCTGTAAGGCACAAGAAGATACCAGGATCCTGATGCCGTCCATCTTTACAGCTTGATCACATGTTCCAGAAGCCTGCTCAACAGCTTCTCATAAATGAGAGATTACATCAGAAGTCCTTGGAAAGGTTCCCTTTGCTTTGTCTAAAATTTTATTCTGAAACCTGCAAACTATCTGCCTGCTGATTCCCTGGCATGTCCTCTGAAAGGTAAAAATAGACTTTTACAAAGGCTTTTTAAGTTCCTACCTAGTTTATTTTATTTCATTTTAATTTTTTTTTTTTTTTTTTTTTTTTAGGCAGGGCATTGAGACAGGCTTTCTCTGTGTAGCTTTGGATCCTTTCCTGGAACTCACTCTGTAGCCCAGGCTGGCCTCAAACTCACAGAGATCTGCCTGCCTCTCCCTCCAGAGTGCTGGGATTAAGGGCATGCACCACCACTGCCGGACCTTACCTAGTCTTAAACAGGCCACACCTTTGAATTCTTGGGTAAGTTTTACATCAATAAGCCACAAATAGAGATTTCTTAGCCCTCCTTTGCCCCTTATTTCCTGTAGTTTAGGCAACACTCCAAATAGTGTTTTTCCTTATACCTTTCTTAGATCTATCTGCTAACTATTCATATTCCTTAGGTCAACCCCTTCATATCCAACAGTAACTAACTCTTATAGAACATCTGTAGTAGGAGGCTGGCACAATATCAAGAATTGGTATGATTTTATCTAAACATCATTAAACCTGGTAAGATATTTATTCTCAGTCCTACCTAACAGATAACAACATCCAGACTCAAGGCAGCTCCACAACATTTGGTTTACTAAATACTGGCCCTTCAAACTCAATATCCCATGGGCACCACCGCCCTTAGGTCTACAAAGGAAAAGCTGGTGAGAGGTGCTGGCTTTGAAGGGCAACTTACTTTCCCCCTTTGGTTCTGGGGCAAAGGGGGTGTATATAGAGTTATACTCAAAGGAAAATTTTTTAAATTAAATATGTGCTAATAACTTGTATTTTCCCCCAAGCACCAAGTATACCAGGAAATACTGATTCATTATCCCTCACTATCAGTGGAGGGTTAAGTTTCAGGACCTACACACCCCTGCAGGGACCAAAACCTGAAATGCTGCAGCTGCCAATAAGTAGGAGCACCCTCCTACACACACACAAATCCTGTCTAGGGCTTTACAGTAACTAAGACAGTGTAAGTGCCAACTTAACAGTTACTATATCGTTTAATTTAAGGAATAATGACAAAAGCATAGGCTCCATATTTTCAACACAGACAATTTCTTTTTTCTAAATATTTTTTAATGAGTCTCGGGCTAGTTAAATGCGTAGATGTGGGATTCTCTATCTACCTATTTTTTCTCTAATTACAATTATAATGGACAATAGATAGACAAACAGATAGCTGATAGATAATTGAAAGACTATGATATAAATACAGGAAGGTATAATTAAGAAAGCTACCAGTGGCATACATAAAATTATGGCATCAGTTTTGAAAACTGGAGCAATACTCTTAGCTGGACAGAGATTTCTATCCCATGGAAGAAAACCAGTTAATAAATTAGGGATTCCAGCTAATATGCCAAGATCACTGGGACCTGTTTCGTATATAGAACCCAACGGATCCTAAAAGAAGCTATAAATAGGAAATATAAGTGTGAGTTTCAAAAATTCTGAGATAAAGATTTACATGAGTTATGCTGCTTGGAAGAGCACTCTAGGCCAAAAAAGAGCACTGTTTTGACAATTTGAAAACTTAAAGTATCTGTTAGTCATTTATTGAAGAAATGAAAAGCAAGCACACCCCTATCTCCAGTAGTGAACAGCCTGGGCCCCAGTCTGGAAGTTGCACGGTCCCACACAAAGCTCTATCAGTCTCTTTCAACCTCTGCAAGAGGGATCCCATGATTGTAGGAGCGAGACAAGAACCTTGTGCCCAGAAGGGTACAAATTAAAGATCACACATTGTCCTGGATTTTTGTCAACTGGACATAAGCTTAGTTTCATCTGGGAAAGGGGAATCTGAATTGAGAAGATACCTCCATCAGATTGACTGTAGGCAAGACTGTGGGGCATTTTCCTGTTCGATGATTTATGTGGAAAGATACATAGGCTGTGTCACACCTGGGGTGGGGGAGTTGGATGCTATAAGAAAGCAGGCAAAAGCTGGACAGTGGTGGTGCATGCCTTTAATCTCAGCACTTGAGAGACAGAAGCAGGCAGATCTCTGTGAGTCTGAGGCCAGCCTATTCTACAAAGTGAGTTCCAGGACAGCCAGAGCTACATAGAAAAACCCTGTCTCAAAAACAAAAAATAAAAAATAAACAAGCAGCCGGAAGGTGGTGGCACATGCCTTTAATCCCAGCACTCGGGAGGCAGAGCCAGGTGGATCTCTGTGAGTTCGAGGCCAGCCTGGGCTACCAAGTGAGTTCCAGGAAAGGCGCAAAGCTACACAGAGAAACCCTGTCTCAAACAAACAATGAATGAATGAATGAATGAATGAATGAATGAATGAATGAATGAATGAATAAATGAGCAAGCAAGCATGCTGAACAATCATGGGCAAGCCCAGTAAGCAGTGTTCCTCAATGACCTCTGCTTCAGCTCCTCCCACCTCCATGTTTTGTCTTGTGTTCCTGTCCTGAGTTGCTGTGGACTTGGATGCAGAAGTCGAAGCTGAAATAAACCCTTTCCTCTCCAAGTTGCTCTTGGTCATGGTGTCTGATCACAGCAATGGAAACTCTAAGACATGTTCTCTAGATTGAGTTTGAGTCCAGGCTCTGCCATTTGTTAGCTGCAATCTGGGCAAGTTACACAAACCTTGCTTCTCTATTTCCTTGACAGTGAATGGAAGTAAGAAGAAAAGTGTAGCATGTACCTTAAAAGGTCTTATTAATAAAATCAAACCTGAAGCCAGGTATTGGGGTGAATGCTGGAAGATCAGAGAAACAGAACCAGCCACAGCTAACCTCAGCTCGCCAATTCCTCAGCTGATCTCGTTTCCTCAAACTGGAAGCCTCTGTGTCCTCATCTGAATGGATCTCAGCTGAACTGCTGCTCAAAAGCCTAAACCAAAAGCCTAGTTCCCGGTCCTCACACCTTATATATCTTTCTGCCCCCTGGGATTAAAGGCGTGTGGCACCATGCCTGGCTGTTTCTAGTGTGGCTTTGAACTCACAGAGATTCAGATGGATCTCTGCCTTCAGAATGCTAGGATTAAAGGTGTGAGTGCCACCATTTTCTGGCCTCTATGTCTATCTAGCGACTGTTCTGTTCTCTGACCCCAGATAAATTTATTAGTGTTCACAATATATTGGGGAACACAATATCACCACAGAAAACTACATCTCTATGAGTTCAAGGCCAGTCTGGTCTACAGAACAAGTTCCAAGACAGACAGAGCTACACAGAGAAATTCTGTCTCAAAAAAGAAAAGAAAAGAACTACAGTTCTCAAAGAGTATTGGACAGGCATCACCACATGTAAGCAGTAGGACTCAGTGAATTGCTCCCTTAAATGAATGAACACCGAAAAGGCACTTTCAGATAATTAATGAAATAGCAAAATCTCATTAATATCTAATGTACTAGCCCAGCAGTACAATGCTTGCCTAGTATGTGTAAGCCTAAGGGTTCAAATCCTAAGAGTAATAATAATTAGTAATTATTATTATAAGCAACAATAATAATAAAAGTAAAAGAAAAAATCTAATACGTGACAATGTTTGAATCAACACTGTCCTTCAAAACCCTAGGCATAGACTAAAGCATGGTTGGTGGTAGAATGGTGTCTTGGTGGTATCTAGGGACCAGAAAGATGTGAACTGGCTGATGGTTGTAAATGATGCTCAATGATTCCAGCAGAGAAAGGAGACAAATTGTCACCTGTATTGGAAATGTTTTTGGCATTCCATTTTGGCCTTGCTCCCACTGACTTATTCTTTCTTGGTGTTTCCAAATGACAGCATAAAATACTCGGTTTTGATTTACTTTCTGGATGACCAGCTGTGTCTCAGTCACTGTAGCCACTGGTCTAGTGCTGTGAAGTGACACCTTGACTAAGGTAACTCTTACAAAACAGAGCATTTCATTGGGGGCTTTCTATTTGTAATTACAAGAACGAGAAAGTGGCAAACATTTGTTTAGTAGACATCTTGTTTAGAAAGCGTATGTCTATTTGTGATAACACAACTACAATAGCTAATCTTTGTTGTCAGCTTGACATACCTAGGAAGAGAGAACCTTGATTGAGGAATTACTCCATAAGAGGGGTCTTCTGTGGGCATGTCTGGGGGGGTCTTTTTTTATGGCTAATTGATACCAAAGGGCCCAGCCCCTGTGGATGGTGCTACCTGTGAGCATGTGGTCTTGGCTAAAGCAGAAATCTATAATGCAGTCAGCCAGAATGGACAAGTGTATATGCCACTCTCCATCACCTCAAATCATCCTATGAACTCTGGATTAAGGCAACAAGGATTCCAGGGCTAGTGCAATAGAATCTAATCCAAAGAACTCAAAATTATACAAGAAAATGGCCCTGTCTAGAAAGAATATAAAGCACCAAATCTGAATTTATGACAGAAACAGGCCAATGCAATTTCTTCATTTTGCCCCCTCCTGGCCCTTCTGACACCAACACATCAACCCATCCCTGCACACTCATGTGCAAATTGCTCAACCTTGAGGGTTACCTGCTTAAAGCCTTTTTGACTCACAATCTGTTCTGTTTCCTACAGCCTGCTCCTGGAGCATAATGTTCAGATATAGTACAGCTAGCCCAGACACATGTATCTATCCATGAAATACAAAGTCAACTGGCTGTGCTTCCTTGGGCTTGCAGGAGAGGTAGGGGAGATCCCAATCTGTACGGTGACAAAAGACAGCTGTGAGGAGGAGGCCAAAGGCCGTCTTCTCCTGCAAACTCTCTGGAGTAGAGAGTGAGGACTAAGACATCTTCTGTTATAGGCCTATATGCCTACACAGAGACCATACACATGCATCTTCCTAATCTCCTGCTTCTCTAAATGGGTCTGAATTGATCTATAACTCGAAACACTGAGAGAGCTGACTGTTGCAGCCTGCCTCAGCTCCTTGAAATCAGAGCCAAGCTCCATACCTGCAAGGACAAAGAAAGCCTGTAACATAAAACATAGCCACCGAAGGACTCGTGAAACATTGCCCCTGGTGCCTGTAATGAAGAAGGATTAACTGAAGACAAGTCAAAATCCCGACTTCAATTCAAACTTCCTGCTCATTTCCAGGTGGCCTTGGTACTGTTCCTGAGTGGAAAGGATCATTTCAAGTTGAAGATGGTGGCAGCCAACCAATGCCTTGACAGCCACATGCTTAGACCTCTTTAGACTCAAGTTCTGCAGTGTCTGAAAAGTCAGGTTCATGAGAAACCTAAGGCGGGAAGGCTCTTCCAAGAAGAAGCACCCATAAACAATGTTGTAAAACCATGACAGTCTTGGGCTTCTAGCCAAGAATTAAGTCGAGAGGAGTACCGGTCTGCAAGACTTGACATGATGGCATACAGCAAGTAGCAACACTACCTTTCTAAAAGACAGGGTCTGTGAGACTGTAGGGAGGTAACTAGAGAAGCAGGATCCCCAAACCACTAATGAGGTATACAGTCGATAAACATCTAAGCGTCCTTAATAAAACTCCCACCCTAGGCTCAGCTTTTATGCCTATTTCTTCTCTGTATTTGCAGCCAGTTCTTAGCCTAAAAATCTAACACTAACTACAGATTTTTGTTGTGATAACTATTATTACTCCTTTGATATTTAGAAAACTTTTGTTCATTATTTCAATACTAACTAGAGTACACTAAGTTTCAGGTACTCAAAGAAATATAAAAACTCTCTGAACTTAAGCCATATTCACATATAACATCACCACACTGCCATTTCCTTCAAATTCCATCTGAGTTGAGGGCAATCTAAATGCCACACAAATTTTTCTTCCAAAGAGAAAGATTCGATCGATACCTTTCTCCTTCCTAGCCCAGCTGTTTGTCACAGTGACATTATAAAGCAGACAGGATGCCAGTAGCCAAAGCCAGAGGGCTGATTGGGCTGTTTATGCTGTGTACTTCACAAATAAAGGACTGTACCTAAGAGCAGAGGTCATGCGGACAGGAGCGCTCTGAGTTCGCTGTGGATTCCCACCACACTCTGCCAAAGGGCAATCAGAGACCTGGGGAGATGGCTCAGTGGGCAACATGCTTACTGTGTACACATGAGGACCTAACCTGATCTCTAAAACCTACATAAAAATGGGCACAGGAGAGCAATCCCCATGCTCCTGGAGTTGAGGTGAGAGGTAGAATCAAGAGAATCCCAAGGAGTTGTCAGCCAGCTAGCCTGTCAAACGCAGGAGCAAAACCCAAGAAACTCTGTCTCAAGTGGAAGGTCAGGGCCCAGCATTGTCCTCTGTTATTGTCTTATACATATGCCATGTCACTAGCATGCCTGTATTTACACACACACACACACACACACACACACACACACACACACACACACACACACACTGAAAAGGAATGGAGCCTTTGCAGGATGGCTTACTGCACGAGAAGGTGTCTTCAAATACCCTGAGTTTTGCCTTTACCATGTGAGCTGCTGAGGTATGCTTATTGATTATCTAGAGAACTTTTGGGTTCATCGTTCAGTAAGATACCCTTGGATGAGCAGAGGCCAGGTCTTTAAAAACATAAGAAGAATAAAGGCAAGCCCATACTTCCTCAAATATAAAAGGGAACAGTTCCTTAAACACTTCACTACTAAACTGCTCCCCTAATCTTCCATTACATTCAGCCACAGAAGGCTAGGTCATAGTTTCCTGAGCCTGCTCCTGTCTTCTCTGCACTATAAGTAGTTGGTGTCCACTGTCCTTAGAACTCTCTGGAATCAACTGTCACACAATACCTGGAAGGTCTAACAAACGCCCACTCACTTTGAGTACTTCCAAGGACAACCAGACAAAGGTGATTTGAGGATAGCTCTGCCCTGTGTGCTCAAGTCACTTATGGTGTCTAAAACGTCTATCTGTCTACAGAACAGTCGCTTGGTCCAGTTTGTGCAGGGCCGGCTTCCTTGCTGGTGTCTGCAACACTGCTCTATGGATTGTCCTTCTCTTCCCAGCTCCCAGGTACCCCCATAGACCACTTGGGTCTAGCCAAAGATCACTCCATACTTGAGATCAGAGTTGGTCTAGCTTGGACGAGGCTGCTAATCAACCTGAGTTGAACTTCTGTGATACAGTTCATTTTTCTTCTGTAGTACTTTAAAAAACACCAGTAAAACATACACACTATAAAATTTACCATGTCAACCATTTTTCGATTCATCTCCGTGTCATTTGGTACAGTCACATTGCTATGTGTGTGACATGGGCCACTATCTACAGCCAATTGAAATACTTCTCTGTCAACAGCTCTTCATTTTACCTTCCTCAGTGCCCTGCACCAGCCCTTTACTCCCGGTCTCTGTGGATCTATTACTGCTATAAATGGAATAATACACCGTCTTTTCTGTGGCTGGCTTATTTCACTTAGCCTACTGTCCCCATGGCTCATCTGTGTGGTTGAGCATAGGCCAAGCTCCCCTTCCACAACTTCTCATCCATTTTCATACCTATGACCTCACTGTGGCTTCCATTACTTGACTCTCTCGAATAACACTTCTCTGGACATGGGTATATGGACATCACTTCCAGTCCTGCTTGCAATTCTTTTGTGCATTTATGGGAAGTGGAAAAGCGGGATCACAGGATATCGCTGTCCTTATATCTGCTAGACTAGACACACGCTGTACTACTACAGGTGAGACTAAGAAAGCAGAGATCCAGTGCTGTGGCTGTTGGGGCCCTCGGTGCCACTGGATCAATACATGGCGACCAGTGCTCAAAGCTGCTTTGTTTCCACATGGTAAAATTGACTATGCCCCTACCACCATCAGGCAGCTATGGTGACCATATCAAAGGACAGATGTTGTGGTAGTAACAAGACTGCCTAGAGATAGTATTCACAGTCTACTGTGCTCCTCCTGAAGATAACACTTTAGATGAACAGGAATGGAATGCTCAAGCCAGGATAAGGAGAAATTTAAAAAATGACTTTGGGTCATCCTTCAAAAACAGCCCAGCCAGTCTACGATCCACATTTTTAATTGTTCACAACAGACCAAAGAGAAAGCAATCAGCATCAAGCATACAATTTTCGTGTGTGATTAGTCATTTGAAGACTGATTTGTGGCTGTGGGGTAGATAGGTAGCAATTTATTTTTCCTCTACAGATCTCCACACATGAAGTGTAATTACAGATTTGTTTGCCTTTTCAGTGGGATGGAATTAAAAACATAACCTTCTTGAAGACTTAAAGTAGCATGCTTTCCTTCTTTATTTTCAACTCCCAAATAAAAGTGTAATAGGCACCAAGTAGTGTTTTGTATGAGATACAAGCTCACTGATTCCAGTGCAGGGTGTGTTGGGAATTGCTGCTTTTACCTGATGAAACCCCAGTTACAAGCTACGGAGTAATTGTAAACACTCTAGGGTTTGATAAGCATGATGATACCACATTTCCATTTTGTCACACTGCTGTATCATTAATCTGGGCTTTACTTATCTCCTAGAAACACTCTATTCAAATGTTCAGTTAATAAAGCTGGATATGTGAATTTTCTTGCAGGGAAATTAATTTCAGTAAATGCCAAGAGATTTGCGTTGCTCCGGCAAAGGCTCAGGACCTTAAAGTTGGCTTCTTGAAATGATGGTTCTGGACACACACCATCGGTTAAGGCCTCTTTTGTGTCTGGTTGCTGCAACTATTGTTCAGAGTACTAAGGCTCACCTGTTCTTCAGTGAGAGCCTGCGCAGTTCTCATGCCTTCCACTAGGGTCCACTCCAGCCCCTGAGTTTTTCCTGTCCCTTGTTCTGGGCATATGTGGCCTTCTGTGTACTTTCTTAATGGTCTACACAAACCTTCTTCATCTCTATGTTCCCCAACTCTAAAACAAGATCTCCATGAAATAGAGCAAGCAGGGCTGGGGAGACACTCAGTGGAGACATGCACTTGCCACCCATCCTGATGACCAGAGCTGCATCCCAGAAACACATAAAAAAGGCCAGATGAGAGCCCTTGGATCTACAATCCCGGCACTCACGCTCTGAGATGTGAAGAGATGAGGTGATCATTCAAAAGCTTGGGAGCAGGAGTACACAGCTCAGCAGAAACATGAAGACCATGACTCAACAAGGGGAAGGAGAGAACCCACTCCCACTCCTGAAAGTTGTCCTTGAACCTCCATGCACAGGTGGCATGCACATACATGCATGCACACACATGCCAACACACAAATGAAATAAAATACATAAAGAGAAGTACACATGGCAATATTTTATCACACCTCTTCAGGCCTCGCTCTAACACTGTTTCCCTTGCGTTCTCATGGTGTAGGTGAGTGTGGGATTAGTGGAGCTAAGCCACAGAATAGAAAGCTATTGTTTTCATGGTTGCAAATGCACATGTTTTAAAAACTATATAATGAAGATATACACACTAAAAAAATAAAATTTTTTTGAGAAAAGAGAGACAAGATTGAAACTACTCACATTGTCCCACTGTGCTAACTCCTCAATTTGAACCTTCAGATACACCTCCCCCTTTCATAAACCAAACTCACTTCCCAGTTGTGAACGCACTTGGCATTCACCCAACTTCAGACACTGCGTCCACCTGTCTCTCTGTCCGGGCTTCCTTCAGAATCTCTCTCAAAGTTTATGGTGCTAATGTTGCTCCTTCCATAAACTCTGTAGAGTGAGCTCTCCAAAGCCCCCGGACTCTCACCTCATTGACTTCCTGTGACTACTGACACTAATGTATTCCTGGATACAAAACTGTGTGCCCAGCTGTGCTGGGGTGCCACAGCAACCTCACCAAGGCATTGTCCTGTATTTGAAACTTTTGAGGGGAAGTGCATCAATACTCCTAGCTTAAGGCAATGGTCTCAAAATTGGGTCATCTGTATTTTGGGATCATATCACCTTTGCAAAAGGGGGGCTATAGAGGTTGTTGTAATGTAAACAACACACACACACACACACACACACACATGCAAACTCTCACACACACTCACTCATACACTTTAACTCACATACACACACTCTTTCACTCTCTGTCTCTGCCTCTCCCTTTCTCTCTCTTTTTCTCTCTCACACACACACACTCTCTCTCACACATACATATACAGTTACACACACACTCTGTCTCTGTCTTCCCTTCCTTCCTTCCTTCCTTCCTTCTCTCTCTCTCTCTCTCTCTCTCTCTCTCTCTCTCTCTCTCTCTCTCTCTCACACACACACACACACACATGTCTGTGTGTGATACTACCAGAGCTTGAGACCTTGTAGAGTGCTCAACAGGTATCCATATCAATTTAATGATGTGTTAGCCATGATGCTCCAGAGAACCAGATAGGACAAAGACCCTAGAAAAGAGGTCTGCTGAGTATCAAGTCCAAATTCAATCCAGTGGCAGAATTCCAGCCTCCTTAAGAAGGACCTCTAGCAAGTGACTGGATAAGGCTCATCCACAGTATGGAGAGTGGAGGGTAATCTGTTTTGCTCAAAATCTAAGTACCAATCATCTAGAAAATACCTTTACAAGCAAGCTTGGGCAGCACACATAGGCAATCCCACCAAGGAGGGTCCATGTGTTCAAGGCCAGCAGGGGCTACACAGGGAGACTCTGTAGATTGACATTTGACCAAATATCTAAATACCAAGATCTGGCCAAGTTGACCGATGATAGTATCCAGTATTTACTTTCCCTTGAATTCATGTGGTTATATTTTTAAGTATCCACTAAGTTATTAGTTCATAAATATGAACTCATGTTCTTTGTTCAGATCCTTACTCTTGCCTCCCATCCTCCTCATTAACCTCTCCCCTGAGGATCCTTTTTTCAAGGGAAATATTATGACTTTACTTACATCTAATGTTAATATAATAATAAAATTGAACATTGCCTAAAAGCTCTTACCACAAAGCATAGGTTTATGAAGTTTTCAGTAGAAAGCATTTATTTTTAACTTCTACTATTCCTAGAAAAAGTCATTAAAGTTAGGATCCCCAGCATGGCGACAAACGAGCCCATTGGATAAAGGAATTTGACTTGGAAGTAACAACATTATAAGATAGTACTACAACACGAATTTCAAAAGGTCTTATTAATAAAAACAAACCCAGAAGCCAGGTATTGGAGTAAATTCTGAAAAAGAGAGATAGAACAAGCCACAGCTAACCTCATCTCGTCAACTTCTCAGCTGATCTGTTTCCTCAAACTGGAAGCCTCTGAGTCCTCACCTGAATGGATCTCAGCTGAACTGCTGCTAAAAGCTAAAAGCTTAAAAAAGCCTCTAGTTTCTGGTCCTCATGCCTTATATACCCTTCTGCTTCCTTCCATCACTGCCTGGGATTAAAGGTGTGTGTCACCATGCCTGGCTGTTTCCAGTGTGGCTTTGAATTCCCAGAGATCCAGATGGATCTCTCCCTCCTGAATTCTAGGATTCCCTAAACTTATGTTTAATATAGTGGGTGTTCTGTTCTCTGACCCCCAGTAAGTTTATTGGGGTGCACACTATATCAACCACACAGTACCTCTAGAGCAGGGACTGTTACTCAGTGGCAAAGTGATTTTGCAGTGGGTGCCAGGCTGTGAGTCCCATCTCCAGATTCCATCAAGCTACCTCTAATTGATAAGTACTCACAAAGAAAACTGCTCTGGTGCTTTTCTTCCTTCCTTTTTCCTCTTTATATTCTGGTTTGTTTGTTTTGTTTGTCTATTTGTTTTCTAGGGGAAGAATGAAAGAAGGCATAACATGAGATGGTAGGGAAGTGGGGAACATCTGGGAGGAAATGGAGAAGGAAACAAAATCAAGACTACACTCTATGAAAAGAATTATTTCAATAAAGAATAAAAGTAAATAAAATCATTGTTTACTACAAGAACAGCAAAACCCAACCTCCACTAAAACATTTTTGAGGCAGACATTTCATTAAAAAGAGCCTCAAGGCCCTAGTGTGTAGTTCAGTGGTAGAGCATTTACCACACACAAGCTAAGATCTTACACTGCAAAAAATATAAATATGTAAACATAAAATGATCCTTGAGGTGGGTAGATTTTCACAGTAACTAACGTGAGCTGCCTCTGTCTAGGAGCCCACATTACCCAAATAGCAGAGTTGCAGGCGGCTTAAAACACAAATGTAATACTATATCACAGAAAACAAAGGTGGGACATATTAGGGGGAGCCACCCCAGTATATATATTTTCTGGGAAAATATGTGCATGCTTTAGTCAAAGACACCTCCATATCACTGTGAAAAATGTCAATTTTGATTGCATCTTTCTGTGTTTTGCTCCTTTCTCATAATTAAGCTGGAAACTACTGGAAGCGGTTTCCGCCATTACTTCATTGTGAGCAATATCAGCTGCATTGCCTGAAGACACTGTTCCATCATGCATTGCAGTGCTTTTGTAGCTGCACTCCTGAGATACTGAGGCAACATGATTTTCCACTCTCCAGGGGGGGCCCTTGTTATTCAAAACAAGTGGTGGGTCTGTCATCTCATCTACTGAAGTCCCCATCCCCAGTCAGTGAATGCTGGTCCCCAGTCAGGCATCTATGCATCAGAGGACAGGGTGGGCAGTCCGGAGGAAAAGAGCATCCTACAGAAAACAAAAGTCAAGCTGTGTGTACTGTCACATGCCTTTAATCCCAGCACTCAGAAGGTGAAGGCAGGCGACATCTGTGAGTTTGAGGCCAGCCTGGACTATATACTGAGTTCCAGGACTATGTAGAGAGATCTTGCCTCAAAAACAAACAAACAAATCAAGTCTAAAAAACAAGTGAAATCTCAGAGGGGTAAACGTCAGAATTTGGTTGGTACTAGAAGCTGGAAGGTACCAAAATTTGAGTGTCTTTAACAAGAAAATAGTCTACACTATGATTTACAATGAATGCCACAATAGATACATGAACTTAGAAAAGGGGTGGGTGTGTTAGGATAAACAAGAAATCTAACAGAAAGACACACTCACAAAAGAATAGCAGTTTAATGCATTTCTACTTCTCTGAGACATACTTTCTGGTTTATTCTCTTCAGCCAATGTATATACTTTTGGCCAGTGAACTAATGAAAATCTATAGGTCAGCTTACATGTGGTAGTTTTTGGCATATAAATTTCCCCAACCAGCAGACATGTATAATAATTTATAATTCCACCATTTTCCAGACTACACAATCTCACTGGTCCCTTAGATGCTCAGAATAAACATAACTTGATTTTTCTAACACATTTACTAAAAATAAAAGGACCACACAGCTCTCTCTCTCTCTCTTTCTCTCCTCTCCTCTTGAGCAGGCAGTTTTCTTTAGATTCATTCCCTCCACAGCCTTTGGAGAATTAGCAACTCTCAACAGAAGACCACAGAATGCTGGAACAGGAAAGGATGTAGACATCCAATCTTTGCTTGGAAATAGATATTGTTTTTAGATTTTAGCTGGGAGGACTTTCTTCTGCTGATAAAAATATGATACCCCTTTGTTGATAGGAGACCCCAGGAAAGTCATGGGGTCTAAGTGTCCTATCATCTAACCCAGAAGCATTTCATCAAGTACTAAACACCAAAGTGCCAGCCTGTGGACAGTGGACTATGCTTTTTCTATAGACATTTTTGTGTTTCTTCCTAGCAGGAGCATGTTAAAAGCTATCAAGAGCTGACAGTGTGGATGAATCAAGGATGAGAGTACTGGGCAACAAGTCAATGTGTCTGAAAACAATCAAAAGGTGGACAGCTTAACATACTGAAATGTAATACGGAATTGTTTGGGCAGGCCCACTGTCTCACACAGGGTGTCAACTCACCCAGGTTTGCCCAGGACTTTCCCAGTTTCAAAGCAAAAGACTCCCCTCCCATTACTTCCACCCCTGCAGTGCCTGCTTTAGTTACCTTTTGTTGCTGTGATTAAAAGACCAAGACTAAGGCAACTTATAGAAGGAAGAGTTTATTTATGTTCATGGTTATAGAGGGAGAGTCCATAATGGCAGGGGACATAGCAGGTGGCCTGGGCAGGAAGTTCCTGTCAGTTCCCCTGTTTGTATCTGTATGCAGGAAGGAAAGAGAAAACTGCTGCAAATAGGATGAGGGTACAAACTACAAACACACACACACACACACCTGTCTAGTGCTATACTTCCTAACAGTTGCTTAACTGTCTCAAACAGCACCACCAAGTGGGGACCAAGTATTCAAACACTTCAACCTATGGGGGATAGTTCTCTTTTAAACCATCACAGTGCCAAACTGGGAGGGATAGTTAGTACCTTAACACACACACACACACACACACACACACACACACACACACACTGCTGTCAATTTGTCTTGTACAGTTGATTCCAACCTCATGACTGAGTAACTAATGAACAGCCTAGATTGTGGTGTGTCTGTAAGGGGACATACATCACCTGAAGTGGAGCATAGAATCCTGGTGCTTCCCACGCCATGTGCATGTGCGTGTGCGTGTGGGTGTGCGTGTGCGTGTGTGTGTGTGTGTATGTGTGTATGTATGTGTGTGTGTGTGTATGTATGTATGTATGTATGCTCTAATAGAAAGCACTTTAGGCTGGGCTCCCACCAAGACCTTTAGTTAGGCAGAAGAAAGGGGTTTTGGCTCAATAAGTAATGATAATCCTTATGATCTTCATTATATCAGATATCTTTTATATATACTCTTTTGATGCCTCATTATTACATAACATTAAGATAAACATCTATCCAGTCCCCAATTAAGTGATTTAAAGTTAAAATTATCATATTTAACAAAATTTGTTAAGTGTGAACTGATACAAATTTTACTGTTCATGATCGCAAATTTTAAAAAAGATTTTTTACTTTAGTTTTATGTGTGATTTTCTGGCCTGTATGTATGCGTGCCATATGTGTTCAGTGCTGAAGAGGGTGTCAGGTCTTCTGGAACTGGAGTTACAAGTGGTGATTAGCTGCCATGTGAGTGCTGGGAACTGAACTCAGGTTCTCTGTAAGAACAGCAAGTGCTCTTAACCTCTGAACCATCTCTCCAGTGAGATTGTAAAATACTTGACTATTCTGGCAACAGACCAGATGGCAATCCTTCCCACCAGCAGATACTGCATGTGGAAACATCATAAAGTGGAGAGCCCATTGGCGGGTTTTCTGGTAGATGGATGGGGTGGGTGAAGTTAAGTCCTCCTGGACAGGCTTCTTGGGTACAAGGGAGGACTCTACAACAGGACAACAGACAATCACCATTTGTATGATTAGTGAGAATTGTGCCTCTTTCCTTGCAGGGTCCACAGCGGTGAGCATCATCCTCCAGAAAACAGAAACACATACAGTAACTGGATGAACGTTAAAGACAAGCAATAAGAACTCATTTTCTAGATCTCTCTCTCTCTCTCTCTCTCTCTCTCTCTCTCTCTCTCTCTCTCTCTCTGTGTGTGTGTGTGTGTGTGTGTGTGAGAGAGAGAGAGAGAGAGAGAGAGAGAGAGAGAGAGAGAGAGAATATTTTGCCTGCATGTATATATCTGCAGCATGCCTGGTGTTTCTAGAAGTCAGAAGAGGGCTTTGGATGCCCTATCTCTGGAGTTATGATGGCTGTCAGACACCATGTGGGTGTGGGGAACTGAACTCCATTTCTCTGTAAGAGCAACAAGTGCTATAAACCACTGAGGCATTGCTCCATCCCCAAAACTTACTTTTTCAATTGTGGTAAAAATAATTTTTGAAGCTCTCTTGCTGATGATCAAGTTGTCTCTTTCAGAACTAAATAAGGCTGAGTCCATTGCCCTCAGGAAGGACATCATCAAAAACCACAGCCACAGTTACAAACTAACAGCCATGGAGACAAACTAGCCAGCTCTCCTATCATGGTCTATGACCTGTGCCTTGGTGATAGTTAGTTGCAACACTGACTTGCCAGGGAATCCAAGAATGGAATCCATCCAAACCATCATTTCTCACAAGGCAGTTCTGCTGGCTTCGTGCAATCTATAAGCAGTCCAAATCAACACATTTAGGCAGGTGGCATTCCAAAGAAGCAAAAACAGTCATTATCTGAAAGCATCCTCCTCTGTAGGAGGGCATCCCACACGAAAATACACAAGGGCTTCAGAGCTGCTGCATCCCGAACAGCCCCATTTGGCTCCAAACCCAGACAGCTTTAACAACACAGCCCACTGATATTTTCACAGCCGCACTCACTTTCCTCCTAATTGGGATGTGTTGATGGGCCTCGTGTTCAACGTAATGGGCTCTTCTGATCACAGCCTCGCTGCTCACTCAGAAGTAAGAACGTTTAATCAGCGGCCACTCTTCCCCAAGCCTGCCAGCCAGAGCATTTGTCAGGTGTTATGTCAATGTTCCCCAACAAATGAAAATACAACTCCACTTTTACCTCTGCTGACAACCAGGACTTCAAAGAGACACTGCAGAGTCTACTGTCCCAGCTCTCTGAAGACAGCAGCAAATCTACACAGTACGCCTTACCCCTATGCGGGTTTTCACCAAGAGGTTAACTAGGAGAAACGGTGGCACGTCTTCCCTTCAGCGTTATGAAACCTAAGCATCCTTCATCAATTTTGACATTACAGAATCATGTTTTAGATAATTATCTTTTAAGATGTGAGTTGAACAAAGTGGTGTACACAAGGAGTCCTAGCTACTTGAGCCTAGGAATTTGAAATCAGCCTGGGCAAAAGGCCTGTCAGTAACCTTCCCACAGAAAAAAAACAAAAAAAACAAAAAACAACCACATTCAGCCTCTGGCCCTGTCTATTTATATCTGTTTTCCTGAATGACACTCAGCTGGACTCCTCTCCTGGCATTTGGGCCTTGAGCCTCAGAGAATGAGAAAGCATCTTGAGTGAACAATATGCCCCTCTGGAGGAGCACCATCCTTGCTGGAGGAGGAGGAGGGAGAGGAGGAGGTGGAGGACGGAATTCCTCAAGCAAACTGTGCTGCCAGGAGCAGCTGCTTTCTTCATGTCACCTCATGTCTACAGACACTCATTTCTGGCACGGAGAAGAGAACCAGGTTCAAGCTCAAGCAGGGTCCAGGGTCATCAGGCGGTGGTGGCGCACGCCTTTAATCCCAGCACTTGAAAGCAGAGGCAAACGGATCTCTGTGAGTTCAAGTCCAGTCTGGTCTACAATGTGAGCTCCAGGACAGCCAGAGCTACATAGTAAGACACTTACCTTGGAGACAAAACAAAACAACAACAAAGTACTCATAGGGTTGTGAGTCTTTGTGTGTGTGTGTGTGTGTGTGTGTGTGTGTGTGTGGGTGGGCGCGCGCGCTTTGTTGTATATGTGTACACATGTTTTGGGGGTACATGTGCACGTGGAAGCCAGAGGTAAACATGGGTTGTCTTCAATGTCTCTCCACTTTGTTTTTTTGAGACAGGGCCTTTTCCTGAACCTGGAGCTCACTGATGGTAGATTGGCCAGTGACCTCCAGAGGTTCACTGTTCTCAGCTCACCCCGCTTCCCCAGCACACTGGGGTTACACATGTGTGACATGGTCCCTGACTATTCCGTGGGTGCTGGGGATCCACTCAGGTCCTCATGCTTGCATGGCAAGCGCTTAGCCAGCTGAACCGTCTGCCTGGCGCCATGGGTTAGTGAGTCTTCGAAACGAAACCAAACAAAAATGGTACCTCCACTTCTGCGCTTTCTCCTGTCCCCCTTTCTAGACGAAGTTCAGGTGCCATCTGCCGAGTCCCAAGTTTTTCTGGTTCCGGGGAAAGCGCCTGCTCATTCATCCTAGCTGCACTTCTTTTCAACTACAGAAGAAAGAAGAGAGCTTCCCGTGTTTCCCTAGAACAGGCCCTGCCAGATACAAATGGGCCGCTTCTACACCCATATGCATGTGTTCATGGAATACTGGAACCCTTAAAAGAAAAATCAAGTTCAGCACCCAGTACTGCCAAGATGAAGGTGATGGCCTCGGGTACTAAGGTGGAAAGTTACCAGAGCTGAGACCACAGGCTACGGAGACTCTGGTCGGCATTACTGCCTGATGAGAGAACAGATCAGTCATGGCTCCCAGCATCTTCCCCTCTCCGTCGCTGGATCCCTAGCAACTCCCAGACAGTCACAGCATGTTCCCCGCTATCTGCTGGCTACCACTGGCATTTACTAACGGATGCCTTTATACACGGTAAGAGGTAACCCTCAGATATTAGTCCAACTGATTCCAATTCACTCACTGCCTAGAGCTTCTTAAACATCAGCAGGGTGGTGGGGAATAAAGGTTCCCGTCCTAACTCTCCACACACCCATCAGTGTCAATCATTCTCCCAGCTGTCAAAGGCACAGGCCCAGGCTTACTTCTGACCCCAGGCTGCGTCAAGTATGGGGCAGAGTGCTAAGCTCTAGGCTTAGGGAAATTACTGATGACCCAGGGAACCTGGGGCCCACATCAGCTGTTCCTGACACTGGGGAATAAGTGTTTTTGACACCAAGGGGATTCTTGTTTCAGATTTACATATTTAGAGGAAAAGTAACATTTGAATATTTGGCAAATTCAGTTCTATGTGACCCTTTTCATCAAAGGGGTTGACTTTTTTGTTTAATTTTTTAAAATGAGTGTACAAGGCATTAGATACCATGTGACATGCTTTTTTAATAATGTATGCTTTAGTTTATTCTCCCATGATTCCATTCCCCTGTCCCCCTGGTCCCTCCTATAACTGCTTTTCCAGTCCCTCTTCTCCTTTCCATCACAGGTATCCTTTGGTCCACCGTGTCCTACCTCATCACCGATTTTTACCCTCTCTTGGGTATGCTTTACCCACTCTTACAGACACGTGTCACACTGCAAACTAGGATCTGTATGTGAAAGAGAACATGTGGCTTTTGTCTTTCTGAGTTTGGGCCACTTTGCTTAATATTACACTTTCTAGACCCACCCATTTTCCTCAAAATGTCACTTCCCTTCACAGCTTAACGAAAAGGGGCTGGTTTCTGTTGATCCCCCTCCAAAACAAGGCAGTGGGAGAGGAGAGCACCTATTGAAGAAATACAACTTTGCAATGCATACCTTTCATCTTCTGAAAACTGAGGACTGTTCATCTTAATCTGATGAGAAAACAGAAACTTCAAGGTGCTCCACCAAGTGGCTTTCCTAGGATCAGCCCATCCATGTCCCTGTTTACTGGCATTACATTAGCCTTATAGCTGAGTCTTGGTCACCTTTCACCAGCCAAGGGTCTCAGACAAATTGCTCCTAAAGCCTAAACTCCTAAGCTCCTCTGATAGTTGAGAGAAGAGTACACATTATGGTGGGCCTCTGTGTAGATTAAATGAGTTATACACATAAGGAGTGCCTGGTATACGCCAAAAGCAGAAGGAACCCTAGCGGCCATTATTCTTGACATATGGTGTTGTTAGACAGCCACTTGTTAGTAGGCTGTTAAAGGACATGCTTCAGTTCGGATGTGACATGACCTCCAGAGGTCCCCAGGATGATGCTATCGGGAAGTGCTGGAGGAGGCTTTGAGAGGTAGGCCTGAGTGGTAGGTCTTTCAGTCCTTTGCTCTTCTCTCTGCTCCATGGCTCATGATGTAAGCAGATTTGCTCCATCATCTCACTCAGCCAAATAATGAGGAGAGGAGTGTCTCGAGACTGGACCTTCTAAAACTCTGAGCCCAAACAGACCTTTTTCTCTCATAATCTCCTCCATCTAGGTATTTTATTCCCAGGAATACTGTAGGGAAAGGCAAACTAACATACAATTTCCTAAGACTTCTCTGTTCATATCAGATTTAGAAGACCCCAGCAGAGCCCAGGAAAACAGAAAAGTGACAGTGACAGTGTGTAGGAGATAGCAAGATCAAGAAATGACAAAGAATGTCCTGACATAAGTTCTTCATTGTACTTGGCAGATGCCATAACCCCTTCACTTCTTTGTCCCCTATATCTGACACAATGTCCAGCATGACACACACTTTGGATAAATTTCAATGGTGTCAAGAAAACATGGGGCATGTTAATGAGTAGAGGAAACACTGAGTGTAACAAATTCTAGTTTTAAGAAAAAGTGCCATGCTATGAGCATGGGGATTTCAAAAGTCTATTCCATGGAACTGTAGGCCATTGCAAATTATATGCATGCAGACACACACATGGATGCGCACACATGCTTCTGTGGTCTGGAAAATGCTGATCACTGTATGTAACTGTGGGACTCACTCCAGGATGCGAATGCATGAGCTCTCTGTCATGCATTTCCTTTGAGAAAGCAGCGTGTTTGACTTTTAAAGGTCATTCCGTTTACAAGTGCAAATAAAAGTTGTCTTTGCTGATCATGAAGATTAGGGCCAGCAGGCTGTTCCCTCTCTTTGTGGCTAGCAGTGTGGTGCTAACAAATGCAAAGAAAGAAGGTAAAAGCAAGCAAAGAGGTGACATGCACCTGGTGCTGGGCCCACAGAAATGTTTTACCTTCCTTATCCACCTCAGTCCCCACATTTTGGAGATGTACATGGTCCTCGTCTTGCAGGCAAAGAAAGAAGGGATCAGAATTGTTCAATTTGAATCAGGATTTCACACTACATGGCAAATCATGCTTCTGGCCTAGGTCACCTGTGCTCAAGCATATGGTGACTTTGTAAGTCTCTACTGGTGTGGCCACAAAGAGGTTCTGGAGTATCTGGGATATAAGTGGGTGTAATGTACAGTATTCTACCATCAAAGGCCATGAGAAATACGAGTCAACAAGCTTATCTTCATGGCAGATCTTTGCAGAGACTTCAGAATGCAAATGTGTGCTGTAGGTTTCACAGCCACTGAGTATCATTTGCCAGATTACAGATGCATGCATGTAATTTGCAATATTCTACAGTTCCATGGAATCTACTTTTGAAATCCCCATGCTCATATCATGGCACTTTTTCTTTTTCTTCCTTTCTTTTTCTTTTTTTTCCCCCTGAGACAGGGTTTCTCTGTGTAACAGCCTTGGCTGTCCTGGAACTCCCTCTGTAGCCCAGGCTGGTCTTAACTCACAGAGATCAGCCTGCCTCTGCTTCCTGAGTGCTGGGATTAGAGGCATGCGCCGCCATCACTTTTTCTTCAGACTAGAATCATTTGCACTCAACATTTGCTCTGTTCACCAGCATTCTCCATGTTCATCCCAAATCTATGTCCTGCTGCATTGTATCAGCTGGAGTGGACAAAGAAGTGAAGGGGTCATGGATATCAGCTGACATTTATTTTACCGGGTGCAATGAAGAACTTATTTCAAGAACTTCTTTTCGAAGTGAAAAGGACAAAGGGGAAGGAAGAAGTATGACTGTTCATGATGGGTAAACCCAAGGTTTCCTGGCTGGACTCGGTATATCTTTGTCCCTTTCAGAAAGCAAAAGACAAAGCCTGAGGCTTATGTTTAGATTATACCGTAAGAAAGTGGATGGCTCACCCTCTTCTCCAATCAACCGCATCTCTGTCTTAACGGATAGGGGATCACTCGTGATCTTGAACCTGGCCTTCATCCAATTGTCCAGACTACCTATTACTGCTTAACTGCAGTCAACTCTAGTAGCCTCACATTTCTTTGATTCTTTTCCAATCCAAATTCCCCTTTCTGGGGTGACTTCTGATGGTCTAGCCAGTGTATTATCTCACAGCATATGGAATTTGGAATGGTATTTCCATATGACGGCCATACACATTCCTCTTCCAGGTTCCATTCAGAAACACATGTGCTATCAGTTAGCAGAGGAGGCCGAGAAGGGACAGGACTGGGGAGAGGCTGAGGAAGTGGAGCTCAGAAAGCTGAAAAGAGAAAAGAAAGGCTCCTCATACCGCTTAGCAATAAAGAGCATGGGAGCCAAACAACTTTTATATGCAGGGACAGGCAAGAAAAATCAATTCATTGTATCCTGCGCTCCTGGGCTATATTTTCCTTTACAATTTTAAACGTCAGATAAATGCAGCTTCAGAAATCACAAGCTCTCTACAGCTTAGGCAATGACATGATGACTCAGCTAGTGACTTGAGATCGATCCCCCAGTAACGAATGAGTGTTAATTACTGCACAAGTGTTTGCTCTGAAGTGAGGCAGCATGGCAGCTCTCGTGTGCCAGGAGATGTATTCCACTCTGTCTCAAGAGCAGGAGGAGAGACTTAATGTGAAGGCGGTTTCCACGTCCCTGCATTACGTTAGCACTCTGCCAGCTCTGTCAGGGGGAGGCTTGACGGGAAATAACACCACCAGCAGCCACGTCTTTCAGTAATTAATAACGCCCACCCTCGGTCCTTCCTTCTTTATTAACACAAGCTTTGTAACAAAATGTCCCTCGAGAAGGGGCTTAGTCACACCTGTAATCCCAGCAACAAAAGACAGCAAGGAGATTGTTCCAAGTTCAAGGCCAGCACAGGCTACACAGTAAGTTCGGGGCTTGCCTGATTACATGGTAGAACCTTACCTCAAAAAAATAAGGTAAAATAATGGAGGAGGAGGAGGAGGAGGAGGAGGAGGAGGAGGAGGAGGAGCAGCAGCAGCAGCTCCACCTAGTGCATGGAAAAGTAGAAAAAGGAGACCTTCTATTCCAGATGATGACGTTTCAACCAGGAAATGTGTGAAGAACTTAAAAACCTGTAAGTTGACCTAATATTATTGAGGAAATAGACCCATGATCAGAACTTAAGACCCATGACGAGGGAACAAACACATGAAGATCTTTATGAATGCAACTGATAATGAAAGCTGGTGGCTGGCAATTACATAGTTAAAGTCTAAGAATGCGAGAACCAGGGAAATCAATGTTCAAGCATCACAGTTAAGGGCTGTCACACTTCCGCTGCCTGAGTGAACAAAGGCTATGAGGAGTGTGAGATCATGTGATCATGAGGCGGGGACCCTTGAAGCTCATGACCAGGTGAAAAGCAGACAGACACTAGACACTTAAATTGGCAAGAACAGAAACCTCACATTCCGAGTTCTGGAAGACAAGATGTCCCTTGACCAAAGACCAACAGAACAGGAAGTGAAAGGGGACACCTGGCTTCAGGGTTCAGGACTAGAGCCCAGTTATTTTGTCTCATAGAAGATGCTGCCACTGCACACACAATTTCCCATGCAGGTATGCCATGTGCTCACAGCCTTGCCTATGGCTTCAAAGAACGGCTCCCATTAAAAGACTGTCACTAAGATACATCAAGTGTCCAGGGAGGTAGCTTAGAATACCATGCTGAAGGCCCTTAACGTTGAGAGAGTTAAATTTATTATTGTTCTGAGATAGCAAAGGGAAAAAAAGCAGATATTTGGTTAGGGTGTGTGTGTGTGTGTGTGTGTGTGTGTGTGTGTATGTGTGTGTGTGTGATAAAATAACACTTGACTTTATCTCCTAAAGATCCCCCAAGTCCCAAATACCACTAACTGTTGTTTTTGCTTGTTTTCTTCAGATTTATTTATTTTTTATGTGTATATATCTGTATGCCGCATAGATACAGGTTCCCACAGAGGCCAGGAGAAGGGTTTCAGGTCTCCTGGTTTGGAGTTAAAGGTGCCCAACACAGGAGTTGGGAAGAGAACTCAGGATCTCTTCAAGAGAAAGCAAGTGCTCTCAAGCACTGACTGCTGAACGTAGAGCTCCACTCTGCACACTTGGCCCCTCGTCCCGGTTGCCTTCCCCAGTCACATTGAGGGTATTCTATGTGTCCTTTGACTGGGTTTGTGGGGACCCAGGAAATGGTTCAAGCATTTTGGTTGTTCTCTGATCCTCCAGTCTCTTTCTATTAAATTCCTCCAAGTGGAGAGAAAATTACTTTCTTCCAACTGTGTTATAAATCTTGTTTCTCCTAGGTATGTGGCACACACCTTTAATCCCATCACTTGAGGCGGGGGCATGCAGATCTCTGGGAGTTCCAGGCCAGCCAGGAGGCTCTGGTAAGGCCACTGTTTCCTTCATCATGAGCACCACGTAGGCTGCTCAGAGACTTGCTACTTGGTTCTTTTTTGTTGTAGATTTTGCCAGACATTGTCTCACTGTGTCTCCCAGGCTGCTCTGGGACTCATGGCCATCCTGCCTCAGCCTCCCCGGTGCTAGGATTGCAGGTATGAACCACCATATCAACTTTTCTGATCTTTAATTATAGGTATTCAATACTTTGGCTTGAGAGTCTTAAAAGTATGGAAGTTAATTTGATTGGACTAAATTGGATTGGAAGGTCTGGGAGTGGTGGACATCAGTTCGGAGGTTTAGTCTGTTATCGTCATGACAGGACACACAGCAGCATGCAGGCAGCCATGGTACTGGAGAAGGAGCTGAGTATTCCGACATCTTGACCCACAGTTGTTGTTTTCTAATAACAAAACAATGGTGCCCAAAGCTGCAGTTACTCGAGATGTGGGGGAGTCAGAGCACACAGTCATCCTGAACCCTGAGAGACTTCGAAAGCTGGTTGTGGTAGGTGTACTGAGAGTACACACCTTGTTAGGATATGTTCATGGACAGTTTGGCATTATCTAAAAAATGATCATAGTTATACCCTCTTTAATAAAAAATATACTTTTTACCACTAGGATAGCCAAGAAATGTTAATACGATACTAAATCCACCATACATGGATCTCTCTCTCTCTTTCTCTCTCTGTCTCTCTCTGTCTCTCTCTCTCTCTGCTTTCAATTCTAATATTCCCGGTATTAGGGAGTAGATCTTATGTTTTCCATGCTTTGTTTGTTGGTTGTTATTATTTGGTTGGTTTGTTTTTTGAGACAGGGTCTCCTGTAGCCCAGGCTGGTCTCAAGCTTGCTCTGTAGCTGAAGATGACTTTGAACTTCTGATTGTGGTGCTATTTTGTTTGTACTCTTAACAAAGTTTGCCTGAAGATCAGAGGGCAAAGATAGCCACTAGATCAAACATAGAGGCCAGGCAGTGGGGGCATATATCTTTAATTCTAGTACTCAGGAGGCAGAGATCCATCTGGATCTCTCTGAGTTCAAATCCACCCTGGACTACACAAGATTAATCCAGTCTAAAAGAGAAACAGAGCCACAAAGTGATGGCACACACCTTTAATCCCAGTACCTGGGAATCACATGTCTTTAATCCCAGCACTAGGAAGACAGGAAGTGATATGGGTGAGCAGAGGGAGGAATATAAGGCAGGAGGAGACAAGAATTCTGAGCCCTTTCAGCTAAGGAATCAGAGGCATTCAGTTTGAGAATTTGTGGAGACAGGATCTAGCCTCCCTTTAGCCTGAGGATTGAGTAGTGGTGAGAAGTCTCTCTAGTGGATTGTTCCTTTGTCTCTCTAATTTTTCAGCATTGGTTCACCAATTAGGATTTGTGCAACATCTGATCCTCCTGTCTCCACTGGTTTCTATATCTGACCATTTTCCTTTTACTTGCTTTATTTTCTCTGGTGAGTGATTCTTACATTCTTATCTAAATACTTATGAAGCTTAACTCTCTGCTAAGCCCAAGAGCCATATTTCCAGCTGCCTAATGGATAACCCTTGGGCACCACAAAGATGACATGTGCAGACACAACTGTGTCCCTGTTTCAACCTTCACCTACCTCACCACACCTGCTCCTCCACTGACATCACCTTTCATCGAAGCAGATGTTGTAATCGTCCGGGTAAGAAGCCTCTCCAAGTTTACACTCTCCTCCCCGTGGCAAATGCTTCTGCTCTCACTCATTCAATCTCGTTTTAAACATCCACATAGCACTGAATGTGTGCCAGTCATTGCTCTAGAAACCTTGTAGGACTGTCATCTTTTATCTGTAACATCAAAAATCTTGCCAACTTCCCATCCATTCTCCATATGACAGTTCAAAACCTCATTTTTCCTCCCAATTCAAATATCTCTATTGCATTCAGAGGCCCTGAAATTTCAATGTTCCTCACATCTATTTTCTCTTGCTTAACCCATAAGGACCTTGATTTCCTGCTTCTCAATTCTCTTCTACTGTGCCGTAGCTCCCTTCCCCGTCTTTATGAAGACATGTTCCAAATGACACACCTGCCGCTCCAGAAGCCCCAGGACTTATTCTGCCAAGAGCCTTCGTCATCACAGACTCCACAGTAGGATATTCTTGAAGAAGCCTTCTCCCACCTTTTAGGTAGAACTATTGGGAAGTTCTTCAAGGCAAATATTAGAGTTTCAAGTGGATCTCAAGCAAACTCCCATGCAAAAAAAAAAAAAAAAGAAAAAGAAGAAGAAGGGGAGTTCAGGGCTTTTCTGTACCATTGGTGAGGGTATAACATAGGGGATGATGAAGCAATGACAGAATGGAATGCTTTTGTTCACAATGAAAGAAGACTATGTATGGAGAAGTCCCAGAGCTGAAGCCACAGAAGCAGCTGATAAGACAACCAAATAAGGTGTGAGAAGCAAGGGACTTGAGAATGGTGGTTTATGCTAATTTACTTATATATGGTCTGAGCACTCTCTACTCTTTTCACTTTAAACCTCCCATCAACATCAGGCCCAACCCATTTCTAAAACGTCCCATACAGCATCTTTCCCCAAGTATCTTTACTCTGCTTTACAGATTGGATTATGAAAACACAAGTGAACGTGTATACCCCTTCACAAAGCCCCACACAAGTAAATCTGAACCCCACATATGCAAACCCCAAGTATTAGTTATCTTATGGGCTGGGCTCTCTGCAAACTAATGCAAGAACATGAAGATGGTCAAGGCATGACCTTACATCCAGGAACTCATATTTAGCAAGAGAGACTTATAGCCAACAGCCTTGAAAATCCAACAAAGGCTTCAAATAACCAAATCCAAAACCCAGTTGGAGTTTGTCCCTCAACTTGGCCCATCCTCAACCCCTCCTCGCATCTCAGTGAATAGCAAGAGGAATCTTCCAGCTGCCAACAGGCAATGTTGACAGCCACTTTTACTCCTTTTTAAGGCTTGAATCCAAACTGTCCCCCACAGGCTCCTAATCTGCAGGCTTGTTCCCCAACTGGGGGTGCTATTTTCAGAGGCTGTTATGTAGGCCCTTTAGCAGGAAGGGTCTGGCTGACAAAGCAGGTTACTGATGGTTAGATCCCCTCCTGGTTCCTGATGTCATTCTCTTCTTCCTGGTCCTCTTTGATGTAAGAAGCCTCTCACTACATGCTCCCATACCCAGGAACTGAAGTGCTGTGCTATGCCTTATGCACTATGATGGATGGAAACTACCAACAACAAGGAGTCAGAATGAGTGCAGATTCCCTTCAGCTGCTTCTGTTAGGCACTGTGGTCACACTGGTGCAAAAGCTAACTAATCAACTTCTGAAAATTTTCCTCTGGCTTCTACATGTACACTGCGGCAAGAACATGCCCATGACAACAAACATACATTCCCTCCCTACATATCCCCGCAGCCACAAACAAATACACATGAAAACTAAAAGTGTGTGCCTGGATCTGGGGACCTACATCCAAAACCTAGCCCTTAGAATCATGGAAAACTCCATCAACATCTGGAGTAGCCAATGAGATAGTGTCTTCATTTTTCATTTCCAAAGAGCTACACAACATTAGGTTATTATATAATTTATGATTTCTAGCCTTTTTGCATCTTATGCCAGGTGCTTCAAAAGCACTATCTCTAATGTCCATTCTTACCATGACAGGACAGCAGAGGCAAGAATCAGGACAGTCACAGAGGCCACACGGTAGAAAGTGGCAAGAAGAGTGTCTGATGCTGGTGTGTATTGACCCCCAAGACCGAGCACTACATATTACTGTGAGTTCCCGCTGCAGCCACCTGAACCAAGTTTCTCTGTTGTGGGATATCTGTACTCTGTGCGAAGATGTATTGCTGTGATTGGTGTAATGAAGAGCTGAACAGCCAATAGATAGGTATGAGGTATGGTCAGAACTTCCGGGCAGAGAGAGAGAGACTGGGAGGAGAATCTAGGCATGTGGGAGATGCCAGGAGACACAGAGAGGAAACAGGAGATACCCTGTGATAGAACATAGATTAATGTAAGTGGGTTAACTTAAGGTAAAAGCTAGTTAGGAACAAGCCTAAGCTACAGGCCAAGCTTTCATAATCAATAATAAGTCTTAGTGTCATTATTTGGGAACTATCTGTACAAAGGAGAAATCCAGCTACACTTCCCCCTCAGTGTTTTGCCTCATGGCATATGATTCTTCCTAATTCTTACATTCATTAAACTGAAGTCTTTACCCTGTAGCTTTTGACAAGAACTAATGAGGCTGTCTAAGTAGATCGTTTGCAAACCTTCGGCACCAGTGCCTCTCTATGTCCTGAGACATAGTTAATTAAAAGAAAAATAAAATTGCCTCATCACACTTCAATTTTTAAAAAAATTGCTATAATATTCTGTTGTATAAAGAATAAAAGAGGTATATTGTAGCACACACCTGTAATCCTAGCACTTAGGAAGTGGAAGCAGGATCAAGAGTTGAAGGTCACCCTACTGAGTTTGAGACCCTGCCTCAAAATACATGCATACATAAAGAAAAACTAAAAGATAAAAATGTAAATACACAAGATATGTTTCAGTATGCAACTTCTCAGGTTTAAGTACATCAGATGACACAAGAAGACAAACCAGTCTTGTGGCATATACCTATATTTTAGCACCTGGAAGACAGAAGCCAGGAATTCTTTAGTTTGAGGCCAGTCTGGACTATGTAAGTAAGTTCCCCACCAACCATAGCTCCATGGTAAGACCCTGTCTCAGAACAAATAAAAACCAAACATTTTCAGATGAAAATCTTACACCTGTAAGTAGAATCAGTGTGAATTCTGTAGCTACACATGTAGAGGCGTGTTTATTTTGAAATAAAAGTGAACATATAAAGTTCTTTAAAAAAAAAAAAAAAGACAAAAACTGTAAACACCCATGTTTATGGTAGCTGCATCCTTGGGAAATTCAACAATTTTTAACATGTTTTTTGTTTCATAAAAATATACAGAAGATATACTAGGTCTCTTTGTCCCTTGCTACAATTGTAAGAAGTTCCCTTTTTTGGCTTTTCACTAGTATGTACATGTATGTTTGTTTATGCGCATATATATGTAAATAAAATTCTATTAATAATAGAGTTTTCTATCACCAAAATGCTTGGCCAAACACTCTGAAGTCATGGCTTCACATGGACAGTTCAGATCTTTATAATGTGAAAAACTACTCTATGCCTTGCAGAACCTCTTGTGTCTCTGGCCTGTGCAAACAAAATGTCACCATTCTAATTACTGTTACAAGCAAAGTGACCCTACAAATTCCCAGAGTGCAGTGCAATGGCTGGCACTTTCCTCGGGCATCATCTAGGCCGAGGCAGGTCCACTGCCTTACATTCCACACTTCCCCTGTGCGTTTCATTCCCAGACAGCTAAGAAGACTTCGATGTCAAATTCTCCTGTTTTGAAAATCTCGGTGTGCTACACTGTCATCTCCTTTTGTGGTTATTAGCAAGGATATGTGAGCTGGAATAGCCAGCTTTTGACACGGTGACAGAGAACATCCTCCTAACCTTTACATCTTCTTTGCCCCTTAGTCCCAAATACCACAGCTGAGACAATAATAAAATGAGACACACACGTGTTTACTCTCAGGTGAGACCGTGGTGGGCTATGCTCATAATCTACAACTAGAAACAATTAACAGGTTTCTCTCTATACTTGTTCATGTCAAAAGAGCTTTCATGAACATGACAACAAACCCTACCAAGGTGACCAGAAAGTAACACACCAGGGATATTAAAGGCAAAGAAGTGGGCTACAGTTTTCTGAAACTGAAAATGCTTACAGGAAAATGATTTTCTGTCTGGATGATTATGAGGTAATGTTCTAACTCAGAGAACAATCTCAATGTAATTCATTCGTTAGTAATTGATTATTAGTCATTTAGTAGACATGCAGGGTCCCTTCTACACAGGAGGTCTTTGTGATATGCACACACACTTTGGATTCCTATGAACTGCAATCACCTGGGAGCTTTGTGGAGGCTGAATTCTGGCTCAGCTAGTCTAGGATGGAGGCTGGGAGTATTTCTAATTGAATTTCTAATGTTGGCACTCAGAAAATGAGGCCCCCAAACGTTAGCATGATGAGTACTTTGAACAAAAGAAAGCCTTTCCTGTTGTCCTCAGAACCAGAGATCTTCTGACCTCCGGTTTTGACCCAGAGTGGGTCTCTCTCTCTAAAGTTCCCTTACCTCCAAAGTGAACACAGTGACCATCACTCCCTTCCACAGAACTTCATGTCAGTAAAGATTTAAGTTCACGCTGAAGGAATAAACACTATGGGGTACTACCAAACCCAGACAGATGTCAGAGCTTTTTCTTGTCTGTTTGTCAGGTCCGCTTAATTTAGGCCTACTTACAAGCTATTGTCTATCTACTCTTTGGGGGCTCATTAAACTTCCTAAAAATATCCTTTATTAACGTTTGAAATCACCTATCCCCATCTCCACTCCCCTCTTCCCTGTGAAGAGTCTATTGAGTTTCATATTTTTGAAAGACTTTCATGCTCAAGGGCACATTACTTTGGATTTTGACAGTTAATCTGTCTGCTGTCAGTCATGTCAACAGACTAAACAGGGACCCTTCATAGGGAAAGGGAATCTCCCTCCTTCATGAAGTTTTAAGTGACACAGTACTGTTGTCAGCAGACAGCATCATAAAGAACAACAACACTTTAGGGAGCAAAAGAAGTAAGCTTGGACCCTGACTTCATAGAACTCAGTAAGGCAATGCATCCCCTCCAAACCAAACAGAGCCTATGTAAGCCCGGCTGTAGCACCATGGAAGAAAGCTTGACTAATATGTGCAGGGCTCTGGGTTCAATCTCTAGCACTGTAAAAAAAATAATGAACACACAACAAAATATACAATAATACCAGACGGAAAGTGCTATTCAAGACCAAAGAATTACTGTCAAGCCAGAGGACGATGAGCTATCTGGGAAGGTAGCGTGACAAAGGCGACATGGAGGCTGACTTCTTAGAGACTCCAGGCTTAGGTGTATAGCAAGACAGAGAGGAGGACAGAGGATGTGCCTGGAAAGGGATCAGTGACAAAGGGGAACTTAACTAAAGAGTGGCATGCTCAGGCTGGAGCGATGGCTCAGAGGTTAAGAGCACTGACTGCTCTTCCAGAGGTCTTGAGTTCAATTCCCAGCAACCACATGGTGGCTCACAGCCATCTGCAATGGAATCTGATGCTGTCTTCTGGCCTGCAGTCATACATGCCGTATACATAATAAATAAATAAATAAATAAATCTTTAAAAAAAGAAAAGAGTGGCATGCTCAAGTGAAGAGAGGAGTCCATGTAAATGGAGGATGACGGCAAAAGTGAGAAGAGAGAGGACTCCATGGAAATGGAGGATGACGGCAGAAGTGAGAAGAAAGAATGCTGGGAGCCTGGCTTGAGACACTGGCCTGAGAGCCACTGGAGAAGCACCTCAATACTCAAATCAGGATGTTCTCAGTTCTGAACATCCTGATTTGAGTATTGGAGACTCAGAACTCTCCTCAGAGCAATGGAAGGGACAGGCTGACATGGGGAAGGAAGAGAAAGGAGAGGTCTTCAGACCAATAAAGAGGCCACTGAAATAATCCAGAGGAGAAAGGAAGGCCTGCTCTAGAGATAAGCATGTAGCTATGATGAGAAAAATATATGGAAACATCTACACCCAGATCTCCTCTACTTGGCTTTACTGTGAATAAGAAAATGTCTACCTTTTCCTACACTGACAAGGCTGGGGGAACTTCTTTAAGTGACTGAGAAAAGCTGATATGTTAATTAGAAGCTACAGCACTCTTGGAAGGTCATCTAGGTTATGTAGAAAAATAACTGAAAGACACATTTGGTTTTCACTTCAGACACTTGAGATTTCACTTACTGTTGACATGTGTATGTGTGAGTGCAAGTGTATACACACCACAGAGCGTCACTGTGGGTCCCAGGGATAAAACCCAGGTCACAGGTGCTTCGACCCGCTGAGCTGTCTCACCAAGTCCATCCACTGAAGATTTTAGTTTGCTGTTAATGAGCAATGCCTACACAAATGCTGACCTTTCATTCTTGGAAGAGATAGTCTGAGTGTATTAACCTTTACTCCAAACCATGGCAGCATGTTTAGTATGGTTCACACCAGAGACACAGTTCCAGGGGAAAGAATCTATCTTTGAAATTCAGTGAGATGAAAATTAAAAAAAAAAAAATCAGTTTACAGAGAAGAGAATGCAACGTGTATGAAGTTCCTCCACTCCTTCCATCCCTCGGGCTGCGCTATCCAGTGTTAGGGTCTCTCAGAACTGTCAATCTCAAGCACACCTTAGTGTTTTTACTCATGCAAACAGCAGTGCAATGAGTTCCCCGTATCTGGAGTCACCACATTAACTATAAATGTAATTCCGTGGTAAATCTAATGTGTAACACAAATAACCCAGGCAAATTACATGAGGCTTTTAAAAAATACACATAATATTTGTATTAATTCTTTGAGAGTTTCATAATGCATACAATATATTTTGGTCATATTAACATCCCACTTTCCCCTCAACTCCTTCCAGGTCCACCTCCCACGCTTACAGCAGGCTTTTAAAATGGTACGAGGAAACATTTAACTGTAGATGGAGTGTAGAAATGCCCACTCCCTTCCTCCCCTGTTACAGTTAAAGGAAACAGATCATTCTTCTGAGTAAGTGAGAAGGTTTCCTTTAGATCTCGAACCACGAGCATCTTCAGGAAGGCTCAGCGACCACTAACCAGGGCAACTGGATGGGTAGAGGGTGAAAACAGAAGAAAATAATTGGTGATACTGAGTCTCAGGTTTGGTCTCAAACCAATCCAATTCAGTTCCAGGCCCATCTTTTAAAGCTGTTAACCAGCTAAACAACTTCCACAGCAAACTGTAATGACATGTTAACTCTCATTTCAAGACAGCAACTTTATCATTCCATCATAATAATTCAGCCCAATTTGAAACCATTTCGCTATATTTTATTGCCTTAGCCATGTCTCCTGTAATAATACAGCAAGCCTTTGCTGATTAGAAAACCCTCAAACAGGTCGGGCGGTGGTGGCACACGCCTTTAATCCCAGCACTTGGGAGGCAGAGACAGACAGATCTCTGTGAGTTTGAGGCCAGCTTTGTCTACAGAGCTAGTTCCAGGACAGCCAAGGCTTTACAACAAAACCTTGTCTCAAAAAACCATTTAAAAAAAAAAAAAAGGAAAAGGCAAAACAAACTCTGAGACCCTCTCCCAAGCAGCTTTGTGTAAAAAGCTGGAGAACTCATAACAAGTGTTATTGAACTTTTGAACACTAAACAAAAGCCTGCCTATGTCATTTCATTTTATTTAAGGGTCTAGTCTTTCTTTGAAAGTTGCAGGGTGTTCATGTGAAATGATAGTTTTTTAAAATATCCCTTCTACTTAAATAATAAACTAATTTATAAAGTGCTCAAGAGAAACACATTGTGGAAACCCCCTCCCTGTATAGGGTATAAAAGTAAAATTATGTCCCCCTGTGGTGGGACATAATGGACAGGGCAGTTGACCAAAACCTGTTCTGATGGAAGTCTTTAAGTACAATCCTAACTGTTTCTGTTATCTGGAATAAATCAGTACATTTGACTCACAGTTTTAGAGACCTCAGTCTATGGTCACTGACCACACTGCCTAGGGGTTTGTAGCAAGGCAATACATTGTGCTGAGGAGTGAGTGGCAGACCAAGAGACTCATCTCACTGTGGCCAGAAGAGAATAGGAGGGTGCACTATCATGAGGACAGGTGTCTGGTGACCTAACTTCTTTCTTCTTGGCCACACCTCTAGAGGTTCCATTCCCTTGCAAGAAGATTATAGACTGGGAACCAAGTCCCAAAATCATGGGCCTTGGAAACCATCCAAGATCCAAATTCCAGTGACCACATCTAGACCAACTCAATTACAGGGAGCAGATGGAAAACTCTCTGAAACAAGAGGATAATTGCCCAGCCCTATTAGACTTATCTTAATGACACCCACCTGAAAAGTCTTCAGAGCGATCTAGTCATATTACACTTTGATAAAGTTGTTTTTAATGTTGGAATTTCTGTGGGAAGATGAAACTCAGCAAAGAAGGGGGAAAATAAGTTCTTGTTTTAGAACCTGTAGGAACCTCATCTGGAGATGGGTAACAGGTGATATTTCTAGGGCTGATATACCCAAAATCCTAAACTCCATTGAAAGCAACTGGGATTAAAATCTGATTTTTGGAGTTTCTGGTAATGTTCTGAATGTGGTAAGGAGCTTTCTTCTGTGAAGAGCACACTCTCTTACCCTAATCCTTACTCCTGTTCCAACAATGACCCATTGTTCACAGTTGATTTGGGATTTCTATGACTTTGCGAAGGGGCTTAATGCCCTTGAGACCCTTGTTTCCAGTTTTAGGCCTCTGGCTCTCCAAGACTCTTGCCTGCCCTCCTCCCCACACTCAAGGAGCCTTGGGACTGCAAGTCAGTGTCTGAGATTTCCTACTGTGTTAGCCTGGCTTCTGATCATAAACCTTTCAGCTCTACCTTAGCCAGTCTTTGTTTGGTCTCCTCCAAGTGACACATCTATCTGTCATCTCCAAACCATTCAAAGACCTTCAGTCACTCTACCCTCCAGCCCTACTCACTGGTCAGGTCTCCATCCCCATTAGTCCAGGATCCTTCTCTTCTAGCATTGTGCTGAGGATCAGTGTTTTACTACACAGCACTCTGTGTACTTGGCCCCCCTTCTGTCCAGTGCGAAGACATAGGGTCCAGGTGACATTCTCTTCCCTTCTTCCACACACTCACATTAACTTTTACTGCTCTCTTCCAGCCTTGCTCCTCACCAGCCTCTTCTGTCATTGCTAGTGAAAGATCTTCATTGGAAAATGCAAAGACAGGCAAAGGCTTCTCTGGTTTCCTCCCACTGCATGAGCACCCTTACCCCAGGCTTCTGTCACTAATGATGGAAAAGCTGTTTCCATCCTACCTCCTCCTAGTTCTTGTCCTGACAGCAAATCCACCCACGGACTCTCTCCATGCCCCAGGGTCTTCAAATCTTCTGCACTTAGCTCCTTCCTTTCACAGTGAAGCTTCCAGAAGGAGGATCCATATTCTCACTTGCCTTCTGGACCTGCTAATCAATCTCTGCCTCACTTCCCCAGGCTGCATGACCTCCTGGTTGCTGAATCCAACTGTGATGGCAAGAAGCTCACTTTAAAGACTTACTGTTAGTTTATATACAGTACATAAGTGAAAAGTAATGCCTCATTGCAGCTTGCAGTCAACTAGAACTCAAACCTTCCCCCTGGACTTGCCTAAAATGCAAATCTGATCATGTCACTTACCTATTTAGAATCTTTCAGCTGCTTCTTCTGACATTTAGATATAAAAAATATCCTTCTTAGAGGGGCATGTATTGAACCCTCAGTCCCCAGGTGATGCCACTATTTGGGGGAGGGTCTGGAAACGTTAGAATGTAGATCTAGCTAGAGGAAGCAGACTATTGGTGAAGGGCTTTTCAGGGTTGTGCATGAGGCTTAGTTCCCTCCTTCCCTGCTGCTTCCTGTCCACCATGAAGGACAGTTTTTTGGCCATGAGTTCACATGATGTTCTGCCGAAGCACACTAACCAAACAACCATGCACTGAACCCTCTAAGACTATGAGCCAAGAAAAATCCTTCTCTCCTTTAGGTAGCCTTTCCCGGGTATTTATTACAGGGACAAGAAAACTAACTGCCTCATTTGCCAGAGGATTAGGTTCAAATTTCCTTACTAGAGAAGTCCTGGTTTGCTGACTTCTCAGCATGCTACTTCCATGAAACATTGCATATCTTAGTCTACAACCCTACAAAATAGGAATGTACTAGCTCGGCAATAGTGGCACACACCTTTAAGCACAGTACTTGGGAAGTAGAAGCAGGTGGATCTCTATGAGTTTGAGGCCAGCCTGGTCTACAAAACAAGTTCCAGGGCAGCCAGGGCTGTTACCCAGAGAAACCCTGTCTTAAAAAAACAAAATAACACAAAAGGAATATACTTGATGATAAACTTTGATATTTTCAAATTAAGATAATATACAGGAAGAAAGACAATTGTATTTTTAGCCCAACTCACACCATATTCTTTAAATGAACAAGAGATCATAAAAAACAAGTAATTAGAGGAACTTATGGAACGGGATCCTACATATCATGTCTAACTATGTTATTAATTAATAATTTTTAAAACCACTATACTTTTCAGTTAAAAATAAAATTTAGAACTTGTCATGATGGTACTGGCTGGTAATCTCATTTACTCAGGAGGTGAAGGAGGAGGACCTCAAGTTCAGATCTACCTGGATGACAGGCAGTGAGTTCAAGGCCAGCTTGGGCAACTTAGTGAAGCCTGATCTCAAAACGAAACACTAAAACAGGGCTGGAATAGGGCTGGTTGGTCAAACACTTGCCGAGCATGTGTGAGGCCCTGGGTTCAATATCCTATACTGAAAGAATATCAAGAGCTTGCTCAGTTCCAGCCGCAGAACCACGTTGTGCCAATGCAAGTCTTCTTCAGACTTTCTAGGTTAGGATTGACCTAAAATGTCCTTCCAAAACTGCCGGTTCCCCCTTGCCCCTCTGGAAGAATATAACGAATTGAATAAACAATGTTTATAAAGAAAAACAAAACCTCTTCATCTTAAGTAACATTGTCTCCTTCACTTGAGTTTGAAACAGTTCGGAGAATTGAATTATGGCTTTATTTTACTAATCCCCAACCAGCAAAATTTAAGGAAATCATGGGTCACAGACAGATATGTATGGAGTGGGATGAGCAGAGGTCAGCAGAGATCCAGTTCAGTCAAACCACAAGCAAAGCCAATATTCTCTTAAAATATTAAGTCACTTCTATTGGCAGGATACAGAAATTCTATTAACCAATTTCTTTGATTCCAAGAAAATCGATTTTGATATCCCCAGCAGGAAGCTGTAGAGCCCAGAATGAAAGTAAGTAGGAGAGAACATAGTATTTCTTATAAATGAGCTGGAGTTCAAAATATAAAGGCAATCTTCCTCCAACAGGAAAAAGAAAAACATTTTTAATTGAGTCTCCAAGTAGTCCGTGATTATTTCCTGTAATTAAAAACTCCAATTGTTGGCCTAAATCTTCTCACATATGACTGTGGCTGGTTTTGACTCACAAAAGCTCTGACTGACCTCAACATCCTCATACAACAGAAGTAAGAAAAGCTCCTGAGAAGCCAAGGGCAGGACACTGCCAAACTCAGATCCAAAAGCACACATCGGGAGTTTCATGTTATTTAGTTGAATCCAACTTAATTACAATCCTCATCTTGTAATTTAAAGTGAACCAAACAGGCTGACCAGGTGGCCTTCCAATTACCGCCAGCTAGCCGAGGTGAGAGGGCGTGGGCATTTTTGTTTATCAAGTATCTCTCTTCCTGGAAAGGACAGAAAGCTTTGGGGAGAGAGTGTAAAAACAGAGTCTCAGCATGGAGGGTCTGGAGTAAAATGAAATTACGTAAAGCTAAGCTTTTGTATCTCTCTGTTAGACAATGAAAATTATAAGAAGTCTCTGGAGGACTCCCATACTTGCAGTGTCAGAGCCAGGAAAGGATGAGGATGTTAAGGGGTGAGGTCCTTGGAACCTTCTGCCTAGTTATGTAAAATTAAATCTGTGACAGTACCTCCCAGTGGAGTTGTCAGGCAGACTGACATCAAAAAGTAGGGTGCTGGTCTAAAAGGAAAAAAAAAATCTGTAAAATTAAGACAATGATGACACTTAAGGTCTTTTAAAATTTGCAAAATATTCTGGCTGTGAGAAAGGAGTGAGGTTATATAGAGAGGGGGCTTATGATGAAATAAGATAAACCCAGTTTTACAAATGGGCAAGAGATCAGAAGGGACAGCTCAGCAAAGGGTGCCTGAAGATGGAGAGTGAGCTCAGGTGGCGCATGGTAGTCTGTCACGGACCTCATTTGCAATTTAAAACAGGGAGATACCGCGGGGGCATTTACTAGAGTGGCGAAAATCTGAGCAGGCAAATAAAGAACAGACTGATGGACAAAACCCCTTATTTGATGCTGCTGGGAAGGTCAAGGGGGGCAGCTGCCACTTTGGTGGACATTTGTCTAGTTCTTTTTTAAATTTATTTATTTATTATGTACACAGAAGAGGGTGCCAGATCTCATTACAGATGGTTGTGAGCCACCATGTGGGTGCTGAGAATTGAACTCAGGACCTCTGGAAGAGCAGTCGGTGCTCTTAACCTCTGAGCCATCTCTCCAGCCCTTGTCCAGTTCTTAGTCAACAAGAAAAAGATGAGGGTAAGTAACATTCTTAGCAGGAACCCAACACTCCCCCCATTCAGGTGATACTGGCTAGTCTCAACAGTGACAAACCACACTGATTTTGTACCTTTGAAATGACGGGAATGGATCTTTATTTCTGGAGACTTTCTTCCCCCATACACACCCTAGTTTAATCATAATTTTAAAACAAACGCACAAAAAATCAGGTGGATGAGATGTGGGTAAAAGTGCTTGCTGCGCAAGTCCGACAAACCTTAAGTGGGTCCCCAACCCTACTACACGAGGAAAGAACCTCCCCAAAAATTGTCCTCTAACTTCCCCATGTGTGTTGTGGCATGCTTGAGTCATCATTCATGCATACACATCACACACACACACACACACACACACACACACACACACACACACATGAGAAAAAATAAAATGAGAGAAACCTGGACCTGTATCAGTTAAGGTACACCTTATCAGCACATCTCCAAATCATCAAGGCCATTAGAAGTAAGAAATGTCTGAGAAGCTCTCACGACCAAAAGGAGATAATGGTGACCAAACACAACATAGGGAAGGATATGGAACGGCTCCTATGACACAGACAAGTAAAAACTGTGGACTAAATGACTAGGACATGTCAACACTGGCTTACTAACAACAACACAGGCACAAAGCTAATGTAAGATGTGACTGATAGAGAACATGTTACAGGCACCCAGACTATAGCACAACTGATGTCATGATGGAAGTTCCATTTGGGCCAGCAACACCTGCTAAGTGAGAACAAAGACCTAATCCATCAACAGCCATAGTTTTGGCAAAGTCCTTAAATCTATGAACCTTGTTTTTTAGCTTCTGCAGTTCTGCTTCTAGCTAATTGTTCTTGCTAACTGGGGTGTGTCAATCCAGGATATGGTATTTGTGCTTAAAAGCTCACCCTGAGAAAGGCTCAGGACTGCACTGGGGTCCTGAACACCCAGAGTTGTCTTCAGCAGGCTAATAAAGACTTTCTATTGGCTTGGAACCACGTCCAAGTCATTTTCTCTGGCAGAGATCTCACAACAGACAGAAACTATATGGGGTAGAAGGGAATTCTAATTATCTTCACAATTCATCTGCAAATCTGAAATTGTTCTAGTATTTGTTAATTATTTATATCTTGAGACAGGTAGCCAACCATGGCTTAGACCTTACTATGTAGCCCAGGTGACCTCAAACTTGCCATGATTCTGTCTTGGTCCCATGAGTGCTAAGATCATAGGTGTCTACTACCATATCTGGCTGAAAAGTTTGTTTAAGTCATAAGTGAAATCTTGAGAATCACACTACTTCCCACTAAATACTGCCTGCTGGTATTCTGGTCCTCACTCAAGTAAGGTTATCAGAACACTAACCAAAGGAATACTGGTTTTTACACATATTGAGGTTATATTATTTGAATATAAACCCAAAATATTCTAAGTATTTTATAATTTTGTTTTCTTAAATAGGAAAAAAAAATACCCATCTTCAGTTGAAGAATTAAAAGTAGCTGTACTGTTGGATTGAAATATTTTGTTAGCTTGTGGATAAGCCCTTCACCACCTAGCGTCTAAGGAGAGTTTTAATTAGTGGTGAGTGAATACCTTACTCTGGAACCCTTCCGCTCTTCTTCACCGACCGACATCATTCATCTCCCGCAATGCCGGAAACCCCAGACAGCCCTAGACAGGCAGCCATTGTTTTGCATTTGCTTTTCCACTGCCGTTTTGTCGAGCACTTGATGCTCAAGAAAAGGATAGTGATCACATGGTCATCTTATTTCAAAAAGACATATGTTCAACAAACAAGCCTTCACTGAGTCCTGAAGTCCATGAATTTACAAATAATTTGAAGAGAAAAAGCACTAACGTAGGAGTCCAAGTGGTAGGAGATCTTAGAACAACTTGGCTGCAGCCACTGAAGAGCCAGAACACACCCAGCATCTCACACCATTCTCATTCTGTTCACTAGCAATATTATTTTCACTTCTAGAACTGCAAAGATATTCTTAGGGTGTATTTTTTTCTCTGTTTGCCACTGTAAAAAGAAGCAAAAAAGTGTTACCCTTGAGTTAATTGGTAATTTCTTTCTATTTTGTATTTATTACTTTTAGTTACAAAGGTTTCCACATAAATCACAGATTCTTAATGGTGTGTTTTAATTTCATTACTCTTTTTAATTGTGATAAAATAAATATTTTAATTGCTAGTTATATTTAATATGCAGACTTCATCAACCTTTGGCTTATAATATCTTTCTCAGATGCTCACTTCAAAAAAAAAAAATCCACAGGCCTTTTAATGAAAGCATTTTACTACATAGAAAAATTTTCCATGTGGTCATTAATCAGGAACATGGGAATCTCTTCACAAGTGATACCGTAAATTTTACAGTAATATATTAAAGACAATTACTAGTGAGAAGCCATTAACGATGGCCTTTGAAGTAAAGGATGCTACTGGGCTCATGATTCTACCACAGCCCAAATGGAATCTATGTTTTCCCCCTCTAGGGATCGAGTAACATGTACTAAATATAAGCTACATGACACCCAAAGGAGAACGCATAAGAATAATGAATCCCTGCCCTGTTTTTTAAACATCCCCATTAGCTGAAGCAACTCAAAGCACATTCATCTGATGAGGCTCTGCCTCGGTGGTGCCTTCACAGTTATCAGTATTCTACCAGTTCCCATTTCACAACAAGGATCTAGGTGGCTGCTGATGAAGAGAATTTTTATGCACACAGCGCTATAAAACATGCCTTGTGAGAAGAGCCTGATCACCTTGCAAGGAGTATCCAGCTGCTTGGACTAGTTGGTTCAAAAATCTTTATTCTTTGATTCAATCCGGATTTTCTAGCACAAATGTCCTAGCTTGAGCTAGCATCATGCTTTACAGTAGCCAACCACCAGCTATGTGTGAACAGCTAAGAACCATCTTGGCTTCTGTTATGCCACAACCATATATCTGAAGGAGTGAAACCAGGGGACCAGAAAATTACCTGCCGTAGTAAATACTTAAAAGGGAGAGATTATTTAACACAGAATTTCTATTGGCTAGAGGGTGCTCTAGAAATGAAGAGCTTAATTAATGCTTTCTGGAATAAATGGACATAATTGTAGCATGCTACCTAGCCAACTGGGACATTGTATAACTGGATGAAATAAATAATGGTGTGTAGTTGACCATAACCTACTGCCACTGACCACTCAGGTGTGAGAGTGTAGAATCAAAATAATTCCCAAAGGTGTTCTGACCAGGCAAGTTGGCATTTACTACTGAAGACAGCCTCTGAGGTGGGGGCTTGCTGAGCAGCAATAAAGAAGAGTTGAGACACCCACATCCAACTTCTATACCCAGCTAGATCTGCACATCTTTCCACAGGTTCTAGCCAGGCAAATGAATGGAACTAGGAAGATCATTTTGAATGAGGTGACTCAGATCCAGAAAGACAAACTTAGCACATTCTTTCTCATTTGAGGCTTTGAGCTCCAAATCTTTGGATATGAGTATATATTCTGGAGTAACTGCATAAAGCAGGGAAGTTAAAAAAGACCATGGAAGGAGGGTAAAGTAACAAGAAAGATGTCTGAAAAAGTTATAAAAAAACAACAACAACATACTATTAACTATCTACTTAAAAATACCTGTAATACAGGCAAGCCAGTGTGTAAATGTAAGTATATAGTTTAAACGAAATTTTCCCATCTCAGCTGACAATGTTCCTTCCAAGAGCTGAAGACCAACTCAGAAAAACCCCACACCAGGTATGAGAAGCCCTCTCTTGAGTTGTTGGTCATGGTTGTCCACGAGACTCCCAACATCTTATAGACTATTGCTATTGCCCTTGGTTGCCTCTAGAGTTGGAAGGAAAGTTCCCATTGCCTCAGACACAGGCCCCAGAAGCCTTTAAGCAGGATCTGACCTGAAAGCTGCTTCCCTGAGGACTAGCTTTCATGGTACTAGAAGGTGACATGCAAGCTTCCAAAGGAAGCAACCCACAATCTTACCCAGCTATGACTCCTATGAACCACAATGACCAGCATGGCGTGATAATCCTAACTGGGCAGTAGTGGCATGTAATCCAATGTTTCTCTAATTGGACTTAAGAGTTATTCAACAAGAAGGAAATCAGGCCTGGTACTGGAAATCTAGCCAACTACCCAGAGCTAGTAAAGTCATGGATCTTGGAGGAGAACCTACAGTAGCCACTTCACTAAAACAGCACAATCCTTAACTATATTTTAAGTATTTGTTCTTGTATTCACAGATAAGTGTAGGCCTCACCCCTCATTAAAGAGACTTCTCTTTGTGACAGATGGAGACTATTACAGAAAACCACAGCCAATCAAAATGCAGAGCTGTCAAGCCCAGTCCCGAAGGCTACTTTGATAAAACAACTCCCACACCTAAAGCTCAGGGATCACTGCAGAAGAGTGGGCACAAGGATTGTTAGAAGCCAGAGGAATGGGGAATTCATTGAGATTGTGTCTACCAGAAATGCCAGAAGGTACACTCATGAAATCTCACTAACATGGCTGCTTAAGATGACCTAAACAAGGACTACAATAGACATACTGATGTGGACAGGAGAAAGCCCATGAGCCCTCAACAATAACCTAAAAAACTACAGGCCACTAAGGAATACTGACAGCAGGAGAAATAGTATTCTCAAAGAAGACACCAATTTGTTACCCAATACTAAATGGTCAGTCCTAATAACATATACATGCAAGTAATGTTATACAGACTGAGCAGGTTGTAGTCATGTATTCAGGAACACTCACACATACACACTTGCATGTACGTATGTAACAACAATTAATGAAAAAAGAGACAATGAATTTGAGAGAGAGCAAGAAAGGGTACATGGGGGCATCTGGAGGGAGAACAGGGATAGGGGAAATGATGTAACTATAATATAATCTCAAAAATAATTTTTAAAAATAAAATAAATACATACCTTAAAGGGGGGATGAAACAGATGAAGTTTGTGGTTTTAGTTTTAGAGGATTAATAAAGGCAAAATTTATATTACTTGATGACTTGAGACCATGTTCTTGAAATGTTGACAAACTCAAAACATTAGACTGTTCCCAGAGATGCTATTTTCAACTAAACATATATCTACTCAGATAACATGCTGAAAATTATAAAAAAAAGGTTCGCATGGATTATTTCTTGAGAATGACATATTTTTCCAACTCTTTGATCCAGAATAAATAAGAACCTAAAAATGAGTATTGAAGACACTTCATAAAACCTGACAATATCAACTACAAGGATAGTGACCCTTGGAATCAGAACACATTTTTCTGAACCTTGAGTATTTTCCTCAAACAACAGAACATAAAAGTTTCTCCTACTAACACCAAAAATAGATAGATAGATAGATAGATAGATAGATAGATAGATAGATAGATAGATAAAATGACAAGAAGGGCATAGATTTTTCTAGAAAATGCTAAGAAGCTCACAGTTCCATTTAAGCAGGGGTGTGGGGGTGGTTGAGCCACCTGAAGTTATGAAAGTTTACATCTAGGGCTGGACGGATGACTCAATGGTTAGAAGCACATACTGCTCTTCCAGAGGACCAGAGTTTAGTTCCCAGCACCCAGGTCGGGCAGCTCACAACTGGCTGTAACTCTAGCTTCAGCTTCTCCAACATCTTTGATCTCTTCAGGCACCTGCACTCTTGTGCACATGCTCACACACACATCCCCCCCCCCCCCCCCATATACACACACACATTCACTGAAATGAAAATAAATTAACATTTTTTTAAAAAGGAAGTGGGCATAGCCCATACAGTCCTGGAACTAATAAATGCAGAGCACTTGGTAATTTCCAACCTCTTCATTAATCTCCAATTCCACACTCAAAGCACTTGGTATAAATTAACAAGATTTTTAAGTCTTTTTATGTGGAGACACCATGAGCTTGTCTGTTGAGGCACAGCTGGGAATTTGGGCTTGGGTAATGCAGGCCCTCCTAGCCTGACTCACCTTGCTAAGAAGTTACAGTGTATGTTGGACCTGACATTCAATTTCTATTCTTTGCTTTCCATAAGATATAGATCATTAAGTCTGAACCAATTTCCTCTGCAGAAACTGCTTTAAATAAAGTGTCTCAAATAGCAATGCAATTTAAAAATAATGAGTATATTTTTCTAAGGCAGACTCTGGTTCCCCTATGCATTTTAGATCATTTTTGTGTTGCCTTTCTTGATTTGATGTAGGGACTGTAGCACAGGTTCCAAAATGTGTGGTTAAACAGGACACCAGGAGAAGGCTCCTTGGTGTATACAGAGGGCCCATTCTCCCCACTATTGTGCAGGAAACCTCAGCAAGATGGAGAGCTGTACACATTGCCAGGCATTATAAATGTTAATTGTGATTGCTGCATGTTTGCTGCTAAGCCATAGCAGTTTAAAGTATCTTCTATGTCACTGGAGAGAACTGTTACTGAAAATAGCTATATTCATCAGCAGAACAGAGCTCTTCTTGTTCTCCTGCAGAAAATAAGAGACGCATGAGGCACGTCAAGGTATCCAACCCTATATCCTGCGAGGCCAGTTTCAAAATTCTCCAGAGTAATGTCTGTCTCACTTAGACGGATGCTATAGTGGTCCAGCTTCATTGTCCACATGGCTGGATTCAGAATCACCTGGGAAAATGATAAGACACGCTCCTGGTTGTACTTGTGAGCATTCATCCAGAGAGGACTAATTGAATACCCATCTGGAATGCAGTTGGCAAAAGGCTGGTGACAGAAAGAGCGTTATTTGTTTTTTTGTTTTGTTTTGTTTTGTTTTTTTCTAAAGCAAGCACAACACAAGCACTCTTCTCTGCCGATCCACCATGGAGTGAACCACCTCCTCTACCACAGATTCCTGCCACCACGATATTCTGCCCAAGCGCCTGGGACGAAGCAGGTACAGACTATACCTGTTCAAACAACTGAGCCCAAATAATCCCTCCTTGGTTTGTTTGTTCAGAAGTCTGTTCACAGCAATGAGGAAACTAAATAGTACTGGTCCCTTTAGCTTTGGTCCCTTCTACTAGAGATCTGACCCCTCCTCTGAGCTTTCATGTATGCTTTGCCGTGTGCCTGGATGCCTGTTCCCCTTGCCTGTTGAACTTGTCGGTCATATGTGGAGAGCTCCTTGGCTCTGTAGTGTGGCTTAGGACCCATTTCTGTCTGTTCACATGTCACCAGCCTCTTCCTGGATCACAGAACTTCTGGTCTCTTTGAACAACCTGTTTATGTACAGTCCCCACTAGACCTAAATTTCTCCTGTTCCTTTCATCCTCCTCCCATTGCCCGACTTAATATCCACAGTAGAGTCCCCACACATCTGTTGAATGGGGCAACGACATGAATCTAGCTAGGGGAGTTCCACTTATCTAATGTCTACTGTGTGGCTGCAACCTGCCAGATGCCTTTGAACAGATCCTCTCTTATCCACACAACACTGCAAGCTGTGTGCTATTTTGGGACATTTCACAGACAAAGGTCAGGGGGATTAAATAGCTTTCTCTAAGTCACAGAGCTCATAGTGAATTCAAGACCAGATTCGTGTGCCTTCAAAGTTCCTGCTCATCACACTGCAGTCTCTCCCTCTCTCTGGAGCCAGCACACACCCACAAGAGTGCTGTGAGGTGGACTTCGGAGAGTACTCCTATTCATCTTCCAATCAAATGAAGGCTTTCCAAAAGCCAGCAGTTAGTTTGACTTTGTACACCTCTGCTCTCATGAGAGCATTCATAAGAATGTTCTTCTTTGTGGACATAATAGCCCATCCCAGAGGCCTTATCAAAACTCTGCTTCTCCTCCTCGCCATGTTTCCTCAGTGGTTAAGAGGTGGCATTACTATAGCCTGAAGCATCTTATCCCAAGACAGCTTCTCAGAGCAGTGAAGACCACCCCTCAACAGGCTTCCAGAACAGAAGGGATGCATTCACAGCATCAACACACTGGAGCATCCCAAGAAGAAGCCAGTGGGTCTGCTTTCTGATGCAAGAGGATAAGTTCCCTAGACAGCTGCCAGAAGTATTTATTACTGGTGTCCTGTGGATGTGCCATTTGCCTCGGATGCTTGTTCAGGCAAGTCAGAGAAGAGACAAGGGAAGATCTGGCTGACAGTTGGCCTGTCTTCCTTTGCACAAGTTCCCCAGTGCGAGCGGCATCACCTAGACTGCATTTATGAGATTTCCTGCTGCATTTATGAGATTGCCTGCCACCAATCCCCTGAGTCCTAGAGCCATGGCAGGGACCACCCTAGAGACATGAGTGAGCTGATCAGCAATACAGAACATGCCTTTTTATCTAGACTGACATGTCCAGGCTGAGAACTGACAGGGTTGCATCATTGAAAAGCTACCATCTTCTATTAGGTTAGAGTTAAGACCAGGTTGGAAAAAGGTAAGACTTTTCCACTTACATGAGTTCCCATGGAAGCACATACCTATAATCCTAAGTGGAGGATCACAGGTCACATGCTAGGGCATATAGTGGGTTCAAGGCCAGCCTGAGCAACAGAGTGAGACTTTAAGCCTAAAAAAATTTCAACCTACAAAACTAGAGGTGAGATTCTAAAAGCATGGAATATTTTATGTTGGCTTAAAAGTTTGGGAGATGGGGCTCGGCTAGACAGATGGCTCAGTGGTTAAGAGCACCGACTGCTCTTCTAGAGAAGCCAGATTCAACCCCCAGCACCCACATGACAGCTCACAACTGTCTGTAACTCAGAGGAGTTACAAGGAATATACATTCTTTTCTGGGCCTCCATGGGTAACAGGAATGTACTTGGTGCACAGATATTCATGTAGGCAAAACACCATAAACATAAAGCAAAAAATTTAAAAATGATAACATTATAGGAGCTGAAGCACTTATTGTCCAGGCCTAACTATCTGGATTTGGTTCCCAGAACCCACATATAAAAGCCTGATGCTGTGGCAAGCAGCTGTAATCCTAGTTTTCCTATCCTGAGATGGAGGCAGGCAAGATAATCAACAGGAAAGCTCCCATGCTAATACGCAGCACAGCAACAGAAACAAGAGAGACTCTGCCTCAAACAATGTGGAGAGAATCACCTCCCACAAAGCTGCCCTCTGAATTCTGTATTTATGTTCTCTCTCTCTCTCTCTCTCTCTCTCTCTCTCTCACTTGATAAAATAAAATACTTTTAGGAAAACTCCAACCTAGATTTCTTCAGGAGTCCCTTCAGCAGCTTTTTGTAGGGAAGTATCAAATGCTCTTGAAGTGAGCAGAACAAGACAGAATGTTTTGCCTTTTGCATTTCTGAAAAGTCCTTCCTTTCCTAAAGGAGAGTAAAGCTTCACCATCACCAGAGCCCCTCCTTGCTCCTGGGTTACGTTCTATATCAACACAATGGCTGATCAACAAACAGTCAAATACCACTGCTGCCCTCCCTTCTGACTACTAACAGCATGTAGAATGACATGAAGCAGTAATATTATTTCTAATGATCTTGTACCCCGCTCCCATATACTTCTCTAAATAATAGCAAAACCAACAGCCTCAAGCATTGGAGTTTACAAATTAAATGAAACTCGTCTTCTACATTCTGAGAGGCCCTGGGCAGAAAAAGAAATGGCCACGCCTGGAGTAGCAATTAGCTCCTCAGCCATTACTCATCTCAACTCTGTCACATCCAAGACAGGCTTGAATAAGGAGGTTCTGCTTTAGAAGGAATATGTTTTAAGACCTGATCATGTAGCTAGATGTGGTGACACGCACCTCTAATCTCAGTACTCAGGAGACACAGGCAGGCGGATCGCTGAGTTTGAGGCCAGCCAGGTCTATACAGCTAGTTTTAGGCCAACCAGGACTGCATAGTGAGACCCTGTCTCAAAACAAACAATAACAAAAACCCAACTAATAGTGGAGAAGCATCTTTAAGGACCGTACTGTAGCCTGCCCATAAAGGAAATATTACTAATACTTTAAAATTTTCTGTCTTCAATAAGATTGCAGAGAGGTTGGCAGTCAACACAGCTAGGAGCATCATCTTCCCTGCAAAAGCTTCATAAGAAAAAAAATATAGAGGAAACAGCCAGTTATCACCATTGCAGATTCTCTAAGTTTCCCTACTTGCTAAACAGTATATGCAGCCCCCACCTCAATATCCATGGACTTGAACAGAATAGTGAACAACCTGCGTTACCCCACAAGCATGTTCCTAGGTAGAGTCCAATTCAACAGCACTCTGCCTTCCCGGTTAAGTCTGAGGAAACATTCTTTTCACGGTCTATTTAGAGCCTGCTGTTTGTCTTTTGTGTTTTCTTTTTGATGATTTTGCTGTTTAAACTGGCCCTTGAGCAGTGTGCAGAAGGGCTGTCTAGTGTTCTTAAGTACAGGAGGCTGTGGTGTGCCTACAGAGAAAATATAAATGTTGGATAAGCGTCATTCAAGCATGAGTTACAGTATAGTTGGTTGCTGAGCTCAGAACACATGAATGGATGGTATTTGTTACAGAAGGTGTCTTTAAATAGAAACACACCCACATACAAAAGTGTGCTATTGTTAATCAGCTGGCAAGAATACTGTGAGCAGAAATCTAATAGCGGAGAAAGTTAATGCTTACTAAACGTTAATATTCCCTATCTCAGCATGTGGATTAATGTTGTCAGCTTGACAGGTTCTAGAATCCCTTAGAAATCAAACTCTCAGCATGTCTGTGGTGGTGTTTCTAGACTAGGTTGGATGAAGTGGAAGACCCACTCTAAATGTGGACAGCACCGGCCCCTGAGCAGGAGCCCTAAGTTAAATGAAAAAGAGAAAGCAAACAGTACCAACATTCTCCCCTCTCTGGTTCCTGACTCTGGGCCACCATGCCTTCCCCACCATGACAGAGACTGTACCCTCGAACTGTGAGCCAAAGCAGAGCTATTTTTAACTTGCTTTTGCCAGGTATTTGATCACAGCAATGAGAAGAGTAACTGATGCATCATTATGCAGAATAAAATGTAACTGCTGATAATAGTGAGAACTGAATATACTTTCACGTTAGGATAAAGATATGTGAACATGTGAAACAGGATTAATAGTTAAACAGCAGAGGACAGTTCATGTAGTCAGCTCATCTCTTCTTACTATTTACTTTTTCAGATCTTAAAGAACCAATAATTTGAAATCATGGGGCTTGTGCTGGAAGCACAGCCAGGCAGAACTTCTGTGTCCTTTACAAGTTGTGATTATTTTTTTGAGACAGTATATACTGTATTAATCAGGGTTCTCTAGAACTGATAGAATACATATATATATACATACATATATATACATGCATACATATATATATACATACATATATATATATATATATATATATATATATATATACATATATACATACATATATATATATATATGAGATTTATTAGAATGGCTTACAGGCTGTGATCCACTAGTTCAACAATGGCCATCTACCTATCCGGTCGTTTTTCAGTCCATGAGTCTGGATGTCTCAGCTACACACCGAAATCCAGAAGAAGTAGGTTTTAACACCAGTGAAGGAGTGGACTTTGTGGAGAGAATGGGAGCAGGAAAGGCATAGCTGCTTGCTTCACTCTTCCTTGTCCTTTATGTGGGCTGCTATGAGGTGTGAGATAGATTTAGGGTGGGTCTTCCTACCGCAGAGGATCTGCATTTCAGGTGCGTCTTCCTACCTCAAAGGATTCAGTTAACCAAAAATCCTTCGCAAGTGTGCCAGTTAGTTGAGTGTTTAGTTAATTTCAGACGTAGTCAAGTTGACAATCAAAACGGCCATCACATAGACAAAATCATTGTGTATGTCTTAGAAATAACATACACTACACCTTTAAAAAAGAAATCATCTATTTTTGTCATTTCCAAAATAGATTTCAACAAAATGATGGCTTCTCTGGGGACCATATTCACGGGGGCCTTCCATCCTCAAATTCAGACTCATCTACACACACACACACACACACACACACACACACACACACACACACACACACACACGGAGATTCCAGGAAGCTCACACTGCAGATCTGATCTTCATCTAAGCAATACAAAATGTTAATCTTTAACTTAGGAGCAAGGCAGTTTTCCTGCCTGAGGCACATTGTCAATGTTCTCCAGATCCTGTTCTTTATAAAGGTGGAAGAGGAATATAATAGGAGAGACACTAGAAAGCTAATCGAATTTAGAAAGCTAGATTCAAGTTGTAGGATAGTGCTTACTGCCAAAAATAAAAAGCACTCATTATCTCCAAAGTTATCCAATAATAGTGGGCCAATCTGAAAATAAGTATCAGTTTTCAAATCATTCCCGTGTGTATACAGTTAATAATTAGTCTAGTAATATATAGGCTGTGAATCACGAGCATATGGTTTTTATTGGGTTTGAGTTGTGTTTGGGGTTGATGGATGCATGTATAATTCATTGGCATTGTGGTAGTTAATTCTGATTGGATTAATGGATGCCTTTGAATAGTGGAACACATGTCTAGATGTAGCAGGAGTCTTAACAGGTCTTATTAATAAGAACAAACCTGAGGCCAGTTATTGGGGTGAATGCTGGAAGATCAGAGAAACAGAACAAGCCACAGCTACGTCACCTTGCCAGTTCCTCAGCTGATCCTGTTTCTTCAGACTGGAAGCCTCTGAGTCCTCATCCAAATGAATCTCAGCTGAACTGTGCTGCTCAAAGCCTAAAGGCTTAACCAGCCAAATTCTTCTAATTTCTGGTCTTCACACCTTATATACCTTTCTGCTTTCTACCATCACTCCCTGGGATTAAAGACTCACTTTCTGGGATTAAAGGCATGAGTCACCATGCTTGGCTGTATCCTTGAACACACAGAGATCCCGGTGGATCTCTGCCTCTGGAATACTAAGATTAAAGGCATGTGCTACCACTGCCTAACCTCTATGTTTAATGTTGTGGCTGTTCTGTCTCTGACCCCAGATAAGTTTATTAGCGTGCATGATATTTCGAGGAACACAATACCACCACATCTAGATGTGTCTGTGAAGGAAGGCATTTCCAGAGACTACAAGGGCTCTGACTTAATGAATGAATCCCTTGATGGCTCATAGTATTATGGTGTTTATAGTGGAAAAGGTTGAAAGTGGTGAAGTGTAGGATATTGGGCCCAGTTGGAGGGTGGTGCCCTTGAGACTGCATCTTACCCTATTCCCTTCCGGCTTTGCCACTTCTCATGACTTCCGGTCCCCTAAGAAGTGAAAAGGCTGTTTCTCCACACTCTTCTGCCACCATGATGCTCTGCACAAGTATGTGAGACAAGGCAGCCCTGGCCTGATCCCTCTGAACTTATGAACAAGAACAAATCATTTTCCCCCTTATTATCCTGCCGGGTAGTTTGGTCATAGCAATGTAAAAGTAACCAATACAGATACGACACTGGAAAATTCATCACAGCAGACATCTGCCCTGGCTGGGCCCCAGATCTTACATTTCTATGTTTGGGAATCCTATTCATGATCTCAAACTGAGACAGAGAGTAGCAAAGAAACTCGTCTATGGAACCATCCCTGGGTTGAGAGAAGAGTAAGACAAGGCAGATCTTACTGTGTCTTCTGGCTGAGTGCCCCATGAAGGAGGCCTGAAAAATCACAATGAAGGCCACGTAATAAAGATACATTTTACCTCTTACAAGACTCCTTTAGTAGATGCTCATTATTTAAAGATCCTTCTGTACTCACACATTGCAAATGTTAATAAAGGATCTGGTTCCCTGAGTAGCCATGGGGAACTTCATAAGTCTCTAAACAAAACTCTTCCCCTTTCTGAGTCTCCACTGAGTTGGGCAAACTGAAGAGCATTTCGTGTATAAAATGCCAGCTTCTCAGCATAGACTTAGTGTGGTTAAAACAACTCCTAGAGCGTTAATTAATTCCTTAATATCTTTTTATTCTCAAAGTCTGCTCTCCATAAACAGCCGGCGGGATGAGTGTCTGCGGACAGTAGGGCGTTGACTTTTCTGCAGTGGGAGTCCTTTGACATTGTGCTAACTGTCTTGAGCCTTCATTCTCAGGCTGCAGACACCAGAGAAAGAACGGGTGGATGCTGTCCTTGTGTTTGCTCTTTTCATTAAGACTTTTCAAAGAAGACTTTATTCTAGCCTGCATTTAGAAGAAAAAGAAAGAATCTTGCCTCCAGGCAAATAACTCATAAGGGTAAGAAAGAACTCTGTGATCTGACTTATTTCATGAGGATCACTAGTGTGGGTGACAGCAGACCTCTGCAGACATTTGACAAGTGTCGCTAACACCACCCTGAAAAGCAATTTATAAAAGCTGGCAGAGACAGTCATTAAACAAACCTGCTGCTTTTGTTTGTTTGTTTGTTTGTTTGTTGAGACAGGGTTCTCTGTGTGGCCTTGGCCATCCTGGAACTAGCTCTATAGACCAGCTGGCCTCCAAATCACAGAGATCTGCCTGCCCTTGCCTCCCTAGTACCACCACTGCCTAGCTTCAAACTTGCTACTTCTTAACAGCTAACTTAGTTTGGTTGGAGTACATCTAGAATACCTGTATCCATTTTGGGTAAAATGTAGCCTCTGTATTTTATTCCCATCAGTGAGTGACAAGCTGGTTTGCTTGGTGCAGATATAGCTCTTTAGAATGTGTGGGTAATAACACAATTGTGGGGGGGGTGGGTGTGTGTATGAGTGTATGGGTGTTTTGCCTGCATGTCTGATACCTGTAGAGACTAGAAGGCATCAGACCCCTTGGAACTGAAGTTAAAGATAATAAGGAGCTGTGTAGGTGCTGGAAATTGAACCTGGGTCCCCTGGAAGAACAGCCAATGCTCTTAGCTGCAAAAGCATCTCTCCAGCCCAGAACACATTACTTTTACAATTGATGGCTTGGAAGAGACATCTTAGAGTTGAAAGAAACTTCAGACATTACTCAGTTATATATGCCACGTGAACACTTCTGCAGTAGGTATGATGGTCCAGTCTAGGAAACAGCTCAGAGGCTAAGGCCACACAGCAAGTCAGGTGCTTCCCCAGCCATGTTCTGAGCCCTGCTAGCTCCTAGTCCGGGCACTGGCATTACTAAGTGATTTTCCTGGTAACTGTCCTCATCTGATTTCATTCTCTAAACATACTGCCATCTGTAGAAAATGGGTGTTGATCATGCAGAGAGACGTGAGGAGGCAGGAGGCACTCACAGAAGGGTGGGGATGGGATGTCAGTTGTCTCCTCAGCTCAGAGCTCCTCTAATCAGAGGCCCAGGTCTAGTGAGCCTCCCCATGGGCCTTGATCTTTTTGTGCTCCCTATGACCAGCTTAAAACAGAAGTAAGGTCATGCACCTCTCAATAGGGGCTATTTTATCTTGTTGAAGGCTGGGTCAGATTAGAATGAAACCGTCCTCATTTGAATATGTTGAAGCCCAAAGCAACACCCTGAGCTAGAACAAATGGTACGCAGGGGAGATGTTAGTTAGAAGACCCACGAGTACAAGCTCATCATTCCTAGTCCCTGCTCTCTTAGGGAAAAGTAATAAATAGTTATACTGAGAACTGAAACTAGCACTCGTGACCCAAAATCTCAAAATTCCCAGTGTGTTGGTTATAGGGAGTGGTTTCCCTGGTACTTACAACCACTAACCTCCACTTCTAGGTAGGTGATTATAAAACTCAGTATTATTAAGTTCCTTATTCAAATATGTGTTGATATTTTCCCTTCTGGAATGATATACTTTGTGTCAATCAAAAGAGAAAATAATCCTAAAATTAAAGGCATTTAAATAAATAATTCTGATGCCAAATTGGGAAAGAAAGCTTTGAGTGTGCTTTGAAAATGGAGCCAAAGTACCCATTAAAAGAGAAATTACAGGCAAATTAAGAATATGCTTTTTCCCAATGACATTGAATCTCAGTAATTTTCTCCATGATGATCTGAAAACCCTGTAATTCTACAGAAATCTGGCAATCTCCCCCATTTCCCTTCGGCAGAACAAACAGAAAGGCATAGGGTGTGGTATATATTACAAAGAAATATTGTCTTGCATGTGAGTTTGGAGGCACATGGCAGGATTACTCTTGAGTACCATCAAAAGAAAGAAATATAAGCTATATTTCAAAAATAAGCTATGTGAAGTGGCATAATCCATCACATTTATTTTTCATGCTTGCTAATTAGCCAAAAGTTGAAAATAAGATGTCATTATTTGTTCAATTTAGTGATTTATATTAGTGGGATGTATACACATAAATTGCCTTTATGCTGATGAAGGGATGGCATGTAATTATTTGATCTAACAGCCCACAAGATCAGTGTTCTTGAGACCAGATAATCAGGTGAGCATCAGAAACCTATGTCAGAATTCACGTGACTATCCTGTGTTCAATGACCAAAACTGTTACTTTACATCAACAACCTTGAGTTTTAGTCTTGAGTAATTATTCACAATGTGATATTCTTTTCTTTTCTTTTTTTTCTGTTTTGGTTTTTTGAGACAGGGTTTCTCTGTGTAGCTTTGCACTTTTCCTGGATCTTGCTCTGTAGACCAGGCTGGCCTTGAACTCACACAGATCCACCTGCCTCTGCTTCCCGAGTGCTGGGATTAAAGGCATGTGCCACCACCACCCAGCCACAATGTGATTTTCTAAGAGCAAGATTAAAAATCAATTATCCTCTATTTGAAATCAAGGGATGTGTTCAGAATTTTGCATCTCTAACACCTTTACTCCACAGTCAGAGAAGAAGAACAGACTGGTGACTTGGGTGGGCTCACAACCAGAATTAGCACCCTGTCCTGAGTTCTGTTTCCATAGCCCACTACCCACTCTCATGATGCAGGTAGCTTTTCCATATTCATGTAAGCAGTGATTTCCTCCAGCTGATGGGATGAGGAAGAGAGATGAGACATGAAGCTCTCTCACTATCTTTTCCAAACACAGACATGGAAGCTTCAAGTATTTTACACAGAACCAACTCCTCCATCCTTAGGTATGGAAAAGGCATGATACGTGATACCAATTATCTGCATTATGTGGACAGATTGCAGCTCTTCTTTTTCCTTCCTCCATTCTTTGTTAAAGACAGAGTCTCCGTGTGCAGCCGAGGCTGATCTGGAACTCTTTGCTGCCTAAGCTAGCTGGGAACTTGTAACGTGCTTGCCTCTGACTCCAAAGAGCTGGATGCATGAACCATCATACTCAACTTCATAAGCTTTCTAGAGAAAAACCAAACCTATTCTATCATCAGGGCTGCACATAAGAGAGACCAAAGACTCCTGGTCCCAGAGCAAAGCCAGCACCACTCCTGCTTTCTAAGTGATAAGCCCTGGGCGAAGGAGTGCTTGGGTCCAGACATTAGCCTTCATGTCTCTGCCAAAGCATTCACTTGCTATATGCTTTCTTAATGACTGTTTTAGCAATCCTTTTTTAAATGGACAAACCTTGGAAGGAGGTCAGCAAGTTAATTGGCTGGGAGAAAATAAAGCACAGCTCTATGCCCATTTCAAATGCAACATAAAGTGCATGGGGAATCATTATTGTTTTGAAAATCCAACATAAGTAAGTATGACCTTTCTATTCAAATGAAACTGGGAGTGATGATTTACCCCGAGTCCTTTCCTGTTCACCAATTTTATTTTTTCTGAACAGAAGTTCGTCAGGATAGGGTGCAGCTGAGTGCCACAGCACCTGCCTAGCGTGCAAAAGTCCTGGGTTTGATCCCCATCATTGCGATAAATAAGGAGCAACTCCTGAAGCAACTGTGAGGCTGAGTGTACAGATGATTAACTAACTGCTGTAGATGTGAGCTGTAGGGCAGGAACTCAGAGTTAAAGGGGTGGTTACCACTGTCAATTACAGGGTAACCAGAAAGCACATCATCTCTTTAATTAAACTTAAGGTAATAGGAAATGTCATTTATGAAAAATCCAGACCCATGTACCGCATGGTGGCAGGCAGCCAGGCAGAAGTGCACACAGAATGGCAAGTCTCTTCTCAACCAACAGCATGCCTGGCTGAGAAGACAGTATACATCCTTCAACTGGCCCCTTTACTCTGTGAAAAGTGTCATGACTCTTACTGGGCATCAACTACAAAAATAAAGACTTTTTAGAAAAGCCAACATAGTGTTATTAGCATTCTAACACTCTTTAAAGATTGATTCAAATACCCACTTTGCTCTAAACGCCTTTGCACCTTGGGAGAACTCTGCTCCTCTGGGTTCAGATAAAGCATTCCACATGTGGCTGGCAGAACATTCATCTTACTGGTTCTGTGTATGCCATTGACCGGGTAAACTGGAGCTCCTTGAGAATATAAATGCCCTTTATTAATCTGTACCCTCCCAACAGCTGTGTGAATGTCTGGCTCTTAGTGGGTTTTTAATAAAAATTCATTCCATTTTTCCCAGAGAAAAGCAAAGGCCTAATGTTATGAATAATTCAGCCCCCATCTTATCAAGCCTGATAAATTTCCACTCCAACTCTTTCACCTCTGATTACAGCTGGTAAGATGGTCAAGACGCCTTCCTGGCAGGAGTCTTTTGACCCCTGTCACCAAGCTTCAGAGAGAGTTGATCGGGAGTCATAGTCAAAAGGAGCAAAATGATAGCAACATGGACAAAAGATGAAAAACAATAAAAAAAATGATCAGTTTGGGGAGGGGAATGAGCATGATCAAAATACATGGTGAAAAAAATTGAGCAAATTAAAATACAGTCAGTCTTCATTGGGGGAGGTGGTGCATGCCTGTATCCCAGCACTCAGCAGCAGAAGGGTGGAAGCTTTGAGGGTAACCTAGGATGTTTAGGGAGACTCTTTTTCAGAAACAAACAAGATGATGTGAGGGATTGGGCTGGTTGCCCAGTTTCCTACTCTACTAACTCAGCGTTGCCTTAGGAAATTAGAGCCCTCTTTCAGACTTTGTCTTGAATAAAGGCATGAGCTGAGAAAGAAAGCCAAGGAAGCAACTGGAATCTCTACAGGCAACAGAGCATGCCAATATCACGGGATTAAACAGTGTGAACCAATATGAGGAGGATGGTCACAAGGTTGTCAGCTACAAAAGATTTGGCACTCTTTAAAGGACCAGACATACACAGGGGCATCAATTCAGCTGATTTTCATTTCATCTGAAATAAACATCCGTGAACTTGAAGCCAAGTGTAAAATCAATATAACCATCACATATGGTTCAAAGTATAAACTCCTCAAGTACAGGTAACTGATGAAGGTCATGACCAACATGGTAATAGATTCTTGCCTAATTAATGTTAGAAAAGTGTTGACTGGGCCGGTGAGATGCCTCAGTGGGTAAAGGCGCTTGCTGAAAAGCTTGAGTACATGAGTTCAAACCCTGGTGGAAGGAAAAAAGCAACTCTCAGAAGTTCTTCTCTGATCCCCCCCACATAGATAGATAGATAGATAGATAGATAGATAGATAGATAGATAGACAGATAGATAGACAGACAGATAGAGACAGACACACAGACAGACAGACAGACAGATTAGTGCAAAAAGAAAAAAAGAATGTTGGTTATCATAAAAAGCTGTCTCAATTGGCCGAAGGAATGGCTCAGTGGTTAAGGGAGTTTATTGCTCTTACAGAGGACTTTGGTTCCCAGCACCCACATGATGGTTCACAACAGTTTAACTCCAGTTTCAGGGAATCCTCCACCCTCTTCTGGCTTTCTCAATTCCTACATGCAGGTGATGCACATAAACTCACAGAGGCAAACACTGCACATTAAAAAAAGAACTTATTATTGTTGTTGTTTTAGGGTTGTTTGTGGGGGTTCAAACTTTTAATTCCAACACTCAGAAGTGCATTCCAGAGGCAGTGCTACATAGTGAGACCTTGTCTCAAGAAAACAACAACAACAACAAAACCCTGTTTCGGGCATTTCCTTTCCTGTTCTCTCTGAATCCCTCTGTTGTTTTTACAGAGCAGGGCCCTGCTGTAGCTACGCTCTGCAGCGAACCTCAGAAGGAAACGTGCCATCTCTCTCAGCTCAGTGGCTTCCTGGAATGTCTGTGACAGTCCCTTTGTGCATAAGCGTGGCTTTCTTTCCTTCCTTGCATACTTCTGTACAAGCAAGTCCTACTGGTCAGCATACTCTGGGGGACTTCACCTATCATCTGTTCACACCCAATCTGCAGCTGTCTCCTGTCATCCTTACCCACCTCCTCTCTACTCAACAGTGGGTGTGCATTCACCGGCTCCTTTTAACACATGTCTTTCTCCTGTCCCTCTGCACATTTCAGATATACTACAAAAATATGATTTGGACCAGTCTTGACTTTTATTATATATACTCTGCTCTCAGCCACATTAGAGCAGAGTAAGAAAAATGACCATGTACTTGTATGGATTTGGGGTTCATAACTGACAAAGTACAGTAGGCCCTCTACAGCCATGGGTTCTGAATCTGTGGGTTCCACACTCATGAGTTTAACCAATGGCATTTCAGAAATATTCAGAAAAAGGTGTTGCATCTGTACTGAACATGCAAAAACTATTTTTGTCTCATGATTCCCTCAAATAAAACATGAAAGGAGTCCTATTTACACAGAATTTACCTTGCATAATGTATTATGAGTAATCTGGAGATGATTCAAAGCGTATGAGACGGTGAGTGTCGGTTCTAGGGAAATGTTGCACCTTTTAATATCAGTGACTGGAGTGTCTTCGGATTTTGTATGTGTGGGGCCCTAGAGCCAGACTCCCATGGATATCAGTGAGTAATTTTGTAATATCCAGTACCAAATCTATAACTGCCTCAACAAAGCTTAAATTCTCTTCCTAAACCATTACGAATATATATATATATATATGTATATGTTTATTTACATGTATTTGTTTTCCATAATAAAAATGTTAGAAGCTATCCATACACTGAAAGGAAACTAACTCTGTCACCCAAGTGAGACCCATCTGTAACAGTACCAGTAACAGGAATAAGTCCTTCAACTCCAACAATCAAAATGCATCATTGGTTAATGTCCTAACACACAGCAGAGGCAAGCAGCTAACTAAGCATTGAGAGGTTAAGGAAGGACTGAGGGACAGTGATGTTAGGCATCCAAGAACCCATTGTCTCTTCTGGGAGACACGAGACACCGGGGCTTTCCTGTAGGAGGGTTAAAACCCAGGTAGACGACAACCCAGTGGGCTGGTATAGCAAGCATGTCCCACATTGCTCACAAGCATTGCCCCCAGTGGTCTAGCCTTTTGTACACTTCCAAATCTGAGCCACCACCACAGACTCTGCCAGGAGAAGTCCCAAGACAGAGTAGCCGCCCTACAACTGCAGAAGCACAATTAAGAAGTTTATGACGAGATGCTAATCTCCTGGGTGTATTTATATCCACAAACTCTAGGAAGCAGCCCAAGTCCAGAATGGAGGAGCATGAAGATTGCTACAGATGACCTCAGAGGCAGCACCAAATCACATCAGAGAAAGACACCAGGGTCTTCCTAATAGGGGCACTTTCTTAGGAGGGTGGGTGGACCTTGTCCCTCAACTTCGATGATGAAGTGACTTACAGTGCTTGTAGTCTCCTGCCTCACCTAGCCCCCAAACTGGGACTCCTGAAAATATTACTAAACAGACTATGACTTACTCACCTGACTGGCGACACATGCCCACACCCATGCTTGATTACCCACACTCTCTCTTGAACCATTTTCTCCCTGTGTGGTCCCCATGGGCAGGTGGAGTATCTGAATACTCAGCACAACTGCATACTTCTGCCCAAAAAATCCAGACCCCAGTTCCTCTATTTTGGCCATTTCTTTCTCCCTTGCATCATTGCTTTCCTCCCTAAATCCTCTATAATGATGTAATGATGATGGGATTAGACACTGCGACATGGATGTATTGGTACTATCTCTGTGTGTGTGTGTGTGTGTGTGTGTGTGTGCATGTGCAAATTCGCTGTATGTTTTGTAACTGGGTAATATAGCATAATGGTAGCTACATATCAAAATTTCTTTTTCTCCACTCACAGGCAGAGAGGAGGGTCTTTCTTCTCGTGTATGCCAATAACTGGGTCCGAAATGCCAAAGCAGTCTGCCACCATGCCTTGGCTCAGTTGCTGCAAAGATTTGCTCAAGTATCTAAATTTAGAATTTCCCATGGTTAACTCAGGCAAGTATCTTTTCCATGCAGCATCAGCATTCCAGAGCTTTCTGTAGAGGATGCCACTGCCAAAGCATTAAAGCCTGCGAGAAAAGTACTCATTCAGTTCTCACTAAATCCAGAATAGAACTCAGGACCCACTTTTCATAAGAACAATGGAAAAATCAGTCCAGTAGGTTCCTTCAATTACACACTCAAAATGCACTTGCCAGACAACCTTGAAGGCTGATGCCAAATTCCACATGCCTATCTCAGAAGGCAAACGGTCGGAACATCGTTGATTTGTGTTAGGATGTGCATTCTAGCACAGGGCTGCTGGTGCAAATCTGTGGCCTTGGCATTAAACACACCTGCAACTCTGAAACTAGCCCCCTTCTACAAAGAAGCCTTTGACCCTCCACCTCTGCTACTGTGAATCCATTATTATCCTCCCTTCCCCCTTTGAGTGTCCCATCAATGGGGTAAGGAATAGGCATGTTCAATTCACAAACAGAACAGGTATGCAAGGTCAATAACAACACTCCAGGATTAGTCATTTTTGTCAAATGTACAAAGGGTCATTTATAGTCCAGATAAAGTTGTTAGAAGACTATTTAATAGTTCAAGACTGTCTTCTAGAATATGCTTTCTGGGGTGTAACTATTCCACAATACAAACACAGACTTCAGCACATTCCAGTTTCAACTAGCTATGGAGTCCATTCCTAGGGTTCTGTCCTAGGTGGAGGGCTTCCCAATTGCTCTGAGTCTTTTTCTAGGGAACAAGCCTGAAATGGCTGCCTGAAGCACAGCTATTCACTTGTGCCCCTTCCTAATCCTACAAAGAGACACAACTCTGGGCTTGACATTTCTAGCTGTCCGCACGCATGCACGCATGCACTCACACACAAACAACCAAGCTAAGGGCTTTACAGTGAGAATACTTGTATTCAATCATCTCCTTTCCTCACACCCTCACAACTGAAGACTAACGCCCTGTGTTTTCTTTACAAGGTGAGAAAGGCAAACACAGGGGAGGCCCTATCACAGGGAAATCAGGGGGGCTGAAATTTTAAGCCATGGGAAAATCCCTAATGGAGACATATGAGCTCTTGAGAGCAACTGAGCCAAAGCATAGTGGAGGGCATAGTCTGGTGTGTGTGCGCGTGAGTGCATGCATGTGTGCCTGTGTGTGCACGCGTGTGCCTGTGTGTGTGCGTGTGTGTGTGTGTGTGTGTGTGTGTGTGTGTGTGTGTGTGTGTGTGTTGGGGGTTGGACTCAACAGGCCCTGAGAGGAGGTGGAAGCTTCTTTGATTCTCCTTCATTCCTTCCCTTTCTCCATCTGGGAGTAGCAAGCCAGAGAGGTCCACAGTCCTCCAGTGAGCTTGTCACCTTCGAGCCTGCTCAGGCTCCCAGGGTGTAGATGTGGCGGAAACACAAGGTTCAGTTCCAGGTTCTAGCCCAGTGCTTCTCAACCTTCCTAATGCTGCACCCCTTTAATACAGTTCCTCATGTGGTGACCCCCAACCTTGAAATTATTTCATGGCTACCTCATAACTGTAATTTTGCTACTGTTATGAATCTTAACGTAAATATCTGATATGCAGAATGTCTGATATTTGACTCTGTGGAAGGGTTGTTTGATCCCCCCCCCAAAGGGGTCTCGACCCACAGGCTGAGAACCACTGCTCTAGCACTTCACAGAAAGGACCCCTGAGCACAGCTCATAGTCGGTCACAAGTATTCCGAAGACATTCCTGTCTGGGTAATTTCAAGTTATGTAGAAAACCTCTAAGAAGCCCTGAGAGTGTGACTTGGGGACACTCTCCTCCCTACTTGGGGACAAATCTTCTTACACAGACACCACCCATTATTATTATTATTATTATTATTATTATTATTATTATTATTTTTAAATTTCCTGGTTACTTTAAGCAAGTTTATCCCTGGCCCCAGTCTGTCTCGGTTCTTCATCTTCAGAGCTTCCCTGGAGCCCTGGGCTGGGAGGCAGAACAGCTTGCAGGGAAAAGGTATCAGGTGACACAGAGTTGATAGACATCTGCAGTCCACTGACACAATGACATCTAAGCCAAGGAATGCCGGGAATTGCACCTCCCTGTCACAGGGGCGCCACACACTACTCCTGGACACCTGGGCCCTGAGCCTCAGCCTGAGACCTTTACAAACTCACCTTTTCACTCTCTTCCTTGACCTCATGCCACGGTTAGCCCTGATTCTGAAAGCCAATCAGGACTTCAAAGATCCTCTGTTACTTGGAGAACATGAGCACGTGTGTACGTCCCTGTGTGTGCACCTCTTCTTTTAGGGTTTGGAGGCCACACTAACCAGTCAACTATAACACTGTCTCTTTTACTGGATATGGGAGGGCACGCCTGTCAATTCAGTACCTAGGAAGCAGGAGGACTGCATGTCTAAGACCAGTCTGTGCTGCATAGTGAAACCTTGTCTCAAAAGACCAAGGATGGGGTGAAGTCTGGAGGAATGCTGCTTGCCTAACATATCCAAAGCCAGTGATTAAAACATACAAATAAAGGTGTAATTGTTGAACACTGCTTTCCTGACTGAGAATCTGTCGCTATATAACACTTGCAATGGCTACACTACTTATCAGAGACCTTCAAATACTAGTGCACAGGGGCTGGAGAGATGGCTCCGTGGTTAAGAGCGTGCTCTGCACATGGAGAGGTCCCGAGTCTGGTTCCTAGCACTCATGGTGGGCAGCTCACAACTGCCTGAAACTCCAGCTCCAGGAGATCCCCTGTCCTTCTCAGGCACCTGGCCTCACATACACAGATACACAGAGATTCATAATTTCAATGTTTTTAAATTAAAAATAGTATTGTATAGGTTCTAGTTAATAGAGGATACAACTCAGTTTCTGGGGGCTTTTTGAAGGGACAGAAAGGAGTGAGGAGCTGGGACCTGAATCAGAAACTAGAATTCCAGTTTATAGAATACTGTTAATTAAACAAGACACACATCAGGGTGGACGTGCAAGCCCCCTGTCCATGATCATCTGCCTTCCTCAAGAAAGTCATGAACTAGTGGCATAAGGTGCCCCTTGGAAGCCAGACCCCCAATTCTACATCTGTAACTTCTTCTGAGTCCCTGGAGAAGACCTTGGAGCTACCCGGCCTTGGGAATCCCCTCTAGCCTTTGGGGCTGACCTGGTTAACCTTTAGTCTCCTGAGTCCTGTGATTCTCTGAGGTATGTTTGACTGGAGCTGATAATCAGATCAAGACTTAGAAGAATTAACTAGGTTGCACACGGAGCAAGAGCAAGGTTCATTTTGGTTCATGTTCTAGAAGATGGAAAAAGTCAGAACACGGCCAGGGAGGGCCTCCTGCTGCTTCAACACAGTGGAAAGCAGAAGAGCAAGTGTGTACATGTAGGAGAGAGGAGAGACCGACCTTCACAGTGACGGGCTTCCCTAGTAACTAATCCAGTCCTTCAAGAATCAACCCTGGCCCAGAGTAAGCCACCAAACCTCTTAACAACAAAGCCACAGGGTAGTCAGTGTGCATTTCAGACAGCCACGAGGTCCCAGAGCTATGACCACACTCCTTCAAATCACTCAGTCCATCATAGTCCGAGTTATTCATTTATGTGCTCTTACATTCCCCATACCACCCCACCCCCAGGTCAAAATGTCTTTTCAACCTTTCCAAGTCCCCAGGCCTTTGGCCTCCTTTTACTACAAACAAGTAACGTCTACTTCCTTACTTATGGCCCATCACCTGTCTTGTTGTTTGGTCACTCTTCACAGACCCAACATTCTCTATTTTGCCCCACTTCCTTATTCTTGGAACCATCTTGGCCAAAGACTGTCTGAACAAAGTATACTGAGCCAAGGAATTGACTTCAACACTGCCAGCAGCAGCAGCAGCAGCAGCACATAGTCTGAACTGAACATTGGAATGTTCCAACACACACACACATACACACACACACACACACACACACACACACACACACACACACACACACATATGCATACTCAGGCTTGTGGGAACTACAGTTGGTCCGTTCCCTCAGAAAACTTTCTGGCCCCTTTACTTCATTCCCATATCAGACCTGGCAACTATCCCTATTTTATGATGTTTCATCCCAGAGCATAATCCTGGCAGTCAGGAGACAGATCCATAAAATAACAGATTAGCCATACATCAAATGGATCTTGTTTTGAAGTTTTACTTGTTCTCTGCCTGGGCTTCCACAAAGTCCCTCCTCTGCCTCCACTGTGTCAAAAAGCTGATCAACTTCCCCAGTACTGTGGAGCCTCGAGGCTTCTCCTGCCCAGTCTCTCAAGATTGCAGGGCTCCTGCCCAGATCAATAGGGGTTCTAAGTCAGGCAGGAACAAGACGGAGCATGCCCAGGCTTCATCTTCCCTTTGCAGAGGTGAGGCAGCCCAGTTCAGAATTAGCTGTGTAAGCTTTGAGAAACTCACAGGCTGGGGTGCAGCACAGTGGTAGAGCTCTTTGCTTAGCTCCCACAAGGCTCTGGGCTCCATCCCTGCCACCCCAAAAACAACAGAGCTAACAGGCACACAGACGAGAACCAAAGCAAGACAAGAAAGAGAGGTGCATCTCTTGGTTCTGAGAAAACTGGCGTGGAGGTGGCTTTGTTTGTTTTTCATTTTTTGCTTTTTTTGAGGCCGAGTCTCAGTCAGTATCCCAGGCTGGCCTTGAATGCTCAGCCTAAACACTGGGATTTGTAGACGAGAGCCACCAAGTGCTGAGCAACAGCACTCAGTTTCCCACATGTACTTGGCATTTCTAAACCAGGTGCCCACAGGTGTGACCTCAGAGTCCAGCAAGGTGAGCCACAATGATTATGCTTTAGTTACAAAGAAACATTTCAATATAATCAAGAGGAAGGCTTCCTACTTTCACGTAGAAAATTAAGAAAAAAAATTTTTCAGAACAAAGAAAAGCAATTTAGCTATTATTAAACAAGATGAAGAGCTGAGAACAATCAAGGTGGACCTGAGAACTATAATTTTAAAAAATGACCATATGACCGACCTCTGGCCCTTCCTGGCTCCCCCTCAGGACAAACTGGCCAGGAATCAGAAATATGACACAGCAGTTTACAGACACCTGGGAAGAGAGACAACCCCTAGAATCATAGACGTGTGTACCTGTCTCCTGCTTGCTTCGCCGTGGGACCCCCGACAGCAGAAATAACCCAGGCCTGTTTCCCTCCTTGGCCTTTCCCGTGGAGAGCAGGCTGAAGACTCCATGTCCAGGGTCAGCTATAGCCATCAGCCAGACCTGAGATTTCTCTGAGCAGAAAAAGGGTCCGGCCCATGAGTGACAGGTCCTGCCCTTTCCAAGTGCAGCTGGACTGTAGCCTAGTCCATTCTTCCAGTTAGCTGGCCCGCCACAACCCATAGACAGACAGACAGACAGACAGACAGAGACAGGCAGGCTCAGGATTGGGAGTGATTCATTCACAGATAGAAAATACTGGTTTTCTCACTGCTATGCAAATGCACTGTGGGCGGAGTTTTACGAAATGCGGATATGGACACCAAAAATCCCAGCAAGAATGTGTCTCTTTAACATACATTTCACTAGGCCGAAGAAGCTCCACCCACATACCAGCCATTAAAGAAAACTGGAGCTTGCGTGGGCAGGAACCATTTCTAGCTCCTCGGTATATGCTGGGACAGTTCATGCATACAGGCAGTGGGACTGGAGGCAGAGCTTTGTATAAATCACCATCAAATGACAAAGCCTGGATTGCCAACTGGTTTCAATGCAGGTGTTTGGGCCAATTGCCTCATCAATTTGGAGCTTCAGCAATAACCATATCAAATGTTCATATAAAGAGCTGAATAAACTATTGACATTCCAATGTTTGAAAAACCACCCAGGGACTTCCCTACTCCCATCCTAGGCTTCAGATGGGATGGCCTATATCAGCCACCTCACCTGGCTACTGTCATGGTCTCTGAAGAGCCATATAAACCCACTTTCAGATCCTTCTCTGGCCCCTATGGGCAAGACTAATCCAGACCATATCATTTCTCCAAAGCCCACTTCCTTGTCTGTAAAGTACAGGAGTTGAATGCTACCTCATGGGCTTGCCATTAATTTACACAAACAAGTCCAAACTGGATAAGCCCCAGAGTGGAAGGTGTCAGTGGGACTTCGAAATGGTGACAGACCAGGGCTAGGAGCAGTGACTGAGCATGTTGAGGTCCTAGATTTGATGTCAGAGCAAAACAAAAATCAAAAACAAAAGCCACTCTACACGCCTGTTTTGTGTTTTGTTTGTTTGTTTGTTTTTTGTTTTCTTGTTGCTATTGTTGTTTTGATTTTTTGCCAACCTCCCCAGAGTGCATTAAGTACCTCGTCTGAGCCAGGTTGCAGGAAAAGCTTCAACAAATTCTCTGAAACATATATTACTGGTTTCTCTTTTTCTGTTGAGAGCAGATGATAAGTCAAAGGTCAGGGGTACTATCATGTCACAGTAACAACCCTGAACCAGGAACCTAATGTGCATGTATCTTGTTTCAGACATCATCACATCCCGTGATGTGTACTTTTCATGCTGGCTACCTTGCACCCCTGGGTACCTTGTTTTGTGGTCAAAAGGAAACACTTCAGAAACCCCAGTGCACTTTCTGAATGTGTTTAGAAGCAGGGAAAATAGAACAGAAATAACATTTGCCCCTTTGGGTTGATGGCAGACTGTGGAACTGTGCTTCTGAATACCAGGCATGGGACCCAGAGGCACAGATTGCTGACAGATCCCCAGGACTCTGTGAAGTGCTGGTTTTGGGGCTCTCTAGTATGTTTCAGACTTCTACAGTGTTCCTTTGAGGATAGCTGCACTGATGGAGAAGGACTTAGTGTCAATCAGTATCCCCTGCCTAGGTGGCTCTCTGTACCATAAATGTTTGAACAAATGCTAAAAATATAAACCATTCTCACGCTCTGGCTATACCACTTCTGTGCGACAGGAAGAAAACATTCCAGAGCCCCAAATGCTGCTCGGAACTGCAGCCACCATGCCCGGGTCACTTGAGTTATTCAACAAAGAAGTCCCTCTGTGCCTTGGGATCTCTACCCTGTATGTTCTTCCTCCTTAAAAAGCTAAGCTTCATTATTTTCTAGGATGGCTTCTTCCCATGTAGCCCTCTTTTTTTTCCTTCATGGCATTTATATGGATCTAAAATTCTCTACACAGTAGACCCTCTTCCTTAAGTGACATGTTTCTGGCCCACAGTGAATGATCAAAGTGATGGACAGTACCCATGCATGGCAAACAGGTGACTTATTAAGTGTGAGAAGAAGGCCATTGCCGTTAGCATAAAGATGGCACAGTGGCACACACCTTTAATATCAGTACTTGGGAGGCAGAAGCAGGCAGATCTCTATGAGTTCGAGACCAGCCTGGTCTACGTCTTGAGTTCCACCAAGGTTACATAGTGAGGCCTGTAGCATGAATCTTAACAAAAACAAACCCGAGGCCAGTTATTGGGGTGATTGCTGGAAGATCAGAGACACAGAACAAGCCACAGCTATCTCACCTTGCTAGTTCCTCAGGTGATCCTGTTTCCTCAGGCTGGAAGCTTCTGAGTCCTCATCCCAATGGCTCTCAGCTGAACTGTGCTGCTCCAAAACCTAAATGCTTATCCAGCCAAAATGCTTAACCAAATGCTTAACTAACTACATGCTTTACTCCTCTAGTTCCTGGTCCTCACGCCTTATATACCTTTCTCTTTCTGCCCCCACTCCCTGGGATTAAAGGTTGGATTTCTGGGATTAAAGGCGTGGGTCACCAAGCTTAGCTGTTTCTAAAGTGGCCTTGAACTCAGAGATCCGGCTAGCTCTGTCCCCCAAGTGCTGTGATTAAAGGCATGTACCACCACCACCCAACTTCTGCTATGGCTTACTCTTCCCATTTTCTAGCCACCATTTTTGGCTTTGTTCTAGTAGCTGTCTGTTCTCTGACCCCAGATATGTTTATTTCGGGGAACACACAATATTTCAGGGAACACAATACCCACCACAGAGGCCCTGTTTCTAAAACAAATAACAAAAAGAAAATAATATACAAGATTAAACACCCAGACCAATTCCCAGGACCCTTTTTTTGTTTGTTAGTGGAAAACCACTCATTTTGGACCTGTTAGTCTTCAAGAAACTGAACAATCATGGACTGGTGAATGCCCCAAGCTTCAGATTCCTACTCCAAGAAGCTAGGGCGATTCCTATAGCAGCTCAAGGGCCCCTCCCACCCAGAACAACCTCACAATAACTGAGACATTGGGCAAAAAGCCATTGTTCTTCATAAAATGTCATGGGATGTTTCCAGTAGAGCTACTGCCAGATACCGAGCTCCCACCACGTGTCAGGTACTGGGCTAAGTACTCCTCACACCTTGAATCTAGATGCTCTTGCCACACAGGAGAAACAGATGCTTGTGCAGAGCATGATCTGCTTAAGACCACTCAAATACCAAGCGGTACCACCAGAACTCAAACTAAGTCTGTCCAACGACAGAGGTGAGATTCCTTCCACCCCAGCACAATGCTTCCAGGAAAAATGTGACATAAATTTTGGTTATGGTCAGTATTCAGAGCAGAGTCAGGCAGGTGAGCAAGACAGGTAGGTGTAGGGCAAAGTGGAGCTCTGTATGAACCCCAAAATCTGTGCCTTGTTTTAACTTGACTCTTGCACATTTTCTAACAAAGAAGTTAAGCCCCAGATTTGTTGATTATATGTTTATATATTTGGGGGGTTTTGTTTTGTTGTTGTTTTCATCCTTGGGGTATAAAAAATTTTATTTTAGGGTCAAAACCACCTGATTCTGCAAAGTTTTAGTGATTTTAATTTTGACTCGTTTTTTTTTTTTTTTTTTTGGCTTTACAGTGATAGAGATGGAATCCAGGCCCTCACGCATGTAGGCGCCACGTGGTCACTCTCCGCTCTGACACACCCTACCAAGTTTTAGTATTTTATGGAAACTTGCCAAGATCTTTACAAAGGCTTTCCTAGAGACCCTGGTCCCAGGCCAGCCTTGTCCCATCCAGTCTTATTTCTGGCTATGGAAGTTGCCTAATTTGTCTCTTCCATTCCAGTGAGCACTTCTGAAATCCTACAAGGAAACAGAAAGCGTGGGTGGGGGAGGGGCTGGGGGCACTGAGCAAGGAGCAGTGCTCTTGGAACTCTGCAGACCTGTCCACAGAGCACTCTATGCTGGGAAGAGTTGCTTCACAGTTGCATCTGACATTCCTCACAAGCCTGACTGACTTCAAGTGTCTCTTCCCACCTAGTTCCCCACCCCTTGGTTGTTGAAATAGGAGGAGAGAGAAGACCCTGCACCTGGGAGGCCCGAGGTAAATCTTTTTGGCTGACTACAGCATCTGAAATATGACCTCCTCAACAAACCACTTCTCACAGCATACGCCTTAGGGAATCTCAGAATGATGCCACGGGTGTGAAGTTAAAATCGCTGAGTTCAAATCCCCACTCATGTCCGGTGGTAGTGGTTGACCACGCCTTTAATCTCAGCACTCAGAGGCAGAGGCAGGCAGATATCAGTGAGTTTGAGGCCATTCTGTTCTATAGAGAGAGTTCCAGGTCAGCCAGAGGTGTTACACAGAGAAACCCTGTGTGGAAAACCAAAACCAATTCCTTTTCCTTTGGAATCAAGACTCTCCCTTATTCTCAGTCTTGGTACCATTTTTACACATATCTCTTTTTAAAAGGTTTTATTTTAATTTGTGCCACGGTGTGTGCTGCATGTATGTGTGTGTGGGGGGGGGTAGGGCGAAGCGCTACAGTGTACGTGCAGAGATCAGAGGACAACTGCCGGAGAATGTTCTCTCAACCTACCATACAGGTTCCAGGTCATCAAGCTCGGTGACAAGCGACTTCACTGCTGTGTCAAAAATCTCGATGGCCCTATATGTATCTATTCATACACATGGATGTTTCTATATTTAAAAAATAATAATTTTAGTAGACATAATTGTGTGATGTTTCTGACATGTAGTGACGTGTTGCAGTGATCCCTAGATATATACCATAAAAAGTTTAATTGAATTGGATTAGATTGAGTTGGAATGCATAAAGAAATTTGATTTGTGTGTGTCTATGTGCCATAAAAACTCTATGGTGGGCTGGCAAGTGGCTGAGCTGGCAAAGGGACTTGTGGCCAAGACAGATGACCCAAGTTCAACCTCTGGAACTTACACAGTAGAAGATAAACAACTCTCCAAAAGCTGTCCTTTGAATTTCACAAGTTCTACCACGTCACAGGTGTGCCCACCTCCACAAAATAAATGATTTTAAAATATTTTTAAACCTATGATATTTAATATTTGGAGGAAGAAAATACCACTATCTATGCCACAATATGGGAAGCTTAGCCCATTTTTCTAATGATTTATAAAAACTGTATTTGGCTTAGAAGTCACCTAGCTCCTCCCAGGGCAACAGTAATTATATTCTCTTTAATGGAATTGCTTCAATTATGGCTTTCCCTGGATTTGCACATCACAGCCATGACCTTCCTCTTTTTCTGCTAAACTGAGCTATTTCTCATGATTCTTTCTGGGTTAGCTGACTAATGGCAAGCCTGTGTACCGATGTGAAATACGGCATTGAGATGCATCTGCCATTAGCTGCAGAACCGTGATGTCTCTGGATAACGGAGTTTCACACGCAGTAACTGAGGAAGGGAGGAAACGCAGTTACTGTGAAAACAGCGCTTGTTTGTGCTAACAGGACCCACAAATCAATCCCACCGAGGGCTGGACAGATTCTGCATACCTGTCTTAAAGAGTTGGTACTATGCCAGGCAGTGGTGGCGCACGCCTTTAATCCCAGCACAAGGGAGGCAAAAGCAGGCAGATCTCTGTGAGTTCGAGGCCAGCATGGGCTACAGAGTGAGTTCCAGGAAAGGTGCCAAAACTATACAGAAAATCCTGTCTTGAAAATCCAGGAAAAAAAAAGAGTTTGAATCTTCAAATCACGACATCCAAAGTTTCCTTGGTGTGTTGGGACTATACAACGTAGTGCTTCTTTTGAGTTTTTCTGAACAGGACATTCTCTGAGGGTGTGCCTTTTATCACTGGCTTCTCTTGCTCTGAACAGAAAAGCTGTAGTACAGTTTGTAAATTGCAATATGCTGTGTTTTAAGATGGAACTTTGTTTAGGAAGCTGAATTTTTGTTGTATAACCAGAGCCTACCCATGAAAACCTAAATAAATACCAATTGGGTGGGGGGGGTGCACCCCTATAATCTCAGTACTTGGGAAGCTGTGACAGAAAGATCAACCATGAAATTAAAAGCCCTAACACAATAGCTATACAATGAGACCCCTAGCTCAAAACCAAACGAAATCAAGAAAACACCTTCAAAGTTATGGGATTTGGTTATGGAGCAAATGCCTTGTGTGATGGCCAAAAGGTGTTCAACTCTACAAAGATGCATTGGCTGCTTTTGCTGAGAAATTCAGATTGCTTAAAAATATTTCAGCCAAACTAGTATCTGTTTAGAAAGGAGGGATCAAGACTAAGTAAATTTGAGATACTGCAACCTGAGGTCAAGAGTGATTGCTCCCACAAAGAAAAAAGAAAAAAAGCACTCCTTCCTTGCACAAGCAACAGGGGTTGCCTGGGGCGGAGATGAGGCCATTGTCTTAGTCCATCTGCTAGTCTACTGCCCTCCTTCCTGAGAACACAGGCTAGAGTCCATGACAACTCTTCTTTAAAGTCAAAGCATTGCCTGCATGTGACAAAAATCTAAACAGTAAAGTAATCAAAAACTTCCATTCTCACTATCCTGCTGGTTCCTCTTTCTGATTCATTGGTGATTGATCTAGACATTTGTAGATAAGTACACAGAAACTGTACATCCTTTTTCTTTTTCTTTTTGGTTTTTTGAGAAAGAATTTCTCTGTGTTGCCCTGACTATCCTTAGACTGGCCTTGAACTCACAGACATCCGTCTGCCTCTGCCTTCCATGTGCGTGAGACACCACCACCTGGCTACATGTTTTTTCAATAAAAATGTGGCCCACTCTTTCTAATATCGATGGAATCATACCCATGATGCCAGTATTGTGCAGTACTTATTTAGCCAAATTTGGCCATGTGTTCACATCTACATCTAGGGTTTCTATCATGTTATGAACACAGTGACTGGATCATATGAAAGTGATGTAGCATTCCCTGTGATATCCCTGTCCACAATACTAACCAGTGTTTCTTAAAGATATTTGGGTGACATCTTTCACTAGTACTCTGATTTGACTTCCAGAAGTTTGTCCCTTAGAGGTGCTGATATGTTTATAGATACAAGGAGGGTCATTGCACAGTACTCACCAGGGGAACAAAAGGGCAGGAATTTAAATGCAATTTGAAAAGGGTCAGGTCAAGATATGGGACCATTCCAATAACTGCTGTTAAAACAGAACTGTTTGAAGACATTTTATGCTATGCATAGTCTTACTTACACACACATACACACACACACATACACACACACACACACACACAAAACACAACATACACACTCATAGACACATGGATATATACACCCACACACACCTGGACACATACACACTCATGCATACAAACACACACACACACACACACACACACACACACACAAAAACAAACCCAAAAACCAAAAAACACAACATACACACTCATAGACACATGGATATATACACTCATACACACCTGGACACATACACACTCATGCATACAAACACACACACACACACACACACACACACACACACACACACAGGCATACATACATGGACCTACACTGCACAAAGAGACTGAAAATTGTCCTTCATGAGGCAATCAGTTGAGGTACTTTCTTCAGTAGTCACAAAACTTAATATAAGAAAGGAATTAAACAATAATACCACTGGAAGAGGGAATCCATGCAAGTTCCTTAGTGCAAAATTCAAAGAGACAATTACACAACAAATTTTCTTCCATGGGACAGAAAGCCAAATGACAGCTATGGTTTACCTTCCTAACAACTACTCGGAAAATGGGATGTGGCATCCCCCTGATGCCCAGAGTGCTGTTCCCACACTTCAACATTGAAGGGAGAAAAGGACCATGGGACTATCAGACTGCTCTCTAGCTACTCCAGGTGCAACTGAGGCAGCAGCCTGCTTCACTGCTGAGCAGCAGGAGAATGGCCAAAGCCAGTCGCCTCTGAAGGATCCCAAGTACCACATGGCTTTACAGACGTCGTCCTGATAGGATCTTTGCTTTCTCCATCCTGTGTGATCCAAGCAGGATACAGGGCAGGCCAACAGTCCTAAGGAGGCCTGCCATCAGTTTAATGGAGACAATGTGACTATCTGCATTTGTTAATCTTAAAGGAACTAAGAATGGGAAGCACAGTATCACATCTGTTACTTAATTGGGACCAACCAGGAATGGGAGGTACAATGACTATGCAATGGTAAAGTCATGCAATGTCCCACCATGATGCACAGAGAAAAGAGCCTTAGATCCCAACACCCACTGGACTCTGGGCTAGCAGAACTCATAGGTCCCATAAACTGAGCTGTATGTTCCTTTCCAGGAGAGCTCAGGACGCAGATTTCTCTATATGGTAACATTTTACATTTGTTCTTAAAAGTCGCATAGCCAGGGATCTCAGCTCTCATTCTCTTGTGAATTTAGTCTCTTTTCTGAAGCAAATACAGCAGAGATTCCTGTCACCAGGAAAAAGCCAGTCCAGGACCCTTGCTTTGTCACTACCAAGGTTGTCCTGATTTTATTCTTCCTGCCACAGCCCACAGCTCCAAAGGTCTCCAGTTTTCTGAGGCCACACAGCTGTCATAAACCAAGAAGGATTTATTCCATTCGTTATGGATAGCAAGAGGAAAGAGATTAGGTATCTCATAGCAATAGTCTTGAGACTACAGGTGGGCTCAGTGGTGTAAACTTGCCTAGGATGTTTGAGAACCTAGGTCTCATTCAAGAATGCAAAAAAAAAGGGGGGGGGGACAGTAGGGGCAGAAGAGGAGGAAAGAGAAGAGAGACACACTTAAATCTTATGCCTCTATCAGGGAGAAAAACGAAAATCTATCCACCCATATTTCCTTTCATCCAGTTACAGGTTAAATGTGAAAGTCAGGGGGGTTATGAATAGGCAATTGATTTTGTAAAGACCTATGGGGAAATTCACATTAAAATAAGAAGTGGTCCTCAAAATCACAGGTCTTATGTTTTACAATGTACAATAAAAATATGTCCCAACTTTGGTCCCCTCTGGAAGGTTTGCATCCTGTAAAACAGTTGAAGAACCTAAGAGCACAGTTTGATGAGGCACCAGTGAGTACTACTTTCTAGTTCCTCTTTCCCAACTCTGCTGTCAGTGGCCACCCACAAGCAGGACAAGCCATGGCCAAGTCACCTCTCATGACAGGGCTTTCTCATGATGAGTGATGAGTGTCTCTGAAACAAAGAGGTTTTGGAGAAATCAGCCATGGTGATATGTGCCTCTAATCCCAACATGTAAGAAGATCATGAGTTTGAGACCAGCCTGGGCTACAGAGATGGACCCTATCTCAAAATAAAATAAAACAAAACAATTTTTAAAAATCTAGAAATTACTCTCCAATAGCTTCAGAACATGGGTGCTTGGGACTGATTGTGCTGCACAGTAGTAGACGGCTTGCCCAGTACAAATGAGGCTCAGGGTCAACAGCTAACAAATGCATGCACAGGAGTTTACACACACACCGTCAACTTGGGTGCTTCTAACAAAGTGCAGCAGTAAATAACATAAAAAGGGCCTGTACTGTAATCAGCATCTGCAATAGCCTTGTCCTCCTACACAGAACTGTCTCTGTGTCTCTGCTATCTCCTCCACAGTCAGCCACCAAGAACTTCCAGTTACAGGTTTTTTTTTTTTGTTTTTTTTTTTTTAGGGCATTCCAGTGTATTCATTTTAAAAGAAAGAAAGAAATGAAAGATTTATAGGGCAATAAAACAATATGTAAGACCAGTAACTCCTTTGCTAAGAGACTTTTAAAACTCAAGACCTCAGGTTGGGGACATCAGTCAGTGATACAGTGCTTGCCCAACACGAGGGAGGGCCTGAGTCCAAGCCACAGGTTAAAAGAAGTTAAAATGCAGTTGCTCTGACTAGCAAATGAATGCCCAACTGAAAGTCTGTGCAACAGGTAAGTAACGGAGGTGGGATTTGATTCCAAGCACCTAGACTCCACTCTCTCCGGCTTTGAACCTTCCACCAAACACTGCCATGTTCCAAGCTGCAGTATGCAATCACTGTTTACTTACCCAATATAGGTTCAATCACAACAATTAAGTGTAACAGAGTGCAGAGGGACCGTGAGGTTTGCCAGTTAAAAGAAAACGGCTATTCATTAGTGATTCTAAGCCTATCTGAAGGTTTGGATCCCTGTTGCTGGTGGATTTCATGCCAGGCGAACTCTCTACCCTGTGGCAAACCTCTGGGTGGTTAACTCTCTTATGAAATGAAGATTTACTTTGGGCCTTGTAGATTGTCTCTGGAGATAAAATAACCTAAGAGATTTTCCTCAGGTCCCCACATGGGGCTGGAAGCTGGAGTCAGCCAGGAAGCAGGGTTCCTCTGACCTCTGGCATTAATCTAGCAGTGAGTACAGTCAGGGCTTCAGCAGCTCAGATGTCAGAGCCACCCAAGGATCAAGAGAGCCCACCCAAGCTCCTGCCAGAGGCCTCTCCCACAGCTTCAAATCTGGGCAGCTCTGAAAACCTGGAACTTTGGAAAGTGCTTAGGAAAACCCAGGACTACCAGACTCTTTCCCCTGATGATATGCGCTGTTGTTACTCAAGAGCCTGATACTGCACACACCTGTAATCTCAGCACCCGAGAGACGGATAGAGAGAGACAGAGACCAGCTAAGGCTATATAGTGAGTGAGTTCAAGGATACTGGGGGCTACATGCCAGGTCCTGCCTCAAACAAACAAACAAACAACAACAAATAATAAAATGTGCCACTGCTAAAAATAACACAATGAAAAACAGATTGTCCTCTCCCACTCGAACAATGTAGACTAGAACCATGGTCTAGTCTCACACATCTGGGATGGAGACTAGGGAGGAGCTGGCAAAGTCTGGAATCAAAAGCAAGTAAAGAGCCACTGCCTGGAACTTTTGGACCATGAGGACTTCCTGGGTGACTTGGTTCCCACTTCAACAATCACTGTAGCACCCCCACATGATTCTTCCTGTGGGCCAGAAAAGTGTGAGGTGGATGCAATTTCAAAATTTGTTTACAGTAGCCTGAGCTCCGATGAGCATGTTATCAGTAAAAAGTAAATTCATGCTGGGCGGTGGTGGCACAAGTCTTTAATCCCAGCATTTGGGAGGCAGAGCCAGGTGGATCTCTGTGAGTTCGAGGCCAGCCTGGTCTACAGAGAGACCTAGGACAGCCTCCAAAGCTACACAAAGAAACCTTGCCTCGAAAAACAAAAAAAAAAAGTAAATTCATGTGACTACAATCAGCTCTCTCTACAAGTAGCACAAACACTATTAATTTATATCTATATAAGTGTATAAATTAATTATATATATATTTGACAAACATGCTTTGCTGCTGCTTAGGAGTTATTTTGATGATGAATTATTTTTCTCTATATTCGCTAACACAAGAACAATCCGGATCTCCGGAAGTGTAGACTGCTCTTGCCCTTCATCTCTTGAGTCATAGATGGCTCATCTGTAAGGCCCGAGCCACGGACTCTGCAAGTCTTTACTTGGCTGTTGTAATGACATGAGGAGAAGGATAGAAAAGATGAGGGAAAAAACAACTCTTCCCAATCACACAAACGTCTTGTGCCTCCTAACTAAAAGCAGCCCATAATATGTGCAGCACCACAGCTTAGAGTTGTTCCACAACACCATGGCTGTCCCCCTCGCTGTCTGAAGGTGAAAACTAAGGCTTAAGGGTATGGATTTACTTTCCCCAAGTCACACAGCTAGCCCGAGAGGAAACCAGTCTCCTCGGTCTCCCTCCACACTAGCTGCTAACAACAGTTTCACTGAGGGCCAATTCTGGTGCTAATCCACATTCTCAGACTGCAAGATTTCAGATTCCTTGCTTACATATTCAAAACATTTTAAAGCCTACCATTAGCTTCTAAATAGTCTTTTGTCCCAGAAGTTCCAGGTTCCCTTATTCCAGGTAGCTTGAGCTCAGGTTTTAATCCCATGCTTTATAGGAAAGACAAATGAGTTTTCTCTGTGCTCTCTTAAAGAGGGAGAGCCTGACTACTCACAGAACAGTTAACACACCTTTTGGCTAACTCCTGATTCCGGCCACCTGAGGGGCTGCTACAGCCAATGGCTTACAGGGCTGTCCACCTGCCCCCACTGCCCAGGGACCAGGTTTCTGTTCAGAAGCAAGCTTTTGAACTATCATTATTTCCCTCTTCTTCCACAAAACCTTCATCTGCCCTCTTGCTATTCATGACTATTTTCTTAAAAGTCTACAAACTAATGAGCCCAGCACAGTTACTGTTTTCTAGTCCTAGAAAACATTTTTATAAAAAAACATGAGGGTACACTTGAACACAAAAGTGCTCCTATTTGTAATTTGATTCCGATTTTATTTCTGAGATGTTACAAAGATTGTATTTTTCATAATTTACAAAATGAAAATCCAGAATTACCTGGGTCTTAGCTTCAGATACACACACACACACACACACACACACACACACACACACACACACGGCATCTGGAAACAATCAACAAATGCATATAGTATCTCAATTCTCAGCCATCCTGTAAATCCTTATCTGTGGTGTTCTTACAGCATTATTCATTGGCACAATCAGCATAATGCATTCATAATACATCATTTGTTTTTCAGCTCTATTCAAAAATCTCAGTTCATTCAATAACAACAACAAAAAGCCCTTAAAACAGGCCAGAAGCTGGAACACTCCGCGTGGGAAAAGCCACGCTTATAGACTCCATTCTTCCTGCCAAGAGAACAATGCTCAGAGCAGACCATAGTGTCGCCAAATAATCTTTTGGCAATAATTGGAATTAAAAAAACAAACAAAGAAAAAAGAAAACCGTGTATTTACCTGTACTGAGCACTCCACAGGTGGGGTGGCAGTGAAAGGAGAATTTCTAGTCCATCTTCTGAAACTTTCCTTTTCTAGTGGACTGTCCGGTCATCCTCCTTCCGAGCTGTCAGGTAAACCCCCCTCCATGGCTCTGCTGTTTTCTTTCGCAGTTTTTCCCAGTGAAACTCTCCTCATTTGCATAAAGCCTACTTGTAGCCTATAGGACTTTTTGAGTAACTACTTGTTAAACTGGCTGTCTTGACATGCTCTTTCAAGCATGACATCATAAATCTCCATGGAAACCCTAACCCCACCTGCCTACATGCCAACGTTACCTGTCAAGCAAAGACTTAAACAATCATCCGAAATTGTTCATTAATGAAACCTTTTCAGAGGGGCTTGGGATCTTTACATGGTGTAATTTGTGCTGTTGGCAGCAACATAGCCAAGAACGGTGGCTTCGTTTTCAAAGCCTGAGCTGTTTTGCAGAAAACAATGATCAAAATTATAGGCATTCGTTAATCTGCCCCTCCCTGTCTAACAATGCACTTAATCAGTGGAAGAGGGGGAAAAAAATCACAGTGGCACATGCGTGCCTCTCCCCGCCGGGTAAATTTACTCTGAAAACTCAGGTTTTGAAAAATCTTCAATCTAAACTGGTAAGGCTTCCCAGCTCTGCTCTCCCACCAACCCCCTACCTACTTTTAACCGGGAAAACTCGCAAAACAGGTTCCTTACCTGAGTGCATGTGTCTGTGTGTGCATGTGCAGCTGTGTGCATTTCCAGTGGCCTGTGGCTACAGAGGTGGTGGGAGGAGGTGTGGAAACTTTTAACTCTTTCCTAGCATTCATGTGCGTGTCTCCCAGTTTGTGGATTAGCACTGAACATCTATTTTGGGATTTGGAGGGACACATTCTAAAGGACATTCAAGCTTTTATGCACTTACACAATTTTCACTATCTCAAATTTTAAAAAGATTTAAGTTATTTTTAATTTTGTGTATGAGTTCTTTGCTTGCTTGTCTATCTATATGTGTACCACATGTGTGGCCACAGCCTGCGGAATCCAGAAGACAGCATCGGATCCCTTGGAGTTGGAGAAAAGACAGCCACCATGTGGGTGCTAGGAATTGGTCCCGAGTCCTAAGATCAGCAAACACTCCTACCCATCCAGCTATCTCTCCCCCCCCCCCCCTCTTTTTAATGCATTCTTCACTGGCTACCAAAAGATTTGGACACACTTCTGGTGAATTTGTCCCCAAATCATCTTGGTTATAATGCTGAATTCATCATTCTTTCTTTCCACTACCAAACGTGGTACAGAAACCATATCTTCTCAAGGTTAAAAATGGCTGAGCTCCAGGAACCAGAAACTTGGTCCAAATCTACAGGAGTTTACGGACCATTGGCTGTCAGGTGCCACAGTACAAAGGGTTTCAGTGAGGCTGAATGGGATCAGACACAATACTACCGTGCTGGATGCAGCAGTGCTGCAGGCTCCACCTGCTCTAACTCGCTAGCATCCTGCAGCAAACTGCAGAAGGCGCAGCAGCACCTGCCTTCCAAGGCCAGAGAGCAAGTGCTAACCTTTACAACATGCCGAGCTCATGCTGTCTTCTGCGGAGAGCAAAGCATGGCCTTCAGACACTCAGAACATCTCTTTCTGTTGAGGAACAAAAAGGGCTTTGGATCCCATCCACTGACAATTCTGAGTTCTGCATTGCCCCAGGGCACAGCCCACAGATGGGACATTACCTTTGAAGGGAACCAGGAACTAGCCGGGTTTAATATGGCAGCTCGGGTGGGAATCCTCCTGGGAGGCAAGGCTGTCAGAGAGTCACTTACTGCCTCTGTGAGGTGAAAATACATCCAGATGAAACCAGCATTTACGCTTTACCCAATGGGGCACAAACACAACGTGAGATAAACAAAACCAAGACAGAACCATCTCTGGGTTTGATTTGGTGGAATCTGCAGATGGAGTAGAGGCACTATTCAATTACAGTTATTCCTCAAAGTTCCATTAGAGAGGAGCATGTGAACGCAGATTCAGCAGGCAGAGTGGTTATAATGGGCCAAATCTTCCCTTTGGCTTATTTAGGAAATGACAGTATCTCAGCTTTTGCTTACTCACTTCAAGCTTGGAAAAGAGATTCAAAAAAATCAGCATGTGAAAGGCACATGGGGATAATTACAAAAATAAGTCGGAGGCAAAAGCCAGGATTAACCCATTCACAGGCAGACAAGCAGAGGTAAATGCTGGGGATGACATCATTATGGGATGTGGGAACCTTGGCTGATTTAGTGCGGGCTAGTTTCATGCACCAGCAATCTTAGCAATAAGGACAACCCATGAGGGCTGGCACAGGTGCCAAGACTTGATTAGAGGTGGCCCGGCCAGTAAGGACTTCTCTCCAGTCCCCACATGAGGAAAGCCCAGAGCTGCCTACCACTTTAACAGATAGTATTGTGATCTTACTAAACCAGTAACCAAGTTCAGGCACAAAAGAAAATGTAAAGGTTTGTATGTAAAAGGTCTCCTACAGGCTTGTGTGTTAGAAGGGTTGTCTCCAGCAGGTGATGCTGTTGGGGGGCCCTGGCACCATCAGGAGGTCACGCCTAGCTGGGGGAAGTTGGTAACTGGTGCCTGGAGGTCTGACACTAAAAGTTATGCTTCGGTCTCTCCGTCCCCTTCCTTCCTCCTTGGTCTGCCAGAACACCAAGGAACAGCCGCTGTTTCTGCCACCACAGCGGATCCAGCACGCATGCCTTCCCCACCACCATGGACCGTGCTGCAACCCATGAACCAAAAGGAATCTTCACGTAGGTTCTTATTCCGGGCACTCGGTGGGAATGAGGAGAAAAATAACGAATGCAGCCCGGTGGTGGTGGCACATGCCTTGAATCCCAGCACTCAGGAGGCAGAACTCTGTGAGTTCGGGGCCAGCCTGGTCTGCAGAGCGGGATTCAGGACAAGCACCAAAACTACACAGAGAAACTCTGTCTCAAAAAACTAAAAAAAAAAACAAAACCCTAAAACAACTAATGCAATTGACTGTTTCGTTTTTAACACAGGCATCTAGAATTGACTCAGGAGAGCAAATAATACTCTTGAATTTGTTTCAACAAATCTATGTTGTCACAGAAATGCTCTCAGAAATAAAGCCTCTGAAAAACGAACTAATACAAGTGTCTGCTAAAAGAGGTTTCTTACCCACGACTCAGGAACTGTCATTTAGCAAAATGTACTTCAGTAAATACTTTCCTTGTTAAAATAATCAATCCTCACCCTCTTTAAGATTCACAGACACAGTGTGATACCAGAAGGACCTCATTCCCATCTTCCCTATAGATAGGCTCAAAGAAATCAGGTTGGCTGGGTCTTCCACAGAAACGAAGTGTTGGCGTCTCGATATAAATCTGGGTGGGCCCAAGATTTGACCCCAAGATTTGACTCCAGAATGCCTGTGCTTAACTACAGGCAGCATTATCCCTAGCTTCATAAATCCACTCCCAGCGGGGGTTATGAAAATGCTGACCAAATTAAGTCAGGCCAAGTGGAGTTCTTCTGTAACTAACTTCAAAGAGCAAACAGACATTCTATGGATCCTCCAGATAGCCTGAGTAAAGAGATGTTTGGGGTTCTGGGATTGTCCAGCCAGAGAGAGTCTAAGAAGGAAGGAGCGTCAGCAACAGTGGCTGGGCAGAGGGAAGGCATTGCTCTAGCTCTGGGCTGTATGCAAGCCAGCCTGGACAGCACAGAGCAGGGTTAATACATCATAACTCAGCCCTCAGAACCCCAGGGCCAACAGTTCCCAAAGATGAAGATAAGGCCTAATGAAACAACACCAGTTCCTCTAGAAATCTCTGCTACCCTGTCCAAGGAAAAACTGGTAGCCACTAAAAGAAATAAGGACATATTCAGTGTTATCAAAAGAAAAACAGCATTTGAACTTCAAAAGGAAATGGTGGAGCCCATCCCAGCAGACCTTGATCCTCAGGCTGTTATTGGATGCCATCGATTTCTTTTAGAATCACCCATTCTCATTTGACTATTGCTTAATGGTACTAGGGGGACAGTTAATTTTGTGTTGCCATGGGCTAAGCTGAGGTGCCCAGGTGTCCCATGAAACACCCGTCTAGATTTTGCGGGGAAGGAATTTTTCTCAGATGTGACTCACAACAGTCATTAGGGTATGAGTAAAGGAGATTACCTTCCATAATTCAATCAGTGGAAGGCTTAAAGAGCAAAGGCTGAGCTCCCCTGAAGAAAGAGTGTTTTACCGTTTCTTCTCTTGTTCCACAGAACCCTGACGGAGGGATCTCATAGCTCCCGGCTGCACGTGCACAGTCTGGTTTTCTGGGCCTAGGATCCGGTTCTCGTGGGCCTCTAGATGTCTAAGTCATTTCTCCTGGAGCTGCCTCCTGCCATTTCAAATCAAGCTTGGCAACAACACCTAACTGAAGTACCTGTCAGGTTTGACTTAGCAGGAGCCATTTGTCATCAGAGATGACCAGACAGATTCGTGATCAAATGAAAATGGAAAGTGATAATGGTTATGCTTGATGTTAACATATAAACTCTCCTATCAAAATCCACACTGACTCTGGGCATGGTGGGGCATGCCTATCATCTTAGCAATAAGCAGGCAGAAGCATAAGGATCCCTACAAGCTTGAAGGCAGCCTGGGTTACAAAGCGAATCCCAGACTAGCCAGGGCTGCAGAGAGAAACATTAAATTTAAACTCATTTTGGGCTGGTGAGATGAACTCATGGGAAAAGGCATCTGACGCCAACACTTGACCCTGAGTTTGATCCATGGAACACACATGGCAGAAGGAGAAAACTGGCTTGTACAATTTGTTTTCTGACCTCTACATATACACCATGATGCACACACATATACACACAATAAACAAACAAAAATACATGAAAATACTATTAAAAATTAAGGCCGGGTGGTGGTGGCGCACGCCTTTAATCCCAGCACTCGGGAGGCAGAGCCAGGCGGATCTCTGTGAGTTTGAGGCCAGCCTGGTCTCCAAAGCGAGATCCAGGAAAGGCGCAAAGCTACACAGAGAAACCCTGTCTCGGAAAAAAAAAAAAAAAAATTAATCTTGGGGCGGGGTGATGGATCAGTGATTAAGGGCACTTGTTGCTCTTGAAGAGAAGCTGGGGTTCTGAGTACACACATATTGGCTCACAATCATCTGTAATTCCAGTTCCAGGGGCTCTAACACCCTCTTCTGACATCCATGGGAACATGTTCCAAATACATACATGCAGGCAAAACAGTCATATACACAAAATTAAAGCTCTTTAAAAATTAAGCCCATTTAAAGACATTATAAAAGACAAGCTCATTCTTAAAAACTAGGAAAGGATATTATTTAAGAAAGAGACTAAAAACAATAAGACAGGTTATCAGAAAAGAAAATGTAAACTGATTCTTGAAAAAATACACCTGAGAGAAAGCATGAAAATATTTGCTCTCTACTAGTTTATCTTACTGTTATGAACTAGAAGGAAATACAGATGTTTCATGGAGTAATGGGAGAAAGGGTCAGGGGGTGGGAGTTGTACATGCCTGACTTTAAACAGTAACACTCCTCACACATTTTATATTTAGCATGCTTTTGCACAGGAGAGTATTCTGCTTCCATTGAAATATTTGAAAACAGAGAAAGGGAGGAACAAAGAAACAGAGCAGGTGGGAAACAAGGTGGACACAAAATAAAGGATAAGCTCACCACTCTCACAGCACATTTGGGCCATCGGTTTCTCTCACACCCCATTTCCAGTCGTTACCACACCCACTCGGCCTTCAGCATCCTCATGCTGGCTGAGCAGTATCACTGACCTAGGAGTAATGCCAATAAATGCTCATGCAACCAAATCATTGCACACTCATTTGTGCAAAAATACTTCTTTGGTGCAAGAATTGGCAGGGCAATGCCTGCTGATATTTGCCCCACACTCTCTCTAGAATCAACCCCTCAGTTCAAAGGTCCATCCCATAGACCATGCAAGGCTCAGATTCACCCTCACACAAAGACAGGCTTGTGGGTGCCCCTGGTAAACCACAGATAAGAGAACTGGGAAGTCAGAGAAAGAACACAGAGAAGGCAAAGTGAGGTCACAGTAGGCTGTGGGGGAGCAGGTCTGAGAGGCTGTAAAGAGATGCTTCCAGATGCCGTCCAAACACCAGCTCCAGACTTGATGCTTCCCCACCCAGCCCATCACCAGCAACAGACCCCCGAGAGCTGACACCATGACGTCAGTTCTGTCCTCTCACTATTACCAATAATAATAATACCTTTAAACTCCCTTTTTTCCTCCTTTCTTTTTTTTTTGTGCGACTGTGTGTGTAGTGTCTGTGAGTATGTTTATGTGTGCGTGTTGGGGGGAGACTGATTCTGGGTATCTTCCTGTATGTTTTGAGACAGAGTCACTCACTGAGCCTGGAGCTCAGTACCTGAAAGGACTGATTGGCTCCTCCTATCTCCACATCTGCTCCTCACCGAGCCCTTGTTTGACAGAGCCCATGCTCTGCTGTCTGTGTGTGTGCAGGGGATCCAAACTCAGGTCCTCAAGCTTGTACAGCAGGCATATCATCACCAACTCAGCCATTTCTCAGTTCCCTAGTCTCTAAATGTTTCTAAGAATCGCAGACATCTCGGTGACTTGCTGAAGGGCCTTGTACAGGCTGAATAATAGAATGAAACCTGAAACCAGGTCTTTTCTTTTTTGGGGGGGTGGAGGGTGGTTGAGACAGGGTCTCTGTGTAGGCCTGGCTTTCCTGGAACTCATTATGTAGACTTGAATTCAGTGAGATCTGTCTTCCTCTGGCTCTCAAGTGCTGGGATTAAAGGTATGTGCCACCATTCCCAGCTTCTGAAATCAGGTCTTGGATCTATTGCGGGTGAATCTATGACAGAAGTACCTTTGTCTTCCTCCAGTCAGTCACTGTTCTCAGTGTCCTTCCTAATGTCTGGTGTGTCAACGTGTACTTCTGGTGACGTTCCAGACCACAGCTGCCACCCTGGACCTTATCACCGTCAGTCTGTCTGGACACTAAGGCTGCTACCAAGCCCATATCCTCATCCCTCTCAAACAGTGCTAAAAGCTGATGTTTAAACTTTGCCTGTAGTCTAATTCCATACCCTGGCCCAGGTCTAATTATCCACACTTTCTGCTGGCTTCCCTCTCCTTACATCCACTGACGTTCTTCTCTGAAGGCCACCTTCACCTTTCTTAGGTTGGTCATAAGGTAGCCACCTCCATTCTTGTCTCAACATCATCTCTCAGGTCCTCCCTACTCCAGAAAAACATCATCTAATCAGGATCCTTGCCACAGGTGAGACCCTGGGGATCTGATGAATGGAAAACAGGACTCCCTCACCCTTCTGAGACTACATTCAAATTCTGATCTCCAGTGTGAAATTCTTCCTGCTAACAGCTCCTTCCATTCACGGCTTTTTAAGGTGCATGGCACCATTTCCAAATGCAGTTATCATAAAACACAAGACCCTAAATGTTAAACGTGTGGGTCAAACTGGCTTTGCAAACAGTCAGTGTTTCTTTGTCTTCTCTTCTTTCTCATCTTTAGCACATTGCTAGTTATTCAACCTCATTCAGACCAGGCAAGCCCTCTGTCACTTAGAAACAACCCTGTCCCAACAATGAACGCTCATTCCACATCTACCTGCCTGAAATTTCTCAGTTATGGTGGTTTGAATAAGAATGGCCCCAATAGGCTCATAGATATGAATGCTTGGTCACCAGAAAGTGGCACTATTTGAAAGGATTAGGAGGTGTGGCCTTGTTGGAGAAAGTGTCACTGGAGGCAGGCTTGGTGGAGTTTAAAAGCCCAAGCCCAGCCCTGTGGCTTTCTCTCTTCCTGCTGCCTGTAAATCCAGATGTAGGACACCCAGCTATTCTCCAGCACTGGGTCTGCTGCACGCTGCCATTCTCCCCACCATGATGACAATGGACTAAACCTCTGAGACTGTAAGCCAGCCCTAACGAAATGTTTTCTTTTATAAGAGTTGCCATGGTCATAGTGTCTCTTTAGAGCAATAGAGCACTGTTTACTAAAACATCAACCCAGATTCATTCACTCTGCTTATTAGCATATTCAAAGATCAGACTAGTCATTTTATTTTTAATAACCAGAGATTTTTTTTCCCCCAATTTGAAACTTTCTTTCCTCTGTCAACAGACTGGGTACTAGGCTGGATGGTTACAATTTAGAAATTCCTTAACTATTGCTATCTTTTCCTTACCAAGAAGGGTTCAGACATATATTCAACATCTACAGCAATGGGGCTGAATGACCTCATCCTGTACTCACCACCACAGCATTGTTTGCCTTGGTCTATGGTTAAGAAAAGCCTCAAGGACATGACTGACTCACCCACAATCATGTGGCTAAGAGTGTCTCAGCATCCATAAACTCACATCAGACCTCAAAGTTCACACTTTTCCCACTAAAAAAATTTGTCTTGGCAGGCAGATACTGGGATTTACCCTTTGTGTAAAATGCCATAATAATTAACCATCTGATTGATTGACTCTAAGAACGGGTGAACATACAAGCAAACAACCAATAAGAATCCCTAACCAGCAACAAACAGGAAGGCCACCTGATGTTTGTGAATGACTGCACACCTATGCTCCAGACTGAATCACACTGGTCATTTCTAGGGCCCTCAATCTCAAGATTCTCTATGTCCTTTGGTGTAGGGTTGTCAGCCTACAGGTGGGTGCTGGGAATCAAACTCAGCTCCTCTGCAAGAGCAGCCAGCACTATTACTGCTGAGAGCCTTCTCTCCAGCCACTGAATTGATTATTTTAATGCAAGACAAGTCCGAGTTTCAGCCAGGTATGTCATGATGTATGACTACAACCTTGGCTTTCAGAAAGTGTAAGCAGGAGAGCCAGTCAGAGTTTAAAAACGTAAGCTCAGAAATATACTACAATTGTTCACTGATAATGGGAAAATAAACAAACCTCTTCCAACACAGAAACATTCCTGCTAGAAAGAAACAAGGATTTCAAACAAAGTCCTCAAAATACGCAGGTGGCCATGATCCGGAATAGAGCGATGCTAAGAGTTGCCATGGGAAGCAAGACGCTCTCAACAGCTCTTGCTTGGTGCTAGGATCTCGATCTCACTAAGCTTTGACTGAGAAAGATATGTCATCAGTGCCAAATCTCACAATTAGCCTATAGTGAAGGCTGCATTCCAACCATACTCCACCCTCCACAGCCAGGCAATGGAACCTCCTGTCTAAAGGCCCTGCACAATGAAAAAAGCCCAGGAGGGCCTGGAGATGGCAGGGGTGGGGGTGGGGGGGTGGAGGGGGTGTCAAAGTGCAAGTGACTCCTGCAACCACATAAAAAGTCTGACATGGTGGCAAGCACCTATAATCACAGTATAATCGGGAGAACTGCCCAGAAGCATGCCTCAAGAAAGTGGAGGTGAGAACCAGCTCCTCCAAGTTGTCCTGGCACCCCCACACATATGCTTGCACACTCACATACCCTTGTGTGTATGTACACATACAAATAACTAAGTAAATAAGTAGTTGTTTGAAAAGGCCTAAGATGTAGAGGGAGGCAGAAATGAGTGGAGCCACTCTTACACAAATACACATTATGCTACAAAGCAGTCACCTGCATACTTTAAGGACTTTGAGGGACATTAAGGCAATCTCTCAGCTTTTTAATAGTTGAAAGTCAAGAAAATGCATTCATGGTTTTAAAAACTCAAATGCACGGCCAGGGAGATGGCTCATCCAGTAAAGGTGCTTGCCACACAAATTTAGCAACCTAACTTCTCTACCAGGAACCCATACAGAGGTAGAAGGAAATGCCTAACTCCACAAAGTTTATCTCTGATCTCCACACTTGTATGCACACACACACACACACACACACACACACACACACACACGAGAAAATAAATTTTTAAAAATTAAACTTAAATTTAAAATTCTCTACTAGGACTATTCCAGCACTTAAAGTAAGACTTTGAAGCAGGGGCACATTTTTCTTTTCATTGTTTTTGATACCAAGGAATTAGAAGATTCCTAGATTTTCCTACTCCCAAGCTATCATATACAATGCCAGATGCATCATTTTTGACTTGGTACTCTCTCTTCCTCTCAACCATGCTGGAGAGGCAGCCAGGAACACAGCCCACAAAGGAACAGCTGGTATTTAAGAGTCTCGGAGTCTGGAGATGCGCATCAGATGGTGTTATTTGACTTCCCCCCAGGAGAATCCACAATCAGAAGGTCATGAACAAAGGATGGCAGGAAGAGTGCAATCGGGTGGTGGGAGACAAGGAATGCAAAGTCAGAAGATGAGGTAGTGTTTGTAGGAATTTCCCAAGACCCTCCGAGGCTTCTCTGTGGTCTACTAGGCTGGGTGGGATGGAGTCACAGAACCTCAGCAGCAGACCGAGCACACACAGATGTGGCCTTCAAAATCTCTGCCTTTTAGACCACCAGCATGGGATACAAATGAGGCGGACACAGAACTTGGCATTCCTTCACATCAGGAGAGAGCAGCTGCTAGGTCACCTTGCAACTCCGGCAGAGGTGTCATTGGGAAGAGGAGATCAGTACCTGAGGCCACTAACCCACCTCCCTTCCCATTTAGCAGGAATTTTTATCTTTTTCTGTCCTTATCTCCATTCCCCTCAAGTGTCCCTTGAATGTCACAAGTAACTACTCTAAACCTACAAGCCCTGGGCCTGGCATGGTGGCTCAGGAAGCAGAGGGATCCCTGTGAGTTCAAGACCAGCCTGGTTATATAAGGGGTTTCAGGCTAGCCAGGACTGCACGGTGAGACCCTGTCTAAGAAACAAACAAGTAACGATAACAACAAGAACAACAAAAAAAAAAAACAGACTGACCAGCCATGACTTCCATCATTTAGGATAGTGGAATAAACAAGGATTCCCAGTTCACACTTTTTTTGTTCAAATCCCAGTGTCTCCTTGCTGTGTAATTATAACCAAGTTTAAGTTATGTCCATACGAGTAGTTTTGTATCAAAAATTGTATTTCCCAAAACAGTGACATAAAGAGAAGAAAGCACATATCCCATTGCTCAAATGCACAGGGATGCTGCAGTCCTCCTTCAAAGGAAAGGTAGCCCTTCTTAATTACACAGGAGTGGGTCATAGGTCCATCTTTATCAAGGAGGTTTCCCATTTCCCCTCTGCAGGCTACAGTCTGCCTTTTTGCAATGTGAAGGAAAAAAAAAAATAAGCAAATGTGAAAAAGAAAGCACATTTCACAACTTCAGGCATTCAGATAGAATCCTTTCAAGAACGTTCCACTTAAGGGAGAAAAGGAATGAACTGTGGATTGAAATTGTACCAGATGAGGCTAGTACCCATTTCTATGAACAACCAAAAGCTGAGTGACTTAGACGAAACTGTGGCCACTAACTGGCAAGACAGAAGACTGCAAACCTTGAGCCTGTCTTAGTCCGTGGAGTCAGCAAGTCAGTAGAGTCCTCCCCCTACCTGCCCCCCACCCACTTGGAATACAGGCTGAGCATTCCCTGCTTCCTTCACTACAGTCTCCAACCTCAAAGGTCAATCTGATAAGAGGCAAGTGAGGGCCTCAGAGGAAGCCGCACATCTCCTGTGACCACAAACCTGCTCAGTCTGCTAAAAAGTAATTGCACACAGCCCAGGAACAATAATACCCTGCGCCACAGTTGGGTGATAGCTGTGTGGCTGTCGAGATAACCGGAGAAAACGGGTAGCTGAAGACAGCAGAAAGCAAAGGATGTAAAAGAAAACATCCGTGATTTCTATGGAAGACTCAAAAAGAACAGCAGCACACAGCCTGATGTCAGCTTGAAGAAAAGAAGCTTGTCACAAGTCTATTCTTGGATGCTCTATTTTGCCTTGGCAGATACTTACAGATTTTTGTGTTCATTCATTCATTCACTCATCTACTGCGCCAGGCACTTAAGTGCTCTCGGGATGGATTGCATTTGCACCATGTCTCTCTCAGAAAACCAGATCCTGCATGCCCCGTGCATTAGATGCATTTGTGGTTAAAAACAAAAGCTCCTTTTCGGAGAACTGCGTGGTGTGTGAGCCTTCTTCTTGGGTCAGACTCCCTGTTCTCTTGCTCTACTGGTTAGGAGGACAGTGCTCTCAGCTCTCACATCAAACCTTTTCGGTAGCTAAGCTGGAAATCAGGGACAACTGCATGGCAGCAACACTAAGCCATCTTGTCACTTTGAACCCCAAAGTCATCTTGCTCGTTTAAAACAATGAGCTGTGAGGGCTAGAAAGATGGCTCAGGGGCTAAGAATGTTGGACTGCTCGTGGACAGGATCCAGGTGTGGTTCTCAGCACCCATACAGCAGCTCACACCTGTCCTCTCTGGTCTCTGTAAGTTCCTGCATGCAGGCAGTATGCATAAACCCAGGCACACACATACGCAAATAAATACAAACAGTAATAATAGGCTGGGCACGGTGGCTCATGACTTTAATCCCAGCTCTTGTGAGGCAGAAGCAGGCAGAACTCTGTAAGTTTAAGGCCAGTCTGAGCTACATAAAGAGTTTAAAGCCAGCCAAGACTACACAGTAAAACCCATCTCAAACAAACAAAAATCAAAATAATAATAATTAGTACTAGTAATATAATAATAATAATAATAATTTTTTTAAAAAAAGAAAGAAAACAATGAGTGAGCTTTGTAGGGATGTTTTCCTAGCATAAACAAAGCTATGGGTTCTAAGCTCAACAACAACAAAGCAGATTGGGTGGGCTGGTGGGATGGCTCAGTGCCCTGTGCATGCCTATAACCTCAGCTCTGAGGGGGCACAGACTGAAGGATCACTTGGGCTTGCAGACTGCCAGTCTAGTTGAGAAAATGCAAGCCCCAGGTTCAGGAAGAGACCATTCCTCAGAATGAGTGCAGAATAATAGCCGAGGATCCCTGACGCCCCCTTCTGGCCTCTGTGCACATGCATAGGATTGCATCTACCCATACAAATGTGCCACAGACACTCACAAAGATACTTCTATGTACACACACATGAATAAATTTATAAACTTTTAGAAATATTTTTTTAATGAATGAGCAAGACCAGGAAAACTGACAGTGTGTTCCTACCTGGTCCCTCAGCCTCTCCTGGTGGCCCATAATTGCTGTGGCATGGTGGGGGTACTTCTGCTTGAGATGTTCCAGGAAAGCCTCTCTCTTCCTGTCCATCTCAGACGTTTGCATCCCCAGGATCTCTTTGGAACTTCGGGGCCCACCTAGCGTGTGTCTCCGTGGGATATTTCGGGCAGGCTTGGAAACCTGAGCCCGGGTGTTTCCATTAGAGAGGCGTTCCTTGGGCCGGCGGCATGCTGCATCTTCCAGGGACGTTACATGAAGATTGCTTTTCCCTTGTTCTGCAAGATGAAGAACGACAGTACAATTCACAATTAATTATTTCACAGTAGTCTCATTTGTAGAACACCAAGGGGGTATGTGGCAGTTGCTAATGAATCAATGTAACTTAACAGAATTTATTTTGCTGTTGTTCTTTTTTTTTTTTTTGGCAAGAATAAGAAAAAAAAATCTACAATCGGAAGAAATTTGAAAAAAAAAAGTACTATAGATGCTGTAGCAAATGTTTTTTAATTCTTTCTGTCATTGAGTTTGTTACAAATAAGAAAGCTTGGGGCTGGAGAGATGGCTCAGAGGTTAAGAGCACTGGCTGTTCTTCCAGAGGTCCTGAGTTCAATTCCCAGCAACCACATGGTGGCTCACAACCATCTACAATGAGAGATCTGGTGCCCTCTTCTTGTCTGCAGGCTGAACACTCACTGTATACATAATAAATAAATCAATCTTTTTATAAAAAAACAAAAAAACAAACAAACAAAAAAACAAAAAAGAAAGCTTGGCCACACTAGTTGTTTGCAGGTAACTGCCCCTGTGTCTGTAATTACGGCAGAGTGAACCCCAGTAATTCTAACTATTTGTATACTTTCCATTATAGTTACAACCTACTAACAGGATTTTAGAATTTTTATAATATGAAGATGGTTCTGACATGTGTGGTTCAGCACCAAGAAGAAGACAGATGTAGACCCCTCAGAAGACAGCTGGCGCCAGTGAACCCCTGGAAAGTTTCATTTCTCCATTCTAGTAAGCTAGGCAAGGGGAGCACCACGGGAGGTAATAGTCGGGGAGCCGTAAGGCAAAGGTTAAGCCACATTTTCCCAGAAATGACTTCATCTAAAACACACAGAGCGAGGGAAGAGCCATGGGTATGTTTTGATGGCTTTGACCTAGGTAGACTGCTTCCACGCTGGCCTTTCAGAGCCACAGTAGCTTATCCTTAGAGCAGCTCAACAAGGACTTACAAGGTTAATGCTTAGGGTTCAAAGGGTGTACAAAGGTCCTCCTTACCCCTTTTTTCTTTTAAGAAAGGGGATGAAAGTAACAAACATTGAGAAGCTGCAAGGATTCAAGAACACAGATCTTAACAGTTTTTTGTTCATTTCATTGAGTTTTTGTCTCACTATGTAGCCCTGACCGGCCTGGAGCTTGCTCTGTTGACCAGGCTGGCCTTGAACTCACAGAGATCCTCCTGCCTCAGCCTCCCAAGTACGGGGACCATCATGCCCAACCCTCACAGCCTTTCTAGAAAAATAGTTTCAATGGGTTAAGGAATTTGCCAATAAGCCTGATGGCGTGAGTTCCAGCCCCAGCACTCACACAGCAGAGTAAGAAAATCGACTCCTGCAACTTGTTGTTCCCTGACCTCCACAGGCACATGCGCACTATACCTCCCACCGCTAACAGCAATTGTTTTGTTTTGTTTGTTTGTTTGTTTGTTTTTTCGAGACAGGGTTTCTCTATGTAGCCTTGGCTGTTCTGGAACTCACTATGTAGGCCAGGCTTGCCTGGAACTCACAGAGATCTGCCTGCCTCTGCCTGCCGAATGCTGGGATTAAAGGCGTGCACTGACGCCAACGTGCCACCACCGCTCAGCCTTATAATTTTTATTTACTTATTTGTTTGGTTTTTGTTTAGTAATTTTTTTTAAGCAGCAGGTCTCCATAGTTTAGGCATTAATCAGCTCCCTAAAAGCAAGGGCACCAACACCCTAACACTGTTACCCCTCTTTTGCCTGGAGACCTCTGCATACAGAAGATGTCCAAGGGTAGAGTCCCACTGGCAAGGAATGGAAAATATGTCATCTCTGGCTAGTTTTCCTGTTCTCATCTTCCTGAGAATGTGTGTCCTGAGAGCACCTCTTTTTGTGTATACCCCACTTCTCATTATTTAGCTCATGACAGCATCTCCATCAGACATTGATGATGGAAGGGAGGAAAACAGTCCAATTAGTTACTATTAACTTCACTAGTTTCAGCAGTGAGCTTAAAGAGGGAGAAGACAGAGATTTGGTTAAAAAGATATTGAGGGATTAGTATAGTTTTATTTATTTAGTAAGAATAATCTTTACTAAGTAATAATGTCTTTAATTTGTACCACAGTTTCCTCTTTTAGCATATCTTCCCTAATAATAGAGGAGTAACAGAGTCTATTACATAGAGCAGAACGCAGGGCCGGGGATGCAGCTTAGAGATGAAACTCTAGGATATGCAAGGCTCTGGGTCAGAGCCACAAGACCACAACAAAAAAACAAAGCTAAGAGCAGAAAGGTCATATCTTAGGCCAAGAAGCACATACCATGAAGATGCTCAGCTTCATTGTGTGTGTGTGTGTGTGTGTGTGTGTGTGTGTGTGTGTGCTATACATGTATTTTGTATTAGCCAAAATTGTTGTATATACACGCTAGAGCCCTGTGGCTTTTCAAGACTGCTTTCAACTACATTAAAATAATCCATGTAAAAATTATTCAGGACAGCTAGCTTAATGATCAAGTCTGAATCTCTGGCAAGGCTCTTTCTTTACATGGGCTGGAAACATACACACCTCTACATTCAGCCTTACGGATAAACAGTCATGTGTGACCACTCAGACAGGAGGAAGACACTCTGCTGGACTCATAGACCTTCAGGAGCTGGGCTGCTCCATCCAGGGATCAGTAGAGCAGGCCAAGAACAGCAGGAACACTTTAGCCTTGCAGACTATGGTGTCTCCCACTTTCTTGGGAAGCCAGGTAGAAGTAGGGTCTTGAGGTCACTGTCACCTTATAGTAGACATTAGCCTCTCCATCATCCCACTGCCTGGACTTTACACTCTCACCCTTTCCTGATACTTCTCATGGGGAAGGTTGCATCAACTTTACACTGGTTTTCTATTTCTTTCACATTCCTGTGGATTTTTCAATAATGTCTCCAGTTGCCTAACAAGGTTGAACATGCCATGGAGAAAAGGAATGGAAACAGTCCCCGCAGTTAGCAAGAAGAAGAGCTTATGCAGGCCACCTTTGTCTTATCACCCTCACCCACTGCCCCATCGGTCCCATCTGCCTCTGTCCCAGCACCGGGCACCAGCACCTGAACAAGCCAATACTGTCCACACAAACCATTTCACCCTCCTCATAGTTACGTAGGCCTTTTCCTCTGCTCTTGGAAGCTGCCAGCCACACACTTGAAGGAGAACTGACATCTGGACTATTGTAGCCATGTGGAGAGAATGCAGCCTTTTAGCTGAGCCTAAAACCCATGTCAGGGCACCCAGAAACAAGAGAAGGAACAGGCAAAGTCCATTTTGCCACGATTCCAGTCACCATGTCACACCTAAGTGGGCCAATTCCTCATTCTCCACATGAGTAAAGAAAAGCACAAGGGTGCACTCTCAGGCTGCCAAACAGAAGGGCAGTTCTACTTCTTGTTTGGAAAGAACTTTGGTGCTAAGATGTAAATATGGGTGTGTCTGGCTGTTTGCTATTCTGGGAATCCTTGTCTAACAAAGTAGTGAAGTTGTAGCCTGAAGACAAGGCTCAGCAAAGCTGAAAGGCTGCCCTGTTTCCTCTTCCTGCCCCTCCCAAGCTCTTCCAGGGAGCCCACTTCCAGCAGGGCAAAGAGCAAACAAGACCTTCCAATGGGAAAGGAGCCCTTCAACATTCTCCAGAGCAGACGTGGGCAGGAGGAGGGCAAGCAGGCCAAAGAGCTGCTCCACAGAGACCTGGGAACTCCAGCTGGGATGTGTCCACATCCTGGACATGAAACATAGACAGGGTCCAGGGAGGGCAAATACAAAAAGGCAGAGGGGTATAGGAAGCCACGCATCATGAAGGAGCCATGCATACAGTAACCTGTGCAGATAGGCAACCAGCTGGACTGGGGGAGCTGGTGTCTTTGCCATGTTTGGATTACTCTGGCTAAGTCAGATGACACACAGTAAGGGATTTGGGGCTTCGCATCATTGGGGCACTCCACAACCTGCTGCGAACCAGCAGCAGTGCAGTTATCTTTCTGGGATATTTGTTTTGTTTTATCTTATTTGATTTTTATATTTGTACTGAAAATTAAATCCAGAGTCTTGTACATACATGCTAAATATGCACTCTACCATTGAACTAAATTTCTCTGAGAATGTATTCCTTGATCAAGGTTAGGGAGTCCAGTGGCTCACACCTATCATCTCAACACTCAGAAGGCTGAGGTAGGAGTTCAAAGCGAGCCTGAGCTACATAGTGAATTCCAGGTCAGCTGGGGCTACTGTGTAATAGAGCACAAAATTTTGTCTCAAATAACCAACACACACACACACACACACACACACACACACACACACACACACACCCTGCTACATATTAGGTAGTTCATATACTTCTTTGTGTGTGTTTGCATGTGGTGTATACACACTTGTGTATGTGAATGTGAGTGTTTGTATATGCTTGTGTGGAGGCCAGAGATGGATGTTAAGGTGTCTTCCTTTACCATGCTCACTGTTATGAGGCAGAAAAATGGAAGATCATCAAATCTGTTAGTCTGGCTGTCAGCAAACCTGGGGGACCCTCCAGTCTCCACATCCCAGAGCTTTGATGAAGGGCAAATGCCACCACATTTAAACTTTTTGCAGGAGTTCTGGGGACCCTACATCAGGTCCTCATGCTTGTGAATCAAGCATTTTACCTACTAAACCATATCTCTAGTTCTTCCTCACATCTTATAGTGGTTAGCTTAGGGTTTTTTGTTTTGTTTTGTTTTGTTTTAAATAAAGTATCTATGTAGTCCAGACCGGACTCAAACTTGCTGACCTCTTGACTCAGCTGTCTAAATGCTGGGATTACAGCCAGTGTGCCATCACACTAGGAAAGATGAAGCTTTCCAAACCTGCCAGAGAGCCCTTGTGTTCAGGGAGTTGCTGCCCAGTTGTGAAGCCTTTGGGTGCACTGTGCCAACCTCTGCTCTACGCATTGGAATGGACACATCCCCTGCATGCTCACATAGGCTCACTTCCTGTACCCTCCAACTAACTGGGACCTTGTACTAATTCCATGGGCAGAAATAGCAGCAATACCCTCAGCTGTGGCCCCTGGGCCTCCTTAATAATTTTACAGGGTTTCTGCCTTTATTCTTTGGCTAGACAAATGCAAAGGATCCAGGAGAAGCCTCCAAAGGGATAGAGTGCTGATAGGACAGAAGGGCCACCCAAGAGATCAAGCCGTTCAGGAGCATCAGATTCTACTGTGTGTGACCAGGAAATAGACCCGGACCAAATAAAGCCACCAACAATACTGAGCCTGAATAACATGCGTGCTCACTGGACGCTCAGTTCAGTGCCCCTCAGTTTTCCAGTTCTCTTGTCAATATTACAAAGATCATTACCATAGACAAACTTGCACAGGAATTACAGTGAAACAAGGCCATTGCTTCCCTCTAAAAGACTTTGAAAATTGAAGTCGGTGGGCTGGCAAGGCAGCTCAGAGGGTAAAGTGCTGCAAGCCGGAGCACCTGAGATCAATTCCTGGAAACTGTATAAAGGTGGAAGGAGAAAACCCACTCCACAAGGTTGTCCTCTGACCTCCACACTCTGGAAAGGCACACCCACACTCACATATGCATATCATCATCATCATCATCATCATCATCATCATCATCATCATCATAAATGGGGGGAGTTGAAGAGAGAGTTCAGGAGCTAAGAACATTGGCTGCTCTTCCCAGGTTCAATTCCTAGTATCCACACGGCAGCTCACAGGGCAGCTAGAACTATCCCGTAACTCCAGTTCCAGGGGATCCTTGCCCTCTTCTGGCCTCTGTGGGCACTAGGTAGGCAAGTGGAGCCCAGACACATATGCAGGCAAGCACTCCTACACATCATACATTTCTTAAAAAATAAAGTCAAGGATAAAAATAATTCCTGGCATAGACTTTGTACAAAACAGAACAGCTTGCTCCCCAGTCCAGAAATCATTCTTGTGATGTGTTGATTCATGGTAACTGACTGAGTAACTGGTCATTCACACAAATATTGATAAAATGCCTGTTCCAAACACTGAGAGGGAGTAAGAGGCTGGGGGAGCAGTGATCAAGATAGATTGTATCTCTCGCCGAGCAGGGGCATCCACATGATGATTCGAGACAGTCAACAAACTAATACACAATCTGAGTGTCAGGTAGTGCTGTGAAGAGTGAAAGACAATATGAGGATAGAAACTGGCTGGGCTGTTTCAGAGCACAGACTGAATATCTGTCATTCCCTAGGCTAGTACTCCATGGGAGGCTGCTGGTCAGTGGCCAGAAGAGGCAAGCAGGAGGATGGACCCCTGCACAGAGTTTTCAAGAACCTCTTTTTTTTTTTTTTTTTTTTTTTGGTTTTTCGAGACAGGGTTTCTCTGTGTAGCTTTGCGCCTTTCCTGGAACTCACTTGGTAGACCAAGCTGGCCTCAAACTCACAAGAGATCCGCCTGGCTCTGCCTCTCGAGTGCTGGGATTAAAGGCGTGCACCACCACCGCCAGGCTCAAGAAGCTCTTAAAAGCCAGAACAGGAGCTCATGCTGTGGGCAACATCCCAAGGATCATACTAGGAGATCATACTAGGAGCCCATGGCCTCCAAAGGAAACAAGACACAGATTCAAATTCTACCAACAGCCAGGCATGATGATGTACACCTATAACTCAGCACATGGCAGGAGTCAGAGGAGTTCAAGTCCAGCCTCAGCTACATTAGTTCAAAGCCAGCCTGGGCTGCATGAGACCTCATCTCAAATGAAGTCCACCAATATCTACCAAATGCCTTCTCTGTCAAATGCACACAGCTTCTTACACTGTGCACCTATGGGGGATCACAGAACTAAATATGGAAGCTGTAAAAAAAAAAAAAAAATTAGCAACAGTGAAGGATTTCCAAACCTGCACCAAACATCATATTAATTCAAAACCATGTATGTATAATCAGGAGCTGAAGATGCAGCTTACAGGTTAAGAGCATTCTACTCTCACAGAGGCTGGGTTTGACTCTCGGCAGCCACATGGCCACTCACACATGCTTCTGACCCCGATTCCAGGGGATTCCAAACCCTGTTTTTGACCTTCCCAGGTACCAGGCACACACATGGTACAAGTGGTTCATAGACTCAGGCACACACACACATACACATAAAATACAAACTGAAAAGTACACCAACAACACTTGTAAAACCAGATATGATGGTTGCACACCTGTAATGACAGCATTTGGGAGGGAGAGACAGGAGGATCAGGAGTTCAAGGTCATCCTCAGCCACTTACAGAGTTCTAGGCCAGCCTGGGCTACATGAGTAAAAACAAAACACACAAAAATCAAGCTTTCATGAATCTGAGAGGTTTCTGGCAGCGCTCGAGCGCGTTGCATTTTGTTTCACAGGATCCTTGGTTCTGAACACACACCATGCATGCTTTATGTGGCATCTGCCACCATGGCACCACTTGCCAGCAAAGGCTTCTGGAAACACTGAGGCTCGGATGCAATTACTATATCTTTTGAATTTCAATGCTGTCACTATGCCTGCAAAATTTTCAATCTTATAGAAAAAGAGTGGTTTAATTATGGAAAGTAAGGACTTCAATAGCTCCCTGCTGTCAGCCTTTAGCATGTAAGTATCAAGTTAGTGCATCTTCAACGTTGATGATCTTGGAATGTGCGATTTTTTTTTAAAGATTGCTGTTTGAGATACTGACTTGAAATTCATTTTTTTAAAATCATTCAGCAAATATTGACTTGGAATTGGGACAGAATTTCCACAATTTCTGAAAGGGCTTTAAACATATTTTTGACATTTGTACTACATGTTTATATGAGTGATACTCTCAGCAGTATTATAAAATCAAACTATCAACACTGAAAAGTTTTAAAGATGTTCTTACTGTATCAAATATTCAGCCAAGATTTAAATCCTTATATAAAAATAAACAAGCACATTCATGTTAGTGTGAAAATTTGTTTTCATCTTTAATAAATGATCAGATTTTACACACACATACACACTTTGCCAGCCATGGTAGCACATGCATTTAGTCCCAATTCCAACACAGTGGCATGCAGATCCCTGTGAGTTTTGGGCCAGCTTGGTCTCTATAAGGAGTTCCAACCTAGTCAGAGCTAAATAGTAAGACCCTTTCTCAAAAACAAAAAACAAAAAACAAAAACAAACAAACAAACAAAAACAAAGAACTTTCTTTTACAGCTAATCGGTGTGTTTAAAATGTTCATTTAAATATTTTATTTTTAATTTTAACTATGTATCTGTGCACATGAATACAGTTGCTCAGAGTCCAGAAGAGGATACTCCTGGATTCCTTGGAATAAGAACTACAGGCAGTTGTGAGCTTCTCAGCATGGGCGCTAGAAACCAAACTTAAGTCCTCTGGAAGAGCGAGCAACAGATGATCTTAACCACTGAGCCATCTCTTCAGTTCCAAAGGGTTGTTTCAAAATACGCTTCTTTATGATTTAGTACCAGTAAATGTTTGATTTATATTCCTCTTTTTTTAACGGTATATATCCAGAGTCATATAAATCCTCCGAGATAAAAGACACCAGGGGCAGTAAAAAATTAGGAAGCCCATAAGCCATGGTGACGTCACTGTTCCCAGTATTCTTGAGATGACCATATGCCACCTTTCTTACACAGCTCCGAGTTACAACTGTTGCCCAGTGAAATTATTTATAGAGTTCTCTTTTATTCTCAAAGGCGTCCGGGTTTGAACAATGAGTTACATGATCACCCAAAGTCTCCTTGTATACAGTCGCCTGATAAAACAAAGTCCCTGGGGTGGCATCGTGAGCCTTCTGTCTAATTGTTAAGCAATTGTTAAGTATCCCTCTATGAGGCTAGCACTCCATGAGATGTTGGGAGTACACAGGTGAGTGAGACATGTCCTGGCTCAGGAACCCCACATTGTAACTGGGTGGAACAGACACATATGCAGACATAAAGCAGAGCACACTAGCAGATGTGCACACGTGGCACTACAGGTGATGTTGGCCTCGGAGACGCCGCTCCTTCGGCTCATCCTAAGAAAGCCACACACATCCCAGTGGAGCACACGTGAATCAGCCAGAATCAAATCTTGAAATTCTAACTGGGACTCTTACCCTCCTTTTCTTATTTTCTCATCTCCCTCACCCAGTATTCCTAACCTGTCAGTTCTTGAGTGCCTAAGTACAACCTTAGCTCTTAGGTGCCTGGGTCCTTCAGCATAGAGGCAGTCACAGTCTCCAGTGCTCCTGGCAACCCACTGACCAATACCTGAATCGATAGATGCCTGATACTTTTCTCAATCCTCACACAGCCTAAGGAAATTCGGCTTCCCTAACCCAAACCGGCCCCTCCCCCTCATCTATTCCTCTTAAATGCTTTCCTCCTGAGGTAAAGGCAACTCCATCTTTCCAGCCACCTGGATCAAATATTTTGAAGGTGTCTCAGAGCCCTCTTTTCTATTCAACACTCCATCTGATCTTAGCAGATTCCTTTGGCTTTGCATTCAGTGTGCATCAGGAATCTGCTTTCTTCTTATCGCCCGCTGCTTATCTCCATCTAGCCTAAAGCAGCATGGGCTGGTTTTCTTGCCTGGCTACCTTCAGAAGCCTCCTTAACAGGCCTCTCTGCCCTTCCCCCAGTCCACTTGGGTTAAGGGCCACACAACACCCCAGCCCACTAAGTACCTGCTAAAATCCCTGGTAGAGAGCTCTTGCCTAAGATGCTCAAGACTCTAGGTTCACTCCCAGGGTTGCAAATTAATTAAAATTAATTTCATTAAAGAAAAGGCAAGCTCCATTTGCTAGCGGCGCCTCACCTCCCGAGAAGTAAGAGCCAAAGACCTCCCTGCAGTTCCACAAGCCCTACAGAATCTGGCCCGGGTGACCTCTCAACCCTTTTCCCGCCCATCGGCCTCTCAGGTTCCTGCTCTTGCCTGTTAGGCTGTGGGTTTGGTTTACTGTCAACTCAGCTCAAGAGTCACCTCAGTGAGATGTTCTCTGATATTCCTTAGGACTTCATCCCCACTCCCTTGTTCTTCCCTGTTCCCCCCTAGAGCCTCATTTTTAGCTAACGGGATCACCAGATAAAACAAAGGATCTTCAGTAAAATATGAAGCTTGGGAGCATAAAAAATATTTTTAGTGTAAGTCTATCCCACGTGATATTTAAGACATACTTATGCTTTAAAAGTTACTCATTGTTTCTCTGAATCTCGAGGTTAGCTCCGGCACTCCGCGTTTTTATTTACTAACCCCAGCCATCTAACATGCTCCTGGATTTTTGCTTATTTGTTCATTGTCTGCCTCTGCCCCCACCCCACCCCAGTTTGGCCCTTAGAACATCAATCCAATGAAGGGGAGTATTTTTCAGTCTGTGTTTTGCATCGCTGGATCCCCAGTGGCGGGCACAGTGACTGCTCTGCAACAAAAGTTCAATATTCATGGAGTGGATGAGTAAGCGAAGTGAGGCATTTGACCACCCCAACCTCGGAAATATCAATGAATTACTCCGGTTGCTTCAGAGTTGGTTCTTAACTTGCTCCTGTTCTAATTGCCCCTTCTAGAATCTTGGTCGTTTCTTTCAGGACAGGCCTAGAGGTTGAGTTCCTGTAGGAAGATCCGTCCTATCAAAAGAGAGTGAGTTGGGGGTCTTAGGCTGGACGCCACCAACCCCGGGACCCTCAAACTGAGATTAAATGCTGTGACGCTCATCAGACAAGTGGACTGACGCCCCAAGGCTCAGGGATTCACTGAGCCTTTAGGAGCCGGGCTTCCTTTTCAGTTCACTGGGGGATTTCTCTCTCCTGATTGCATTTTCTTCTGTCTGGCTTGGTTTTGCATTTTCAGTGTGGATGAGTCATGTGCTACTTCCTTTTTTTCATTTTAAAACACACACACCTTTTCCCTTGTGCACAATCCCCACTCCCACGCGCTGCCGTGCACAGCTCGGGGCACTCCTGCACATCTTTGTGTTACTAACTGGCCCCTGCATGAACCTGGACGGGTAGGGCGGGGGCGGTTCAAGATTGTGTGGTAGGTGCCCGGTCAGCCTACACAGTGAGAGGGGCTGATGGGCGTCAGCATCCCAGTCTGCAACCACCCACCCTCCCGGCAAGATTTATTTGGAACTATAGAAGGTTCTGGAAATTCCCTACGGAAAAGACAAGTCTATTATAAACACAATGTAAAAAAGAAACTGCCTGGAGAAAATACAGGAAAGCTGTTTTAAGAACTCCCAACTTTTACATTTAAACAGAAAGCTCCAGAGTTCTATCTATCATCCAGATGCTCAAGTACTCCCCTGCCATTAGGATCTGCAAAACAAAAACATCCTTAAACTCCAATTTAACTCTAAAGCGCTGCAAAACTTTGTATCCTGCAAGAAGTTGCCCCCATGGAAACTCCTAACCAATGAATGGAACCGCTGCGCCCTGGACGTAGGCGCAAAATTGCCTTTCAGAGCCTCCTGGAAGCCCTGGGAAATTATCAAATTGCTACCGGGCGATTCATTTGTCATTGCTTAGGGATCCCGCACAAACTGCTTGCTCACTGTTCGACCAGTTTGACACCATGCACCACTTCTTCCCCGGCTAGGAAGATCTTGCCACAGATAAAGCAGAGCTAAGAAACCACAGCTCTGGGCTTAGTTTGAAAACGCACCCCCCCCACCCCCGCCCACACACACACCCCAAGAAATAGAATGTCCGTGGCGCCAGGCTCCGGGTCTCCAGTTCTAAGCAGCGTGCGTGTAACTCCATCTTTGAGCACTGTTACTTACGGGGCATCTGTCTGCTGTCTCTGGAGGGAGGCAGGTTCGGCTCACATTTCTGGCCTTCGCTTTCTTCCATTGTCCCTGCCGGCCGCCCAGGCTCCTCACTCTGGAAACTTCAGAGCGCAGTTCGGGAAGCTCGCGGAAAGCGCTTGGAAGGGGGCCCGGGGGGTGGGGCGGAGGGGACCGGCGAAACCCCACCCCAACTAGTCTCCACTCCGGTGCAAAGTCTCCCTCGCCCGGGAAGACCGCATTCCAGCGCCCGGCCTCTCTCGGCCCGGGTCCCGGAGCGTCCGCCACCCGCCTGCTGTCGCCGGGACTGGGGGCTGTGCCCTGGAGGCGGCGGCTGTCCCCGCCTCTGCCGCCCAACAGGTGACGGCTCTGCTGACCCAGGACGCTGCCTGCCGGGTTTCCCCGGGCGAGGCAAACACTTCACTCTGGAGTAGGGACAGGAACTGCTGTTGCAAGCCAGGCCCAGCCCTCTTGAATCTCAGGAGCCCAATAGGCCCCCCAGATAGGCTGAGGAATAAGCAGCGGACGGCTGAATCCCCCAAAGTTATGTGAAATCTCTTTAAAAGTTTTTTTTTTCTTTCTTTTTTAAAGGTAAGTATATGCTAAATGTTGTGAAATAAACGCTTTACACACCAGCTCTGTAGGGGACTAATTAGCATCTATAAAGAAGTATTGTAATTTTCTTTGGTCGACTTCAATCACTTCCTTACCAGGACTTTAACCCCTGGATTTAAAACCCTTGTTTTGTTTTGTTTTTTACTCACGCACCTTCACCTTTTTGGACCCCTTTCCTCCCCCCAATACAGACACACACACACACACACACACACACACACACACACACACACACACTCCTCTTGATCACAAATCTGAAAAGCCACCTAGTAAATCGACCTTCTGAGTCGCTCAAGTTAATTACTTAAAAACATCTGAAAGGTAATTAAAATGCTTTTCTTTGGATGGGCAGAATTACATCCGACAAACTTGTTCTCCTTTTAAACTACCTACAAATATTTATTTTGTTCACTACCCAGTCCTTGGAAAGCTGGCAAATTTCCCAGGAAGTGAAAATAGGAGGCACAATGTCCACACAAAAAGGATGGGAAAATAATCTAAGCAACATTTGCCCCCCCCTCCCTCTTTTAGAGATCTGAAAAGAACCCAGTAGCTAATAGAGAAGGTATGACATTTTAATCTGTGGCCCCATGTCATCTCAGGGGGAGAGGACAATGGTCATCCTGCCGGCATACCTTGACCCAATTTACAGTCCATTCAAGCAGGACTGGACATTGATTTAGAACTGGAATGTGTGCAGAAAAATGGCTGGCTGGCCGCTGGGCTGGATTATGACCTTGGGTCACCTGTGTGTCTTGGCAGCAGAAGGGACATATTCTGGCCATTTCGAACATAAATATACAGAAGACTGTAAAAGAAAAAAGAGCATGCCACCAGTTGAGGTAAAGGTGATATCCATGCTCGGGGAAGAAGAGCCCCTCAATTCCTGAGAGGATTTTTCTGGAAAACCAAGAGGTGGAGGTCTTGTAGAAAACACAAGCAGTGCTCTAGCAGAGGGAATACAGACAATGGGTTCATTTTATATTTAAAGATTTATGTCTGTTTTATGTGTATGGGTGTTTTGTGTACAGATGCATGTGCACCACTGTGGTGCAGTGTGCGCAAAGGCCAGAAGAGGGCACTGGTGTTAGATGGTTGTGAGGCGCCATGTGTGTGTTGAGAGAGAGAAACCTAGATTCCCTGAAGGGCAACAAGTCCCCTTAACAGTTGAGCCCACTGAGCCACCTTTTCAGGCCCAAGGAGTGGGCTTACACAGCAAACAACCAGAAGCTTCTGTGACCCTGCAATACCCTGTGATCTTACCTATCGGAGGAAGTCATTGAGCACGGCTATTCCCATAATCCTGGCCATTTATATTGGTACAAATATTCATAAAGGACGACACACCTGGTAATACAGGACTATAATCTCCATTACTGAGACAGGAGGATGGCAAATTCAAGGCTTGCTTGGGGTACAGAGTGAGTTTAAGGCCTTCCTGAGCAATGGAGCAAAACCCTGTTTTAAGGAGCACACTAAGTCTGAGGGGAGCTCAGTGATAGAACATCGCCTAGGCTGTTCAAGGCCCAGGGTTTGAATGGCAGCACCCCAAAAAAAAGTTTCTAAGTTAAGAAGAGTCTCCTGTGTTCCGGTCTCAGGTTATATTGTTCTGATTGTCTTCCTGTGTGTATATATAAGAGTTTGGATATGTGAGTGAGTGTGCAAGCCTATGTATACCTGAAGACCAGAAGAGGCATTTGCTGTCCTCTTCTATCATGCCTTATTCCCATTGAGTCAGGTCTCTCTCGAAAGCGAGAGCTCCTGTGTTTTGACTAGGTTGCCAGTCAGCTGACCCCAGTGAGCCTCCTGTCTCTGTCCTCCTAGAAACTGGGCTTTACAGGCAAGCACAGGAGGCCCACCTTGTTATGCGGTGCTGGGACACAAACTCGGGTCTTCATAACTGTATAGTAAGTATTCTTAACTGCCGAACCATCTCTCCAACCGCCTTAAGTCTTCTATGGCTGCTGTAAGTTTTCAAGTTATCAGTGCCAATGGAGCAAGGATTGCTGAACTAGGAAGCTGAGGGCCTGTGGGAACAGTCCCCCTCTTAGCAGCTCCTGTCTGTCACTTGACACAACACAGGAACAAATCTAGAGGATATAACCGCAGGCCAGTGCAGTCAGCCAACAGGACCCTTCCCTTCAGTTCCATGCAGGTAGGAAAGAATGATTTGTAGACAGGGGTGCTGCCACCACCACCACCCCACCACCACCCCCACCCCCCACCCCCGTGGTGCTGTGCACAAAGCAACAGAACCATCTGTGGGCCTCTGTGGATACCTAGATGGGCTGGAGGATGCTTTTCCACTCTATTCAGACTCTGAGACTCTAAGGAGCACAAGGAACCCGTCAACTGCCCATGTGCCCCAGCTGCTTTGGCTTCTCTCTCAAGGGAAAAGCAGGCTGCTGCTCCCTCTGTGGATAGTCCAGATGTTCTGTGGAACGCATTGAACAAACAAGCCAATAAGAAAGACAGTGAGCCGGCATCATCAAGGACTGTGATCTATACACGCACTGATGGGGACGTGTTCTCCCACGTGACCAGATTCTGGCAATTACAGGCGGAGCTTCTGTGAGTCATTGGACTTTTGTTGTTTAAGAACAGGAACTGGAAATATTTTGCCAAGGCCCCATTCATGCCACTGTGCCTGCTAGTCACACATCTCTCCCCAGGCGCACTGACCTTGCTAAGAACTTCCCGCTCACTGTCAAGTTTCTCAGAAGAAACAGTAGCTGTATTCTGCGATCTGCTTCAACTTGGCACTCAGATCTTCATGAAAAATGCCACTGTTGTCACCCCAGGTACTAGAGAGGTGGCCTTGGTTCCAGCAGCAACTCTGAACTAGAAGTATACTGTGCTTTTAAAATTTAATTTCTGGCTTTAAAATTTGCTATCACTGTCCAATCTGCCTATCCCTGTACTTCAGAATTTGCTGGGAAAGCAAGAACTTAAATTTGATTTTTTTCTAGTCATCTAGGGAGTCACAATAATGGTACTGGGGGCTAAACTTCCAACCCCACTTCTGTAATCCAGCGAAGGTGCAAGCCTTTCTTATATGTCGGGATTTGGACTTATAATAAGCTTACATGTACACAAAAAAATTGTCATTTAAAACAAAGAGAAAAGCTGAAGCAGCTGGGGCATATGGGCAGGTGAGGGGCTCCTTGGACTGCCTTGAGCCCAGGGTCTAGGTAGGGTGGAGGAGTATCCTCTGGCCCATCTAGGTGTCCACAGAGGCCCCAAACAAGAGAAGTACAGGAAGACAAAGGTGATTTTTCGGTCATAGCCAACCAATTACAGAACTGGAATGCTGCTTTTAAAAATGGCATTTGTATGAGATCTGCTAAGATGGGAATTAATCACAATTATGGATGGTTTGTTACAGGCCTATTTAATTACAGGGCAGTGGGAAAACACATCCACTTCTTTTATGTAAATTTCTCAGAGAGAAATTTGGCTAGAACCAAGCCTAAGTGGAATTACTTTGATATATGTTTATTTTATTTTATTTTATTTTTTAATTCTTGCTAAAAGCAAGATAGTTTAAAGTAATTTTACATCTGGACACAAAAGAAATAATTAATGCTTGCTTAATGTCCTTAAGTGGACCTTTTAAAAGCGTTGATAACTGAGTCAAAACAAAGTGAAAAAAACAGTCAACAAAGATGTTTGAAAGGGAGGCTTCCAGTTGGCTAAGTGTCTAGCTTCCCAGTTCTGATGGCATGTGTCATCTGTATGTCAGAAGGAACAGGCATTTAACAACTGGGCAAACACTGATGAACCACACTTGGTGGGGAAGAAGCATGGCCTCTTCTCCCACACTCGTTTGACAGCAAGCTGTCAGGTGCCCCAGTGACCTTATATTGAAGTATAAAGCAGAGCACCTGGAGAAGGAAAGGAGGCACTATTAACAATTGGAGCTGGACAATTAGTAACCGGGACTGTCACCAGGACACCAGCACAGATGGCCACCTGCATGTGATCTAAGATAAGCCCCATGTATTCTTCAGGTTTCCAAATGTGAAGGGCTCATAAAAAAGAGATTTGGGCTTCTACCAAACACCCTGTGGACGAATTTTAAGCGCTAATGAAAGCAAACGTAGGACCCTCCTCAGAGCTATATTTCAAGCAGTAGCCACATAGCTCCAGCATGACCTCTGATCTTCCATTACAGGAAGGCCTGGAAATCCCGGAACCCTGCCATTTAAGAACTGAGGTTCAAGAGTCCCCCAGCATGTGCTTTTCCTGTTCAGATGGCTGGGAACGTCCTCCACACACATTCATTGCACAGTTACGTAACATGGAGTTACACACGGATCCCCTGGGCTCCTGAAGCACATGACTGGTGTCCATTTTTCTAAATGGGGTTCCTTTCATCTACTCTCTATTGGGAGGTACAGCTCTGCAGGGCTGTCGTGTGGTCTCAGCCCTGCTGCTTGGTCACCACAAACCAAGTCTGGATCCCAGGTGGCAACTTTGAAGTGATAATTACAGTGCTTACGGCGTTTACCCCGGAGTGAGCCAAGCTGTGCACCACGTTCTGGAGTTCCTGAACTTTCAGAGCAGAATTCACCACAATGTGTAAACTTGCACAGACCCAAGCAATTGATGCTGCGATCAGCCTTACAGTGAGTATCTGGTGGAAATGGTTTTTCCAGATTCATTTTCTGCCCCTAAGCCTCCCTAAATTCCCACACTCCAGACTGTTGTAGAGAGGGCAAGAGCAAAGCGGGAAGCCAGCACATAGCCAGGAGGCTGAGTCACAATGTGGTTCACTTCTCTATTGCCTTAACCTACCACTTGGCAAACAAAGGCTTAATAAATTCACCAGTCTGGTTCTGACTCTGCTCTCCGTCTGCAGGCTCTTACTCAGCCACAGGGCTGGGGAGCTTATGTCCTCGTTTCTCACGGACTTTGCTCCACGTGACCCCTCAGTTACTCTAATTCTTTGTGAGCAGAAAGTCAAGAATTAGTAAGGGCAAGAGAGCTTGCTTATCCATCGCTGGAAACAAAATGAACTAGTCTTCAGAAGAGGAGGGTGGGGCCAAGAAGAGGTCAGACAAAGGAAAGAGCCCTTGAGCAGGCTGTTCGGACACAGCTTTTGGGCAAGTGAAGCAGTTTAAGTTGCAGAGAAGGGTTGCCTGATGAGGTCGGGGTGGCCGAGCAAAGGCTCTGGGTGTCACCACAAGAAATCAGAGAGAGGAATTCCTGGGGTCCTGGTGAAGCCCAGGGAGATGTCCCTTACATTCCCCTCAGCAACCTTTGTACTCCTTGACCCCTGCCTAAAGAATTCCAGCTCCTTTCATTCCATTCCCTGCAAGGCAGGGGACTCAGGTAGCTTTGGGTGAATCCCTCCTAGGCTGGGAGAAACTGAAACACACAGCATGCCTCCGTACTAGATGAATCCTTTCACTCTGCATCAGCTTCAAGGAGTGATCTCCACGGCTTTGTTCCTGAGGGGGCTGGGCTGGAACCCTGCACAGGGCTCAGGTTCTGCTGCCTGGAGTGCTACCAGGGAAGCACACCTCTGCCCAACATTCTCCAACCTGAAGGGAGACTTGGACTACAGAGCATGAAAGAATCCCAGCAAAGGATCAGCCTTCCCTTTCCAACCCCTGGATGTCTGGAGAAGTCACCCTCTCATCAAGAAGGTAAGGGGCTACCAAGACCCAAAGAGGCTTTGCTGGTAACAGTTTCCTCCCAGATTCAAACATTCCATCCTGCAGGGAAGCTCCTTATGCAGGAAGGTAAACACTTCAAAAGAGCTTTAGGAAGTCCCTGAAACTGACCAGATTTACTAGGCCCTCCCTGCCAGAGTAAGCAATAGAACCCTGAGAGTCCCTCACAGAAGAGCAGTCAAGCTTCAAAGAAGAATCTCAGACAAGCCAGTTGCAAAGAAGACTCTTGGGCCAGCCCAGCTGCCTGGAAGAAGCAGACACCAGCCCAGCTGCCTCAAAGAGGTTTAAACCAACTGAGTCACCTGGAAAGGACATTCTCCAACCTACAGAGCTGCCTGCAGGCTGTATAGTATGCTCCAGGCTCCCAGCTTCTGTGAGCTGTCGTTCAGGTTGTGGTAGGCCTTGGTAATATAGCTAGCTGTCTTTGAGTCATTTCTGTTCCCATAAGAAACCCCTCATACATTCTCCTGCAAATAACCCCAATAAAACTCAAAGTTCACAAAGTTGGACTTTGGTGTTATCCATACCTTGGTCTGTCATGGGTTCCCTACCTGAGGTGAGTGAACATGTGTGTTGTGTCTCCCCAGGGAAAGTTTTGTCACACAACAAGCCTGTAGCTGGGTTGTGCGCTAGAGAGTTCATAAGCTCCAGTGCTCAAGGGGTTTGGGTGTTTGAGCACCTGGAGTCACTCAAGGACTCAGGGGACTCCAAATCTGCATCCTCACATTTCTTACAACTTTTGAAAACAGTCATGGGCCTCAGAAGTTAGTATCGACAGTTAGAAGGACAAGTGTTCAGCATAAGACACCCCAAGACCAAGTTCTCAGCACAAAGGAGATTTATTTGTCCCAGAGGGACAGAGGGCAGGGATAAGGGACAGAGATGGCAGATAGAGGACAAGGGAGAAGGGGAAGGGGACAGGGAAAGGGAGCAGGGGTATTTGTCCCAAGGGGACACAGGACTGCCTCTGCACAGAGAGGAGCCAGACATGGCCATAGGCAAATGACAGTTTATAAAGGTACAAGGGGAAACCCCATTAGGATGAGGTGTTTAATTTTAATTGGATAGGTTAATTAGGTGAGCCAAAGGGGGCTTCTGATTGCTGGACTTCAATACTTCCATAGTTGGACCTTGGTAGTCAGCCTCGGGAGGAGGAAGTGGCCAAATAAGGGAACGGACCTTGAGGGCTAGCTTTGAGAGTGTAATCTAATGGTTTTTAGCAAAGCAGAGGGGATGGGGGAGAAGGGCAAGGCCTGCCAGAGTCATGTCTGCCATGCTCACAATAGTTAGAGTCCACTCAACAGGAATTTTACTTTTTTCTGCATCCCGGCCCACAGCACCGAGAGGGAGGTCCTTACTCTACACTGCCCACGAGAGAAACAGTCTTTGTTCGGAAGGACTCATTCCCAGAACATCACATACAAATCCTTCAGTCACTCAGCTTTGCAGACTAAGGTAAGGTGAATTTCAGGTTCCCACACACCACTAGAACTTAAAATTCTTCCGTTTCCAACTTCTGCTGTTTTTCTTTTAAATATCCTCTTTTGCAAACCTTACCAAATTCCAACTGTGCCAGAATTTGTGGAATAAAACACTTAAACTACAGGGGGAGCCGCAGTGTGCATAACACCATCTCAGGAGCTTCCTTAACTCAGCAAGATTAAATTCCTAGAAGTGGAAAGAATGACATGAGAAAAGGCGAAAGTCAGGTGGGCAGTATGGCTCAGTGAGTAATGACACTTGCTGCCAGGCTTGGACCTGAGTTTACTCCATGGTGGAAAGAGGAATTGCCTGGGCCCGTGCCCCTCTTCATGAAGCAATAGCCTTTCCTGGTCCAGTCAGCAGGGTCACTATACTGACTGACACTGCCTGAGCCCTGGCAGCCTGCTCTTCCCTCTTTCTCTCTGATAGAATCTGGACATGAAATGTCAAGGAACAGGATGTAGACAGAGGAGCCAATGGTCCCCAACTCTGGAACTTTGAGTGTTGCCAGAATGTGAAAACTTTGGTACTAAGCTAGAAAAAGTCCCAATAAAGTAGCCTGAATTGCTGTCTCTCCGCCAGCCCTGACTCCCCAGAGGCACAGAGGCAGTTATAGGTTATGCAGAAGTAGGTCTGGAGGACACAGAGATCAACAGAGTACTGCCTGGGAAGCAGCAGGTGGAGAGAGCTGGGCTGGAGAAGTCACCCAGAACTGCTGGCAGCTTCTGCAGCTACTGCTCTACCCCGAGAGCCACAGCAGTGCATCTGCTCAGGGCTTAGGACACCACTCCCCACCTTTCTCATGTTTGCACACAAATAATAACCCCAGCTCTGGGCATATCTATCCTGTATTACCTAAACAGCTCACATCTGTGTAAAATGGGAAATCCAAGGGCAGACTTCATGGATTGCTTATAAAAGAAAACATTAAATTTGGACTGCTTCATCACACACACACACACACACACACACACACACACACACACACACACAGTGATATTTTATTTGTGCTGAAATGTCATTTTATTTGTATGTTAATAAATAAAGTTACCTGGGGGTCAGAGCTAATAGCAAGCCATAGCAGTGCTAGCACACGCCCTTAATCCCGATCACATGACAGGTGGATCTCTGTGTGTTCAAGGACACCACCAGCATGGAGACACATGCCTTTAATCTCAATACCAACCATAGAAGAAGACCTAGAGGTCTGTATAGACAGGCAGTGACAAAGCGATCATGTGGTTGGGTTTACAACCAATGAGAAGGCAGAACAGAAAGTCAATAAAAAGACAGATACACAGGAAGTAGGTCTCTTTCAGAGGGGACTGACAGCAGAGGGGTAAGAAAGGGTTTTAGTCTCAGCTCTTAGCTACTGCTCTGACCTCTTGAGCTTTTAACTCTGCATTTGGCTCTGTGTTTCTTATTTAATAAGACTGTTACATCTACACACACACACACACACACACACACACACACACACACACACACCTCGGTGTTCTTTATCATAACTCTCCAGAGATTTCTATTCAATAGCTTAAAATCACCTTTGAGCGCAGGTTTTTAAGAATCAAATCGTTGACTTCAAGAAGCTTCCAAACACTAGACGTAAGCAAATATATGCAGACTAAACCCAGGAAGAGGGAAATGTAAGTAAGGAAACAGTGAAAATCACCTTGCTTTGGTTATTATTCCCCAAACTGCAGCTTACTGTCTCCTCTCATCAAATTGCTGGCCTTTATATCATTACTGACCTTATACCAACTCACTAAGAACATTCAGGTTTTGTTTTAATACTGTTGAACTATGGGTGTCGGATAACAGTTATGTATTTTTATTCAGAATTGGTAGATATGTAAATTTATAAAAAAGTAGCTAGTGTGATGGCTCCTGCCTGTAATCCTAGCTTAGGAAGCTAAGGCAGGAAGATTGCCATGGGTTCAAGGACAGCCTAAGCTATATGAAGTGAGTCCCAAGTCAGTCTGGGATACAGAGCGAGACTGCCTCAAAAACTATCAATGGAATGAAATTTAAAAATAATAAAGCAAAATGTTGAGGTGGGGTATAGCTCACTGGTAGAATATGAGGTTAATGTGAATGCGGTCAGACATTTACTCCTCATCACAAAAGGAAAAGAAAAAGTAAAACATTTTGTTTGTGTGATTCTTAAAATTGCTTAATGCATCACAATCTGGAATGTACTAGAATGCCAAAGGTGACAATTTAACTGTCTTAGTTTGGTTTTTCTGTTGCTGTGAAGAGACACCATGAGCACAGCAACTCTTGTTTTTTTAAAAAAAAATAATTTATTTAACTTTATTTTATGTGCATTGGCATGAAGATATCAGATCCCAGGAAACTGGAGTTACAGACAGTTGTGTTATAGACAGTTGTGAGCTGCCATGTGGGTGCTGGGAAATGAACCTGGGTCCTCTGGAAGAGCCATCTCTCCAGCCCCCCACGGCAACTCTTATAAAGAAAACATTTAAGTGTGGTGACTTGCTTACAGTCGAAAGGTTCAGTCCATTATTGTCGTGGCTGGAAGCAAAGCAGTACAGGCAGACATGGTGCTGGAGAAGGAGCTGAGAGTTCATACATCTTGCCTCACAGGCAACAGGAAGTGGTCTGCCTAACTGGGTGTGGCTCGAACATATATGAGACCTCAGAGCCCACCTCCACAGTGACACACTTCCTCTAACAAGGCCACACCCACTCCAGCAAGGCCACACCTCCTCACAGTGCCTTTTTGGGGGGCATTTTCTTTCAAACCATCACATTATACTACTCAGTCACACATACCTTCTATCTTAATCCCTTTTCTGTCCCTATAATAGAATATGCAAGATTGGGTCTTTATAAATAAAGAGGTTATTTTTTGCTCAGAGTTTTGCAAATTTAATAGAACAGGCATGACATCTGTTAGGCTCATGGTGAAGGCCATGTGCTACTCCATTCAGGGCAGAAGAGCAGATGGGATAGAGGATATGTGGGCAAGAGAAGTCTGTTCATGAGAGGGGAAGAAGGAAAGCTGAGGACACTCAGAGAATCAGTACCTCACTCCCAGGAAAATGCATCAGTGAACCCATGAGGTCCCCATCTGTATATCTGAAGATATCTGAAGATTCCTGCTACCTCTCAAAACGATGATACTGGGACCAAGCCTCAACAGGAGTTTTGATGGGGACAAAACATTCAAACCAAGGCAACTTTTTTTTGCAAAAACATATTGAATACTAGTTGGCCAGTGGTGAGTACCAAGATGTCATCAGATGACACTGGTAAGGGAAGCTGCAGATTTGTGAACATTTCTCACACTGAGTGATACTTCCTTATTTATGACTCTTTTTTAGGGCACTATGAGGTGTACAGGCAGTGACAGCTTTAGCCACCTTTAATCCCAGCTCTGACCACAAGTATTGGCACACGCGGAGACATTTAGTCCTTAAGGAGGTTTCTGCAATTTAAGAAGTGAATGAAACTTCAAAGGCTCAGACACTCAGAAAGTTACAAGACACACAAGACTTCTTCCCAAGGTTGTAAAACAGTACCAATTACTGGGGCAGCAATGCTCCAATACAGCCACATGCAATTGGCCCGGAAGCTCAGGGGTACAACTTTGATGTGTTATCACCCAGACCAGGGAGGGCTTTTTGGTGATGTGGCTGCCTTTGAGTCACCCATTCCCCTGTCAACAGCCCCAAGAAACATGTTTGTTCACCAAGCTAGACTGGAATGGGATTCTGTCTTTGGTCTGTTGAGGGTGCCCTCTCTGGGGTGAACAGACAGTTGTTCCTGGCTCACCAAGAAAAGTCACACAGTGCACATAGATCCTGGCTGTTTCGTTTCACTTTTGCACGATGGAGTCAGGAAGGAGTGGTGAGAATAAGCAACTAAAGAAACGATGGCTACATGCACTAAGTTAGAGAAGGGAGAGGCCAATAATCGATGTCAACAAGGAGCAGGGAAGAACGGGCGACCACATTATGGAAGAACAAGAAACCTGGCCTCAAAACCACCAGGAATTTGGTGGTTGCCTTACAGGGAAGAACATGCCAAGTCCAGGGAGCCCCAAGTGCAATGGCTAAAGAACATGAAGGTTGGGGGATGAGGGGTGGAGGCAGCTCCTTCAGGGCTGATGGTAATTTTAAAAAATCCGTGGTGGGATGTGGCCAGAGATGACCAGAAGACATAAATGCAGTGAGGCCCAATTTTGAAGGTTCTAGCACCTAAGTTATATCTAGTATAATATGACAAATTAATCAAACCGTTCTGTACTTTACTGCTTATTTAGTTTGCTTGCCTGGTTTGGAGTCAATGGAGGGAGAACGGAAGGTCCTGCACATGCTATGCAGGTGCTCTGCCTTTAATAAAAGTGATGTGCTAGCACAATGGAGGCTATATTGAAAGGGGAAAAAGAGCAGCAGAGAAAGTGAGGTACTATATGTCTGCTGAAAGTCATGAGCAGCACCCCTTGCCTGCCCTTCTTCCCCTTTCCAAGTACTTAGAAGGAAGAGCAAACTCAGCCACCTGCCCACCTTGGTGCAAATATTTGCCCAAGTAAAAGTTCATTCATCAAATACAAGCTTACGTCATTACGACAATGAAATTATACCGACTAGCAAGCCGGCATCTGACAAAATGATAAAATTCATTTCTAACATTTGGCCTGGTGAGCCACAAAATCAAAAGGCAATGAAGTGGAGCTGGGCCCAGTGGTGTACACTGAGTGATGCAATGCTAGCGCTTGGGCAGTGGAGGCAGAAAGACCAGAAGTTCATAGCCATGGAGGGTTTGAGACCAGCCTGGGCTACATGAGACCCTGCCTCATTACTGTCTAAGAGTATCACAGCTTGAATCCAATCTTTGTGACACACAGCTCCTAGAAATTGTTCTGACTTCCATACATGAGCAGTATAGGATAGATCCTCCCAACTAACTAAGTAAATGTAATAAAAATTAAAACCAAATGGACTAATCTAGTTCACTTCTCTATTGCTGTAATAAAACACTGACCAATGCCAGGCTGTGATAACTCATGCCTTTAATCCCAGCACTTGGGAGGCAGAGTCAGGCAGGTTTCTGTGAGTTCAAGGCCAGCCTGGTCTACAGAGCAAGATCCAGGACAGGCACCAAAACCACACAGAGAAACCCTGTCTCAAAAAACAGAAAACAAACAAACAAACAAACAAAACAACAACAACAACAACAACAAAACCAACAGCAATTTGGAGAGAAAGCTTTTATTTGATTCACAGTTTATAATCCATCATTAAGGGAAGCAAGGCTGGGGACTCAAGGCAGGAGACCATAGAGCCATGGAGAAATGTAACTCAAATTGCTAAATGGTATTATAATAAAAAATCCTGGTGCCAGATATTGGGGTAAATGCTGAAAGATCAGAGAGACAAAGGAACAAACCACATCTTACCTCTAGGACTCCTGGGCCTGAAAAGTTTTCCTCAGCTGAAAGACTTTAGTTCCTGACTCCTCATGCCTTATTATATACCTTTCTCTGCCCACCATATCACATCCTTTCTCAACCTCTCTAGTGCTGGGATTAAAGGTGTGTGCCACCACTGCCTGGCTCTATTTCTCTCCTAGATTGAATCAATCTCATGTAGTCCAGGGTGGCTTTGAACTCACAGAGATCCAGACGAATCTCTGCCTCCCAAGTGCAAGGGTTAAAGATGTGTGCCACCACTATCTGGCTTCTATGTTTAATCTAGTGGCTGTTCTGTTCTCTTATCTTCAGGCAAATTTTATTAGGGTACACAATATGTCACCACAGAGAAATACTGTTTACAAGATTGCTTCCTTAGCTTTCTCATCTGCCTTCCCTCCTTCCTCCCCACCAGGACAAGGTCTTGCTAAGTAGCATAGGTTGTCTAGCAACTCACTATGTAAACCAGGCTGGCCTTGAACTCACAGAGATTAGCCTGCCTTTGTTTCTGGAGTGTGGGGGGGGAATTAAAGGTATGTACCACCATGCTTGGTTCATCTAGCTTTTTAAACCGCTGAGGTCCAGCTCCTGGGGGTGGCCCCACCGAGGTGGGTTATGCAGGTGCACAGCAATTATTAATTAAGAAAATGCCCCACAGATATGCCCACAGGCCAATCTGATGGGAACCATTCCTCAGTTAAGGTTCCTTGTCCCCAGATGAGTCAAGTTGACAACTGTCTTATTTGGCTCTTGTCAACTTGACACAAACCTAGACATATTTCAGAAGGAGGAATATGAAATAAGAAAATGCTTCTGTAAGATTGCCTATAAGTAAACCTGTGAAGCATTTTTTAAATTGATAATTGATGTGGGAAGGCACAGCTCACTGTGGGCAGGAGATTCTGAGTTGTATAAGAAAGCAGGCCAGACAAGCCATGAGGAGCCAGCCAGTAAGCGATGTTCCTCCATAGCCTCTGCATCAGCTCTTGCCTCCAAGCTCCTGCCCTGACTTACCCAGATGATGGACACACACACACACACACACACACACACACACACACACAAACAAAAAACCCAAAACAAAACAAAACAAAAACAAAAAACAAAAAAACCCAACCAACCAAACAAACAAACAAAGAACCCACAAATAAAGATAAAAGCAGAGGCAGAAAACAAAATGACCAGTTTCCAAATGTTTGCACAACCATCGACATGATTGCACTTGACCAGGTGAGATTGGATGGGTAATCCTTGGTTCTTCAACCTCTCTGAACATGGGTTCGCATGTGTAGATAAACCCAGCTAGATACACTCTGAGGCCTCGTAGATAAAAATTAATTTTAATTCTTACTTTTAAAGGCCCTGGTGGTAAGGAAAGCTAACACATGTGGGGCTCTTCCCTCTCTTGCTTCAGCTGTAATGGAAGGAACAGAGGATCACCTATGCCTCACTAGCTGGGTTCTACCTGTGACTCCTACACTGCCCAAGTATATAAGGCTTCAGCTGGGTCACTTTTATTTAATTATTGTATATTAATTACTCAAAATAATGGTTTTCAACCTGATATGTTCAGACAAGACTAGGCATGTTCAGGGTGGTATGGCTTTAGACCATCCTGTTTCATAAAACATATAACTATTTCAGTCATACTAAGTCCTCTTTCATCAGCCTCTCTTATTTCCATCCCCAGGTGGATCTGGCTGCTCTCTAGTTCCCAAAATAGTCCCCCCCCCCTTTACCTTCATGGTTTGTTTGTTTGTTTCAAATCTAGATTCTGCATATGACAGCACCCTTACTATGTCTGTCCTTGTGTATCTTTGTGTGTGTACATATTTGTGTGCAGGTGCACATGCTTGCTTTGCAGGGGTGGGGGTGGGGCAGAGGTCCATGCTGAGTATCCTCCTCTGTCCTTCATCCCATGATTTTTTGAGATAGGTTCTCTCCCTGAACCTGGAGCTGGCTGATGTGCCCACAGTGGCTGGGGAGCAAACCCCAGCAGTCCTCTGGCCTCTGCCTCCTCAGGGTTGGAATCAGAGACATGTATCGTTATGTACTTCTCATAGGTTTTTGGAATCAAACCAGGTCCTCATCTGTGTGGCAAGCATTTTATCCTCTGAGTCATCTCCCCAGCCCTTCATATTTGTCTTTCTGAATCTGATGTGTTTTGTTCAATAGTTCACCCATTTTCCTATAAATGTTCTCTGAGGTTGGACAGAACTCCACTGTGAATGTACAACATATTTTCTTTATCAGTTCATCTGTAGATGGGCACTTAGGCTGATTTCATGAGTTGTGGACATACCTCTGTGGTGTGCGGTGTGCTGATTCAAGTTGTTGTTGTTGTTGTTGTTGTTGTTTTTGGTTTTATTGAGATAAGGGTTTCTCTGTAGCTTTGGAGCCTGTCCTGGACTAGCTCTGTAGACCAGGCTGGCCTCAAACTCACAGAGATCCACCAGCCTCTGCCTCCCGAGTGCTGGGATTACAGGCGTGCACCACCACCACCTGGCGATTTCAGTTCTTTAAGGTGTATATTTAGAGTTAAGTTGGTTCTTGAGGCTCTGTAGATCCTAAGTGGAGCCTACCCGGAATGCTGAGGAGCAACAGACTTCCAGTCATGAGCTGCTAATGTTTCCCCATAAGTAAACATAGGTACTGACTCCCAAGCTCCTGCTCTACCGCTACACGTGTCCAGTATTGGGTTAGACACGCCAGCTTTCCCATCTCTAGAGTGGCAACAGCAGCAGTACCTAACTCAGAGGGCACTGTGAGAACCAAGGGAGAGCTGTGCCTGGTACAGAGTGCCATAGAACAATGAATAATAGAACAATGCAAACTCTTCAGTCAGTCATGGCCATAAGAAAGGAACACGGTCATCCAAAAATCCTTAAGAAGGATGCAGACACGTGACTAAAGCTACTGGGTCAAAGTGACTGTGACATGACTGGATGGAACAGCAAGATCCCTTAAGATTCATCCTCCTGCTACACACCCGAGTGAACCGCTCTTCCTTCACTACTTCATTGGGAATCAACACTGGCACTCTTCAATGTCGGAAGCTCCTGAAAATAAAATGTTCTGGCCTTGGTAATCTGAGCATAAGGGAGATATCCAGAATAGATCTGGATGAGGCATGCCGAGTGTCAGTGAGGCCAGTTAGGACAGTGGGAACACTTACAGACTTAGTCCTGCCGTGGAAGCATCTGCCAGCCAAGACAGACTGGAGATCCCTCACCCTTACCCCATTAGTAATCTTTCCAAAGCTGGAACAATGGGCCTTTGTAACAAAGGCATTTCTTTTCTATGTTGAGGTCAAAATCCAATTAAGTCCACCCTGAGCACCAGCGGAGACCTAGCCAGAGAAAGCTAAACAATTGAGAGAGAGAGATGGGGGAGGGAAGGGCAGGAAGACTGATACCTGATAAACACATTACTCACTGGCAACAAGGTTGTTAAAACTGGTCAGCTCCGCTTGTAAACGTGTTTAGAATGGGATTTAGTCACCTCAGTGCTACCTGGTACAGCAAGGGGAAAACTCACAAGGAATGAAGCAAAGGCGTAGATTTATGCATCCAGATATTTATTTAATAACCCACAAAACTATTCTGAGCATCTGCAAGATCCCAACACGTTATGTGATGGGAGGGGTGATGAGTGAATAGGGCCATCAGTCAACATGCAAAAACCCTGCCTGTCCTGTAGACACGATGAAGTCAGAACCAGAAGAAAAATACGGCGGCAGCATGATCCGAGCTATATTTTAGGTTAGTGCCCATGGAGAATGGATTGAGAGAAGCTGACGAGGGAAGACGTGGGAACATGAACTAAACCGGTCGTGAGGATCAAGAGAATGCAGCACAGATTTGAAAACCACTGAAAAGTGAAATTAGCCAGCTCCAGGAATTAGTAAAACTCAGGTTCCAGAAGCCAGGCTCAGCTGAGCAGCCTCGGGTTGTGGGTCAGCGGTCCACGCAAGCTCCAGGAATGCCTGTGAGTATGCAGGTGAGCTCACCAGTATGCAGATATGGAGATTGGAGGTCACGTTATGTGTCTTCCTTTATTGCTCTCTACCTTATTTATTTGAGATAGGGTCTGTCACTGAACCGGGAGCTCACTGTTTCAGTAGATTTGTTGGCTAGTCTGATCCCAGTACCTACTTGTCTCTGCCCCCCCTGCACTGGAATTATAGGCATGCACAGTACTAACCCAGTCTTTTACATGGGTGCTGGGGAATCCCAACTTAGGTCTTCATGCTTACAGAAAGTATTTAACCTAATAAGCCATCTCCCCAGTTTACAATATGAGGGTTTTGGTGGTGGTGGTTTGGTTTTTCAAGTCAGGATTTCTCTGTGTCACCCTGACTGTCCTGGAACTTGCTCTATAGACCAGGTTGACCTCGAACCCACAGAGATCTGCATGTCTGTGCCTCCCAAGTGCTGGAATTAAAGGCGTGTATCACCACTGCCCAGCTTACCATGTGAGTTTTGACCCAATTAGTGTGGTTAGTCTCACCCCAAATAGGTCTAGTTTTCCCCAAACAGATTCAGTGTAGTGCTGTGGATATCGCTCTGTGTAAATAAAGTTCTGATTGGCCAGTGGCCAGGCAGGAAGTATAGGTGGGACAAGAGAGAAGAGAATTCTGGGAAGTAGAAGGCTGGAGGAGACACCGCCAGCCACCGCCATGAGAAGCAACATGTAAAGACACTGGTAGGCCACAAGACATGTGGCAAAGTATAGACTAACAGGAATGGGTTAATTTAAGGTAGAAGAAGTAGATAACAAGAAGCCTGCCACGGCCATACAGTTTGTAAGCAATATAAGTTTCTGTGTATTTACTTGGTTAGGTCTGAGCGACTGTGGGACTGGCCAGTGAGAGAGATTTGTCCTGACTGGGCCAGGCAGGAAAACTTTAACAATAGTGTTCTAATGGGTTTCTGCTGGTTCCCTCAACATCAGCCACTCAGCATTTCAAATTCCAGAAAAAGGGGAAAAATTCAACATCCACAATGCTCTTCTGTGCTTAGGTCAGGAATGACTCAGAGCATGTCACATAATATTAGCTTTGTAATGCATGCAGTTGTGATTGATTACTGTCAAGAAGTCCAATGGCCATTTATCAGAAAGATGATGAAACCACATATGGTCAGTTATAAAGTAAGTACATGGCTGGAAAATCATAGCTTAACTAGAAGAGCATTCCTTTCAGGTAGTTCTAACAATACTCATGCCTAGACATGGGTTCCATTTGCCTTTGGTGCAAACCTTGGTTTAACTCTCAGCTACAGAGAAATGGGTCAGGTGCAGTGTTCTGCTTCCTGTACAGTGACTGACATGTTATAGGCACTCCAGAAAGACTTGTTGTATACAATTAATACAAGCAAAATGTGGGTAGATTTAATCCTTGGGGTCTGAGCCAGACTCTCCCAGCTGAGTCCTGGAGCCTCAAGAAATAGCAGAGCATTTGCACCTCACTCCTGTACCTCCACACTCTCAGCCTGCCTTTCAGACTTAGGATTGGCCTGGGCCTCCATGTTCTGTATCCTTAATTACTTCAGTTATTGCAGTTACAGCAATGGAGAGCCAAAGGCCACAGAGGAGCAGGCATTCAAATAGATGTATTCACATTCAGCCACTAGAGGGCAGGAGAGTCAGGAGCCGTTCTCTGGAAGACAGAATTGCCCTTCTGGGTATGAACTTCCTTTGTGCTAGTGAGGAGGTGAGAGCCTCAGCTTCTTTTAATAAATAATTCACAATTCTTGTCAGGGAATGGGAGTATGATTTCTCCCTTGGGCAATCTGAAATACTCACTTTGGGCAGCGACTTTTAAAACAAATGTTATAATTTAAAGCAAAACTAAAGGATATTCAGAAGTCCCCAAATGCTGAACACTGCAGAGCAGCCTCTGTGTAATACCAGGATGCCATGAGTTTCCAACCCATGGCCTGGGATTTTGAGCACCACATATATTCATGTGTAGACAGACATGTTGATCAGATGCATGCACCCTGTGGCTAGGCATTTTGATCAGATGCATGCACTCTGTGGCCAGACATGTTGATCAGATGCATATACATCTTTCAAGTAGGATTGCCAGAGTTTAAAGTACAAGATGCCAAATTAAGTACAAATTTCAGGAAGATAGTAAATGCATTTTAATATATAGACACTTCAATTTGGGGGCAATTTGTCTTTTGTTTGTTGGTCTGGCTTGGTTTCTTGAGACATGGGCTAGCTTGAACTCTCCTTGCATCCTCAGGATAGATTCAAAACTTGAGAGCCCTTTGCCTCCTTGGTGCTGGGAATACAGATAAGTGCCACCACATCCAGCTTGAAAGGTCATTTTTACTGTTGTTCTGAACATCTGACTTACATGAGGCACTAAGACACTTGCTCTTCAAGTGGACCAGGTCCACTCCCTTGGTGTGGCTTTCTCCATCTCCCATGCTTGGGCTATTTTCTTTACCAATTACTCATTCAGTTACCCTACTCATTATCCAAGGTCTGGCTTGGGAGTTTCTTCCCTGCCTGTTCATTAATGCTTCCAGTGGCTGTGTGACATAGTATGTGTCACAGCCTTTTTGGCACTCCAGGGAAGTATGTGTGGGGTATGAGGCTGCTGATTCCCAACAGGAACAGAAAGAAAGGGGCTGTGGTCGTTTGAGTAAGAATGTCCCCCCATAGATTCATATTTGGATGCTTAGACAGTGGCATTAGGAGGTGTGGCCTTGTTGGAAGAAGTACGTCACTGTGGGTAGGCTTTGGGGTTTGAAATGCTCAAGCTCGGCCCAGTGTCTCTTTCTTCCTGCTGCCTGTGGATCTGGATATAGAATTCTCAGCTACCTCTCTAGCACTATGCTTCCCGCCATGATGATAATGGACTAAACCTCTGAACTGTAAGCCAGCCCCAGGGATATGTTTTCCTTCATAAGAGTTGCTGTGGTCATGGTGTCTCTTCACAGTAACAGAAAACCTAAGACAGGGATGGATGAGAAGCATGTGTGAGATGGGACCATTCTAGATGTTCAAACATATTGGAGGGAAAACAAGATTGGCAACTCCTGTACTAGACCCCGATGCCTGGGAAGACAGAGCCTAGGTTGCTTTTGTTATTCTCCCTGACCCCCTACCCATTCCACTATACCTACATAGATATAAGCATAGAAGAGATACAACAAACATACTGATAGAACAGAATTCTTCAGCGTGGGTGTGGGAGCATAGCTCTGTGGTAGAACTTGTAGCTCTGGGTAGAGAACACAGTGTGCAGGAGGCCCTGAGTTTCATCCCCAGCAACCTCCAAACAAATAAGTGAGTAAATAAACAAACATATCTCTACAGAGTCAATAAAACCCAGTTCCTTGTGAAAACAGAGACCAGAAGATGTTATCTCACTTCTCCCTCATCAGTGAGCCTCCCACATACTCTTCTAGCTCCCTAAAAAGTAGGCAGCCATGGAGGCCTTCTGGCCTAAGGACTGTTCTACGAGCCTACCACCCTGTCACCTTCTGAGCTCTGCCGTGTCTTCTGATCTGAACTTCCTTGCTGTTTTTGCCCATGTTCTGGAAAAAGGCTCCCTGACAGACACCCAGAGAGTGTGTCTGTACCCTTCTGCCTCATCCATAAGAGCCTCAGGTTCTGGATTCTTTGGCCGTTCACAGGGACAAAGCCATCTTGGAAGGAATTGGTGGAATTGGCTTGGGGTTCCAATGAAACAGGGTAAGGCTCTTGAGCTGGCTGCTTAATGGCCTCTGCAAGTAGCGTCCAAGGTAGCAAAACATGGCACTTTGACCTGGTGACTGGGGATTCTTTCCTCTTCCAGGCTTGTGGTAGCAAGAGACAGACAGGAGCACCCAGACCAGCCTGAGGAGAGAGTTCTGGGAGAGAGTACCTGGCTTTCCCTAGGGCTAGCCTACTCATAGGGCCTCGTAAGAGGGGGAACAGAGAGGAGAAGAACCATGCTTGTTTTGTCTTTCAGTTTGAGACCTATGCTTGCCAAGACATTGCTTGTTGAATGAATGGGACATTGACTGGTTTTGGGGGGTGGGGGAGAAATGTGGACCATGTTGGCTGCCACTTAACCTCTGGTTTTCCTAAGAGGCATCCAATGTCTTCCTGTGCCTTCTGCAGTGGCAGAACATACCACAGAATCCAGAACAATAGTCCGGGAACTGAGGCTTTGGAGGGATCGGCTTCAGGATTTGTTGTCCATCTGGAGAGAAGAGAAAGGTGTACAAAACAGAGCAAAAAGCACAGGCTGCCCATGCTGAAGACCCAGTGAGCAGAAAGAGACCTTGTTTGTAAATGTGTAGGAGGCCAAGGCTGGGAAGATGTTCACAGGAGGTTTGACAAATTATTTATCATCTCCTAAAGGTGACATTTTTAAAACTAATTTTATTATATATGTATGTGTGTGTGTGTGTGTGCATGTGTGTGTGTACAAGCATGTTCATAAGACAATTCGGTATATTTAATGGCCCTTCTTCCACCATGTGGGTTCCAGGGACTGAACTCAGGCCATTAGGCAGGTGCCCAGTGACTTTATCCATGGAACCACCTTGCTTCTCCTTGTGGTGCTTTTTAATAAAAACCCCAAATCAGCCCATTGTGGTAGTGCCTGTCTTTAATCCCAGCACTTGGGAGTCAGAAGCAGCTGGGTCTCTGTGAGTTTGAGACCAGCCTGGGATAGATAGTAAGTCCTAATCTCAAAAACCAATCAAACGACCAAGCCCCAAACAACACCAACAACAAAACATCAGAGCAGGTTTCCTCCAGAAGTCATTGCTGAACTCATGCTGTGACCCACATTAACTACACAGGCATGAAATGGCTACTGTTTAATAATCATTAATTGATCCATCACCTTGGCAGGAAAGTATTTCCCCTTCTTTGTCTTTCCAGACTTCCTTCACCCATCTGATCATCCATTCCCACTGCTTAATCGTTGCTAGAGAGCAACAGGAGATGCCCTTCCCTGCTCTCCTCTCCTCTCTGGGTACACAGGTTGGGAGGACTGTAGCAGTCCTGCTATAACTGGAATTAGTGGAGCTGGGGGCCTAATTCTGGGAGCAGCTCTGCTAGGTGTGCACCTCAAACATGCTGCAGAGGCCCACAGGCTAAGGGCTTGGACAGCAGCCCAGGGTTCTGTTGGGAGGTGCAAGGATCTTTTGAAGGTGGAGCCTAGGAGGAGGAGGCTAGGTAGTTGGTACATCTTATGATGTTGAGACCTTGGCCCCTTCCATTCTCCTCTCCATTCTCCTCTCTCTGTCTTTCTCCTTTTCTCTCTACTGTACAGCTGCCACAAAGTGAGCAGCTTGGTCCAAAGTACGTTCTTTGTCATGATGTTTGCCTAGAGCAACCTCTGAAAATGTGAACCACAGTAGGACCTTTATTTTAGAGACAGGTCTGGCCTCTGCCTCATTAAAAACAGGCATCACCACACCCAGCCAAACTGTCTTCTTAAGTTGATTTTTCTCACATATTATTTCATAGAGATGGAAAACGGATTACTACAAACCTGTGGCTGCCTTAACCCTAAGCTGCCGACAGGGATGTCTATATCTCTTTCTGCCTTCCCCACTCATTTGCCTCTCAGGTAGGGAAAGCTGTGTTACAACTGTGTGCTCTCTTGATCCACAAACTCCAGCACGGTATGTACAGAGCACTGCAAATAGTTTTCAGTCCTATGATGGCACTGTGAAGAAGATGCATTTATCATACTCCATCCTGACAAAGGTTGCTCATGGGAGAAGAATGGGAGAAGTCTGGTCACGGGACTCAGTGGGTAAAAGTGTTGTGCAAACCCAATGACCTGAGTTCAATCCCACAGATGTACAGTGAAAAGAGGGGAATGACTTCTGAAAGTTGTCTTGTGACTGCCACATATGTGCTGTGACACAGGCATGCCTTCATGTGCACACATGTACATCAAACACACACACAGTCATAAAAAAGTAAAACATTAACAAAGTGGAAGGGCAGTAGCTAGAAGTAGAATCTGGATTCATCATCTGGCTGTGGAGCCTAGAAACTACTGTCTTGGCTACTGTGAATTGTCATTATTATTACTATTAATATTATTATGCTGAGATAGAACCCAGAGCTTTTTGCATGCCCTGTATCACCAAGCCCCTCTAGTCCTATATTACTTTAAAATCAATAAATAAAGATATATGACAGTGATTTTTTATATTGGAAAAAAGGATAAAAATGAATATGAGTATATTATCACTATAATATAATTATTATGATGATAAATTTAGAAAAAGATTGAAGGGGAAACATATCTAGTGAGCTAAGATCTGAATCTGCCCTCACCTGTCAAATGTTAGGAGCTGAGAGCCTTGCTCCTGCCTTGCTGGCACAGATAGAGCTGTCTTGATGAACACTGAGGGCTGTGTACGGCAGCTCACTTCCTTCCCCAGGGAAAAGCATTTGAAGCTATCTCTTTTGCTCAGGTGAGATAGCGACAATTTCAAGAGTTCTCTCCTGCAGATAAAGGAAGACGAGCATTATCTGGTCTGACCACCAGGAAGATACAGCAGCCACGGATGCTGTATTGATAAACAGGCAAGACAGATGGCCACAGATACTACGGTGCAGGCCCTATTGTCTTCACAGGGCTCCAGCATTTGGATCACAGAGCGATGCTCTGCCAAACAGATGTTTAAAGTGGACATTTGTATTAAGACTTTTGCATCAGACACCTACTTCTTCGTGATATGTTTTTTCTCCAGCTAAGTCTGCAGGACCCATAAATCCAGAGCAGTAGGCTTTTCTGGAGAATTAAGTTACCTAGGGAATTTAGCATGGATGATTCTGAGCCATTTTCATTGAGCATGCCCTGTAGTCACTTTAAATATTACTCTGGTCACAAATACCCATTTTTGTCCCACTGGTCCTTTTTTGTCTCCAGTCTGTTAGGGACTTTGCTACCCGCCATCTGTATGTGACCTTTAGCTCAGGTTAGACGGTTCTCCTTGGCTCCCTGTCATCTATCCCAGATGTTCTTGTCTTACAGTCCAGGCTCCTGAATGGACAGGAAGCAGTTAGCCTGTGAGGATGATGCTGGAAAGTCAAGCCATAGAGACTCTTGATGGGGTTCAAGACATACTCCAAATGTGGTATCATAGCCCTGAGGATGAAGCAGGAAGGTAGCTCACCTTCCACGTCCTTCTCTCCTAAAACAAGACAGAATACCCTCATGCGAGAGATGCCTCCACAATTCCCAGAAACAAGGAATGTCCTTTGATCTGAAGACACAGGGACACAGAGCAGAAAGAATAAACACCAGGTTCCCAAGTTCATTTCCATCAGACCAGACCCCATCTTTTCTTTACTCAGACTTCTACCCACTTTATCCACTTAAAACATAAAAACCCACCAAGTGACTCCTGTCTTTAGGTCTTTATTTTTATAGGTGTCTATGAACTCTGTATTACATCAGTTTGTGATGTAACTCTCTTTTTAATCTGTCTTTTGTTATGGAAGCCTCAGCCACAAGCCTAGTATCAAATGAGGAAAATAAATCTTTTTCTACAGAACTACCATCTCTATCTCTGATGCTCATCTGGATCTCTCTCTCTCTCTCTCTCTCTCTCTCTCTCTCTCTCTCTCTCTCTCCTCATTCATTTATTTCTTATCCTAAGGAAGTAACACAGTGTTGTACATCAAACTGTACCCCTGGCCCTGCAAGATTTCCAAAATCAGGGCCAGCTGAGATGGCTCACCAGCTAAGGGTGCCCCGACAAGTTGAATTCAATTAAAAAAGTTGTCTTCTGACTTCCACATGCATGCCAAGGTACACACATGCCCATGTTCACACACATCACATGCCACACAATAATAAATAAAAATTGAGAAGACCTTCAAGACCTTAAACACCATGATGAACTCTCTTGAAAGTAGATCTTTTCCATTCTGCCCATGAAATATTTCCTACTCCTGACCAGATTAACAGGGTAAAATGCAGTTCTTTTAATCCCAAAGAAAACTCGGTAGAACCACATTTTTAAAAAGGTGGATTCTGTGGTGTGAGATGATGGCATGTTAATAGGACAGCATGTCAAGTCTGTGCCTTTGTTATCTCCTTTGTCTCCATGAAGTTACTTGCTCATCAGAGCACTGGACAGTTAATGGCTTCTTCACTGATTTCCTATAATCTCTCCATATGGGGGTTAACCAGAACATTCTGGTTGGCACTTCCTGGAGAAGGTGCCAAAGTGCTGAGAAAATAACCAGCCAGCAGCCTGTCTACCCCAGACATGATATCCTCAATAGTGTGTTCTAATTCTGGAGTTCCTAGATAGCTCTGGGCTCTCCCAGGACATATGGGGGGATACGTGGGCAGGAGAGCCTTCTGGATGCCCTGTGTTTGCTGCTCTGTGAAGGAAAAAGCCTGCAGTTAGTATCTAAAGCCTAGAAAATGTACAAAACTGTATTCCACAGGGCAGCTCCCAGCCCAGGATGACCCGGGGCTAGTTCCTCGTGTGTGCTAGACCATTCAGAGAAGTTCCTGGAGTAGAAGTGAGAAAAAAATGGCTGGAATGTGGGATCTTTCAGCAAACTTGTCTGTTTGCTGCTTTAGTATTTGAGGGTACCAGACCCAGAACTGATACCGCTAAATATGGCACCTTAGAAGAGACAGATTGTTCCCAGCCTTTCTGTGAGAGTTTGCCACAAAGGGTTCTCTGACATGCTATTCCTGAAAAAGCTCAGAGATCTCCATGTGACAAGAGTATTGCCTTGCACAAAGGAAAAGAATGTAGAGAGAGCTAAGGAGAATCTGAACAGCCCAGCCTTGCTGGTTCCCTTACATGTTGCAGTCAGATCACACACACTGTCCAGTCCTGCATCTAATCAACTGCCTACCCTAAACTTCAGAACTCCCACTTTTCCCTGGGTGTCTGAGGCTCCATTTCTAAAGACCCCATATTGTGGAGCAGTTTGCTTTGAGGAATTTGTTATGCTTTATCTGTGTATAGAGCTATCATCTAGGACCCTTGTAGTAGATAAAGCAAAGCAACTACTTTTTCTCCACTATGAGGGTATGAGGGTACGTGTGTATGGAGAAGGAGAGGGAGAAAGGAAATATTTTATTGTATTAGTTATGGGAATTATGGAGCTTTATACCAAGATAGCTAATTAGTATCTAAAGCAGTTCCCCAGTCCCTGGGTTATATTTTCAAAGTATATTTACTTTTTAATGATTGACTTCTTTTTTTTTTTTTTTTTTTTTTTTTTTTGAGACAGGGTTTCTCTGTGCAGCTTTGAAGCCTTTCCTGGAACTCACTCTTTAACCCAGCTGGCTTTGAACTCATAGAGATCTGCTTGCCTCTGCCTCCAGAGTGTTGGGATTAAAGGCGTGCACCACAACCACCCGGCCCTGACTTCTTATTTATATGTATGTGGTGTGTTCGTGTGTCTGGCACATATGTGTGGGTACCCATGAAGGCCAGAAGAGGAAGTTGGATTCCCTGAAGCTGGAGTTTCAGGTGGTTGTGAGCCACCAATGTAGGTGCTAGGAACCAAACTCAGGTCTTCTACAAGAGGAGCAAGTACTTTTAACCTCTCAGCCCTCTTGTCAGTACCTCAAAGCATTTTAAAAAGAATCTTTGGGCTCATTCTGTACTTCCTCTACTTTTTCAGCCAAGCCTTTATTAGTAAGGGCAGTTGCCCATTCAGGAGTGTACCCTTTGTGTGTGTGGTGTATTCAGTGTTTTCATGGGTGACATCATTGGCTTCCTTGATTCCTCTCAAGAGTCCAGTGCTTATTAGCATCTTCAGGTGACAGAAGAGGGGGATGAACTTGACTGTTATAGAATGACCAGGGAATGCCATTTACAGCATTGCCTCCTGGTAAGGTATAACCACATTGTTACATATACAGCTGGTCCTCCATAGTCATGACTTCTCCTTCTCCAGATTTTCCTAATTGTTGGTAGAAAATACCAGGGGGGGGGGACGGGACACGGGGACATGCACAGACTTAAAAAAGCTGTCTTTATTCCCTAAACCACAAAGTATAATAGCTATTTACAAAGTGCTGAAATTGTATGAGTGTTATAAGAAATCTACAGATGATGGGGGAATGCAGAGATTTTCTGCCAATATTAGGCCATTTTAGAGAAGGGACTTGAGCATCTCTGGGTTTTAGTATCCACAGGGGTCTTGCAACCAACAATCCCAGGGATATGGAGGGATGACTCTATTTGATTCATTTTCTTTATGTTTAAATTTTTTATTTTGTGAATGTATATGTGAATGCATGATGTATACATGAGTGTGGGCATGCATGTGGAATGAGAAGGCAGCTCCATGGAGTAGGTCTTCTCCTCCCTCCTTTAGGTTGATTCTGGGTGACTTCACCCATTGGGCAGGCTTGCATAGTAAATAACTTGACCTGTCAAGCCATCTTGTTGGCCCTTTATTTGAGTCCTTGGGATCCAACCTGCATCTTTCTTTCAGTAACGAACAATCCAGTTTTAGTTAGAATGGCACTAATGATAAGCTAAAATAAATAGTGGCCTATAGAACTCATGAAGAACAAAAGCTTGCAACTTCAGTTACACTTAATTCCACACACAATTAGCCTATGCCAAGTATGCAATGACCATTGTACCAGAGGCCAGAGAGTCACAGATGCAAATGAGGGGCCCTTGGTAACTCAAGATTTATTCATGGCTGTGATCCTTACTCTTCCGAGAATCTCCAATGGCATGCTAGAGAGTACCCAAAACCTCCTCATTATTTTGGGGCCTCAAATTTATGCAAAGATTAGAAGTGGAATGAAAGAACCAAGTAACTGAACAGCTAAGTTGTGTAAAGCACATTAAACATAGTCAAAACAAATCTGTATATTATATAATTGAATTAAAATATTGCCTCTTATTTTTTTAAGATAAAGTGTTGGACTTCAAACAAATTGCAGACATGAAGTCAGCTCTCTTGGGATTGTGTCCCTGAATATGCAAATTTTTTTCTTGTGGAGTTATGGTAGTTTATAACTAGATGGAAATGGTTTAAAAAGACAGAACTTATTAAATACTGAAGGGAAGAGGAAAGAGAGAAGCCAGTGAGTCTCCAGAAGCAAAATGCTAGAAAATTGAGGACATGATGACCTGGGAGTTGGAATAAGGAGAAACCCTAAGGAACCATTAGCTTAGTCAGGCACAAAGCTGATATGAGCAAATACCAAAAAGAAAATAGTGAGTCAGGGGCTTAGGGACCTGTGATAAGGTAAGAAATGAGCCTTGAAACTTAGGTTAGGAAAACCAAATCGAATCCTATGAGGTTTCAGAAACTTCCCATGAACAGCTTCTAAGGATAATGGCTAGCTGACCAGGCATATGAGGAGACTCTCAAAGGTCTTGAACAAAGCCATCCTAAAAGGGGGAGACCCTGGAAGACCAGGGGAGCAGAAGTGATGATGCTGAGGACAGAGCAAGTCGTGGACTGCACAGGAGAAGAAGCTTATTGAAATGCACTTGCCAGCCAGCTGGTGACTACACAGTGAGTGCCACTCGCCATCCGAGTGTGAGGACCTGAGTTCAGGTCCCCAGAACCCACAGGAAGCCAGACGCAGTGGCAGGCACCTGTAGTCCAGTGCTCCTCCAAGAGGTGGGAGGCAGAGACAGCAGAATCTCTGGAAGGTAGCTGGCCACCTGGCTGGTGTGCCGCAGTGAACTTCAAAGAATCTATGTCTGAAGGTGGAAGGTGAGAACCCACCCTTACACACACACACACACAGACAGACAGACAGACAGACAGACAGACAAACGCTATATAAACAAATAAACTGGGATAAGAAGAATAATTAGCTATAAATATAGGCAAAGAAAACGAAAGTGACTAATCTTCTAAGCAGAGAAATCTCTGGAGAAAGTCAAGTAAATGGAAGAGAATTATATGCAAAAATAATTCAATAAGTTTTGTGGAAATGGAAGACTTGAATCTGTGCATCAGGATAGAGACTGAGTAAGGACCGTGTGTTGGGCCCATGGTCCCTGGGCTATGGAGATCCAGAACTGATGGAATATTTTGGAGATAAGGCTTAGTGAGGGCTACTGTGGGAGGGAGAACCCTTGAAGGGGGTAGTGGACCTGGGCTCTTCTTCTTCCACTTTCTTTGGCTTCCTGGATGCTCTAAGATGACTAGCTTCTTCTGCCACATGGTCCCAATCTTACCACAGACTCCAAATCATGAGACTGTGGACAAAATCCTTTGGAGTTATGAGAAAAAAAGAAGCCTTTTAGAAAGATAGGGTGGTATAACTATAATACCAGCACTTAAGAAGGCTGAGACAGGAAGAGTGTGAATTCAAGGCCAGTAGCAATTTTAGGCTAGCCTGAGCTACGTAGGAAGAAACCGTCTCTTGAACAAATAAATGGGGCTGGGAAGATGATTCATCAGGTAAAAGTGCTTGTATAAGCCTGGCACTCTGAATTCAATTCAATTCCCAGGACTCCAGGTTGAAGGAAAGAACTGACACCTGAAAGTTGTCCTCTGACTTCCGCATGCATGCTGTGGCTCACCTACACTACTGGTACATAAAATAAAAATTAAACACCCCAAACATTTTTCCTCTTTTAAAATTGCTTGGCATTTTCTACAATGGCTGGAAGCTGTGTAACACAGATGACTTATTAAAATACGTTAAAAATAGTAAAATAATAGCTACCACAAAGGAAGGGCTTAAGGCCTGGGGAGGAGGATGTATATGTGTGGGGAATGTCTGGAAGAATACTGATCTAACCCTGATCAGCTAAGCAGAAAACCAGAGTGGTGTGTCTAGATGTGTACCTACAACTCAACTCAGCTGAAATTAGCCTTCAGGGTTGGATGGGAGCACTTCTCCTTAGAGAATCAGTATTATTCAAGTCTGGGGGTGAGTTGCATTTGCCTGCGTTTCTATCGTTAGGTAAGTGTGGATCTCAGGAGTTCACCTTAGGCAAGGACTGTCCTCCTTTGAGATCATGGGGAAGAAGAGCTCGCACCTGGAGCCTCCTCCCAAGATGTTCTGTTTGATTGATTCCAAATCGAGATTTTGCAAAGGATCCAAGAGAGAGATTTCAGCCCGACATCTCTTTTTCTCCTGAAGTACAGAAACTAACCAGGGGTGGTAGTGCACATCTGTGATCCCAGCACTGAGGAGATAGTGGCAGAAGGCCCATGAGTTTAATGTCAGCTTAGGCAATATAGTGAGTTCTAGCAAAGCCTTAGCTCCACAGGGAGTCACTGTCCTAATAAACAAACAAAACCCAAACAACAGCCAAACATCAAAAGTAGGAGCATATTAGTGACAGGTAGTGCTATCATATCCTACAGGTAGTATTGTATAACCAAGAGAGGGATTCACAAGTATGTTTGTGGTGTCCTTGTGGCTTCAATGACTTCTCATAGAGCCAAAATGGAAAAAAAAAAATCAATGAAGGTAAATAGGGCAGAGAAAAATTCTAATCTCATGTGTTTGCTCATAATAACTCCAGGGACAAGACAAATTCTTCCACATCTCTGAGCCCCACTCTATGGATCGGTGGCCTCTCCATCTTATCAGAAAGCCTGTTGTTGGTCAGCAATTGGTGGTGGACATTTCTTGAGGTAGGATTCCTGGAAAACCTTCTCCAACACATGATGAAGGACTGCCATCTTGGAAGGTGCTTAGGCAAAGCAGATAACAACCTGAAAGTGATGTGTCATTCCTTTGCATTAGAAAAATGTTCTGGGTTTTCAGAACACCTCTTTATGTAAAGAACTTTGCTAGGTGTACTAAAAAAAAGAAAAAAGGAAAAAAAAACCCACAACATCATCTAAAGTGAACATCTGTTCCTGTAGCTAGTTCTAAAAGCAGATTAAGGTATAACTACCATATAATGAACAAAAAAGAGAAAAATATTACCATTTTATTTTATTCATACCCTTCTAGAACTGAAAACCCTTCCTATTTATTACCCAGCAATTTCACTGGGATTTAGCACACTTCAAGTTCCACATATGATAAACCAATTGTGTTATAAAGACCCCATCTACCCAGGAATGACTCAGAGCCATGAAACAGCCCAAATCCTCAAGTCTACACTCACTGCTGTTTACTGAAAAGTAAAGTGTTTGTTAGAAAAAATAAACCCACAGGCGAACACTGGAAACAACTGTCCTGCCGTGTACAGTACTGCTCAGTATGGTATCACTCAATGAAGAGTGTCTGCTATTTGGGGATCCAGAGCAGATGATGAAGAAAGAAGAAACCGCTCTCTCTGTCTTATAGGAAATGCATCTTAGAGACCTGAGGATATTTAGTCTGCAGAGGAGAAATTTTGAAGAGGTGTGGCAGTTGTCTTAACAGATTTGAAAAGCTGCCATACAGGATGTAGACTAGACTGACCTATCCTGGCTGACTGCGGGGTACAAAGCTGTATTAGGGAGCAGGTTCATTTTGCTTCACAATAGGAAAGATTCTCTGTCTAATTGGATTTGGTAAAAGGAAAGGAACTGGCTGATTGCTAGACGAGAGAGAGAGAGAGAGAGAGAGAGAGAGAGAGAGAGAGAGAGAGAGAGAGAGAGAGAACCCTGCTGCTGAGCAGAACTAAGCAGAGGGCAGCTGAAACTTGCCAAGGAATTGTACAGATAGCCACCTCACACTGGAATGGATGAGAACAGTCAAAGAACTTACTTCTCTATCCATCATCATGCTGGTTATAAAGCCTCTGATGGGATTCTCAAGAATGTAGAGAACAATGACCAGGGGGATGATCTTTAAGACACAGAGCTGGGCATGGTGCCTCACGTCTTTGACCCCAGCACTTGGGGACTGTACTAATGATCATTCAGCTCCTGTGATGGAACACCTCTGTCAAGGCAACATTTGGAAAGGAGAGTTTGTTTCGGAGGGTCCAGAGTTCGTTATGGAAAGTAAGCATGGCAGCAAGCTGCAGGCATGCGCCAGGAGCAGGAAGGTGAGAGTTCAGACCTTTAACCACAAGCAGAGAGAGCAAACTGCAAGTAGGTAAGGCTTTTTACTCTCAGAGTGACCCCTCCTGCCCCCTACCCCATGACATAGTTCTAGAAAGGCCACACTACTTAAATCTCCCCAAACAGCACCACCAACTGGGGATCGAGTGTTCAAATGCCCAAGCCTATGGGGAACATCAAAAGCAGGGGTTTTGAGGCTTTAAGGCCCAGCCTGGGCTACATAGAAAATTCAAGGCCAGCCTGGGCTACTATGTAAGACCTTGGCTTGAAGTAATATTAAAAAAAGAAAAAGACACAGGGTGGTGGGATGGAGGATGGTGCAGTTGTTAAGGTTACTGACTCCTCTTCCAGAGGACCTGGGTTTGATCCCCAGCACCTACATGGTAGCTCACTGCCACTCATATTTCCAGTTTCAGGGAATCTGACACCCTCTTCTGGCAAGGCATAGCCAGGCATGCACAGACATACATGCAAACAAAACATCCTTATATGTAAAATAAATAAAATTTCAAAAAGATGCAGAGTAATTTAGTCCCACATTTAAAAAAAATCACTTCTCTATCCTGAAGATGAACAAGAAGCTATGGTAAATAGAAAGAGGGGAAAGAAATTCAGAGGAAGGGAAGTTGGCCTGGTTTTCTATAGACCCCCCCCCCCCCCCATTCTTGGAAGCGCTCTGTGACAAGTCAACGTCATATAACCAGCATAGCAGTTCCTCAGAGACTGACTGGGTCTCCAAAATCAACTAAAAACCTCTCAGCAGACTTGCATTTTCCTAAGAACACTGTAACATTAAAGGTCCACTAAATGTCCTTGTCTCCCTGTCTTTCCTGTTCTCTTATGGATCTTTGAGCATCTCTGAGCTCCCCCACACTTGATTAGTGTACTACATTTAAAAATGCAAACTGTTTACAAAATACAGAATGTATGCACCCACAGTATCCTCAAAGGAAAGACATACAAATAGGCAGAGGAGCCACACTGACCCGATCTGCTCAAACAAAATGAAAGCAAAGTGAACAGAACCATCAGAACCTTGTTGTGTAACAGAGACAGCCTTGAAGATGGATTAGAAAACAAGAGACCTGGTGCCCGGGAAGATATCTCAGTTGGCAGATTGCTTGTCTTGCAAGCATGGGGACCTGAGTTCAGTACCTGGAACCCACCTAAAAGAAGCCAGATACACAGTTGGAGAGATGGATCAGTGGTTAAGAGCACCTTCTGCTCTCACAGAGGACCTGGATTTGGTTCCTAGTACCCTTATGGTGGCACAAAACTATCTGTAACTCCAGTCCCAAGTGATGCAATGTTCTCTTCTGACCTCTGAGGGCACTGGATATAAATGTAATGCACGTACTTATATGCAGGCAAAACACTCACACACACAAGCTCCAGCCCATCTTGGGGTATATAGTGAAACCCCAATTTAAAACTAAAACAAATTATATAGATACAAATTAACATACAAATTAAAACGTATATATAATATAAACAAAACATACAGAGAGTGATAAGCTTGGCATATCACTGATCCTAGTACTGGGAGATGGTGACAAGTGGATCCTTGGGGTTTTCTGTCCAGTTAGCTTTGGGGTCCTCTGGGTGAACTCCAGGCCTGTGAGAGACCTGGTTGAAAACAGCAAGATGGTAACTCAGAAGCTATCTCCAACTGACAACTGCTTGCAAAAGAAAAATTAGTTTTCTTCAATGGTGTCTCACTGGGTATAAAAAATCACACTTAAGGGAGGCCTCATGTCCAGCAGTTGACGGCCAACACAAAATGAACTCAATGGTATTTTTGGAGATGTTTTCTCTCATAGTGCTTTGTTTGGGGATTTTTTAACCTTGCTTGTCTTTTGGTCAACAAATATGATTTTTGATATTGTGTTTTCATAGGCTGTGTGTGTATGTATCTCTGTGTTTGTGTTTCTCATGTTTTCTCTTTGTTTTGTTTTTTTCCTTTTGTCTGTTTGCTTTGTTTTATTCTGGTTTGTTTGTTTTTTATTGTTTGAGACAGAGAGACAGAGACAGAGAGACAGAAATAGAGAGAAGGTATGGAGTTGGATGGGTGGCGATGATCTGGGAGGAGATGAGGGAGGGGAAGCTATGATCAGAATATACTATATAAATTTTTTTCAGTAAAAAAATAAAAATAGGGTTGGGGATTTAGCTCAGTGGTAGAGTGCTTGCCTAGCAAGCGCAAGGCCCTGGGTTCGATCCTCAGCTCACAAAATAAATAAATAGATAGATAGATAGATAGATAGATAGATAGATAAATAAAATAAAAACAAGAACAAAAAAAATCAAAACAACGATGACAAAAATCCAAGAAGGGTAGAGCCTAAGGAATGACATTCATGGTTAGTGTCTGGCCATTGGCCTCCAAATGCACACACAGACACACAGACACACAGACACACAGACACAGACACACACAGACACACACACACACACACACACCATACATACACACACACATACACACACACATACACACACACATACACACACGCATACACACACACATACACACACACATACACACACACATACATACACACACACACACACACTTGCACCCATACACGTACATGCACAAGTGTGTGTATGTGGCTGTGAATAGACACTCACACATACAGACACATGCCACAGAACTGTAGTATATATAATATGTAATTTCACCATGTACTCACCTATAATTTCAGCAGTCAGGAGCCAGAGACAGGAGAATCATGAGTTTGAAGCCAGGCTGGGGTAAGTTCCAGGCCAGCTTGGGGTACATAATAAGAACCCAATTAAAAACAAAAACAAACTAAAAATATACATGTATACATTTAAAACATACAAGGACTGGTAAGTTTGGCTTATCACTAAGCATTGAGTAAGAAAGGAGACACACAGATAGCCCTCTGATGGACAAATAGTTTGATGGACAGATCCACATTGACAGTCCCATGTCTCCCAAGTCCTAAATTCTGCCTCTCATATCCATGAGAAATACAAAAGATCACATGCCACGTTCCACCTAGATGTTTCCTAGTTCTTCAAAATCTGTGTATAAGAGGCTGAACTCCATTGTGTCCTTATACCATAATTCTCTCAGTGATTAATGGCTCTGCCCACTGTCATCAGACGGAAATCAAAGGCTGATGACATCATTCAGTGTGTAAAAACACTGCCTCATGAGTCTGATGACCTGAGTTTGATCTCTGGAATCTGTGGTGGAAAGAGAACTAACTCCTCAAAGTTGTCCTCCACACACATGCCACGTCATTCACACACCAGTGTATACACAAATGCACATATGCAATAATAATGATAAATATAACTAAAACATGACAAATACAATTACAACAAAATTCCACACCTCATTTCTCTTCCAAATACCATTCTACTCAAATCCATCCTGCCACCATTAACCTGGACCAAATCATCTTTTTCCTTCTTGGGAAAAAAAAGCCTCCCAGGTAGTCTCTCTGGGTTCAGGTTCACTCTTACTCCATTCTGGAGCAGACATGATCTGAACTATAAAACTGACCATGTTCTGCTGGGATGGCTTCCCGTCAACCATAGGAAAAGTTCCAACCCCCTTAAGCCAGCCCCAAGATCCTGCATGATCAGGCTGTGAGCTCCATGCTAGCTCTTCCTCCTCATCAGATCCCTTCACCCTGTAGGCTGGAGTCATGTTGACTTGTTCTCTGTCTGCTGTGGGTTGACTGTGTACCCCACCAGCTCATATGCTGGAAACATAACTCTCAAGTTCCTATGTGGGTGGTATTTAGAGGCATGGCATTTGGGGGTTAGTCACACTTAGATGAGTTGGGGCCCCAAGACACCAATGACAGTGCTATGAGAGACCTGAATTAATACATTTTCTGTCTTGCCATGTGACCCCCTCTTCCATGTGCAGATGAGACAAGAAGGGCCTCACCAGATGATGAGCAAATGTCAGTGCTGTGCTCTTAGACAACCCAGCATCTAGAGCCATGAGCCAAATAATCAAATTCTTTTCTTCTGAGATGAGATCTCACTGTTTAGCTCAGGCTAGCCTCAAACTAATGATCCTTCTGCTCAGACTGGGGACAGTGTTTCCTGTATAGGCAGGTACCACATCTCTGTTAAGCTTCTATTCTTTTTAAATGACTTAGACTCAGTTATTTTGTTATAGTAACAGTAAAAAGACTTTAGGAGATGACTTGGTGGGTAAAAATACTTGCTGCATTTGCTGAGTCTGAATACCCAGAACCCACATAAAGCAGACATCATAATAGATGTCTGTAATCCTAGTGTCCCTACTGTGGTATGGGAGGCAAAGACAGGAGAATCCCCAGAAGCTGTCGACCCAGCTCATCTGGTGCATGCAATATAGAGGCAAACAATAAGAGAGACACTGCTTCAAAGTGGAATGCTGGGAGCAATGCTCAAGGATGTCCTCTGACCTCTACATGCATGTTGTGATATGCTTATGCCAGTACGCGCGCACGCACACACACACACATCATACACATCATGTACATACACATATCATACTCTTTCTCTTCTAAACACAGAGAAGGATCAAAACAAAAGAAAACACTGGGCAGGCCACATTCTTTCCAACTTTGGAGTCTTTGTGCATATTATTCCCTCAGCCTCTCTTTCCTTCCTCCTTCCCATCTCCTAGTCAGGCCTTCCTCTTCCCTGTGTCCTGTCTTAGTTTCTTTTTTTGTTGTTTTGGTTTTTTGAGACAGGGTCTCTCTATGTAGCCCTGGCTGTTCTGGAACTCATTATGCAGACCAAGTTAGCCTCAAACTCCCAGAGATCCACCTGCCTCCTGGAACACTGGGATTAAAGGCATGATCCACCATGCCCAGCATACCTTGCTGTTGAGTTCATAGCATACTCTCATAGAAGCAACTTTAGGGAGAAACCACTTGTTTTTAGCTCACAGTTCAAGGTACAGTTCATCACCGTGGGGAAGTCAAGGATGTTGGTCACCTCATGTCTACAACCAAGAAGCAGAAAGCAACCGGGCAGTGGTGGTCCATTTCTTTAATCTCAGCACTTGGGAGGCAGAGGCAGGGGGATCTCTGTGAGTTTGAGACCAGCCTGGTCTACAAAGTGAGTTCCTGGATAGACTGTTAGACTGTTACACAGAGAGACACAGTCAAAAAAAAAAAAAAAAAAAAAAAAAAAAAAAAAAAAAAAAAAAAAAGAAAGAAAGAAAGAAAGGAAGGAAGAAAGGAAGAAAGGAAGGAAGAAAGGAGGAAGAAAGGAAGCAGAGAGCAGTGACTATATGCTGCCCACTTTCCTTTCCACGACCTCATCCAGGGAAATAGCACCGCCCACTGTAGATGACACATCTTCCCACCTCAATTAATACAATCACTTTAATACCCCACAGGTATGCCGAACGTACTATCTCTGAGCAGATTCTAGAGTCTGTTAAGTTATTAACCACGACAGGTCCCAAATCCATATCTTCAGGGAAGTTCTCACTCACGTGGACCCTTGCCACATGAGTTGCTCTATGACTCTTCACTTCGTAACATACATCCAGACTTTGAAAGTTTCTTCACTGTCCATTTTCCAAACCCCACTAGAATTTCCAAGACAATAGGGACTGTGTCTTCCTGAACCACATGGTTTATCAGTTCTGGTCACTTAATAGCACTAATGTGCTGCTGTGTGTGAATGAATGAAGGAAGGAAGGAAGGAAGGAAGGGAGGGAGGGAGGGAGGGAGGGAGGGAGGGAGGAAAGACCTATGCTATCTATGTCACTGTCCACAAACTTCACTGTGCAGAGGGGCCACCAAGGAAGCCAAGTTACCAGATCCATGGTCATTGGCATCTGGCTACCTTTTCTACCACAACTTTGGGTGGGGTGTTTACTGAGACTGTCCTTGCCTTGAACTTCATGAGGCAATATTCCAGGATGTAGAGATAGATACAAGGAAACACAGAGAACAAGTTCAAGAGACAAGATGGAACAAGCTGTGAGGCATTAACTACCACAACAGACCTGCAATGCTGTTAAAACAGCTACAGAGAAATACAGGGCAAAATGATAGGTTGTCAAGGTGAGAACCTCAAATATTTAGAAGGAACTGTCTGAGGGAGCTGGAGGGGAAATGCTCAGATGGGAAAGTCAAGTTGGGCTGGTGTTAGAGGCTGGGTATTGTTGGAAAGAAGATGAGGAGCAGGAAATAGACTCACATGCAGACATGTGGGAAGATGAGTTCACAGGAAGGAAAGTGGAGAGGAAGAGGGAGCCCTGCAGAGAAGGCTCAGAGTCCACTGGTTTGAGGATAAGGATGGGAAGTCAGGAAAGGGTCTGACTGCAGAGATCCCCAGAATTTCTGTAGAGGATCAGAGATGCCACCCCCAACAGGGCACTGTAATGCAATGGTTATTTTGAGGTAAAGGCAGAGAAATAATAGATCCAGGAGGAGGTCTCCTCACTCCCCTGCCCAGTGCAAGGTTTGACTCTCCCTCTGTGAGAGTGTCCTTGTCTGTTCCCACATCATGCGGGGGAGGTAGTCTGTGGAACAATCTTCCACATAGCCCACATCTCCCATTAGCTTCTTTCATGTGTTAGTGCTCTCAGGCCTCAGAGCCCAGTGAAGTCCAAATCCCTTTACCTTGTCTTGTCACATTGGTAAAGTAATACAAAGTCTCCAAGGCCTAGCTGCTTTGGGAGGCTTTTGTTTCTTTTGAGATCACTTCTACTTGCACAGGAAATAAATCCTTTCTCTTTTATCAGTTTAATTCACTCACCCCAGATACTAGATGTAAGAGGGGAGAAGAAAAGATTCCCAGCCCCCTCCATTAAACAAAGAGGAAGAAAGAAAGGAGACACCCAATGTAAACACCCGAGTTGTGCTTTAAATATAGGCCTAAGATTAAGAGGAAATGCTCCATTTTTCCTCATATGTTCCATGTCTCTGAAACAACGTTTCTCTACAACACAGCCTTCTTCTATGTTGTAAAAATATAGAACAACAACCAAGAAGAAAAAAAAAGTGATGTATATCAGAGAGATATTTAATTCTACCATTATGAGTACTGAGAAACTTCAAACAAAAATGGAGAAGGGAAATGCATATCTGTTTTAAATTTAAATAACACAAGAAGAGAGTGAGTCCCCTTCTCTCTCCCTGATTTCGTGTGTTTTGCTGAGCCGTGGGAAGGGATCAACTCACTGAAGGAAGGACACAACTCCACGGAGTCAGAGGGATGGTGAGAAGGTTTCCCTGGAGCCTGTGTTCCTGGTCTATACCATCCTGACCTCTGTTTATGGGCCACCATGGTGTGAACTGCTCCACCCTGCCACACCCTGGCAGTGGACCAAACGGTTGAGACAATGGTAAGCCCTCTCCTCCCTTCCAGTTGGTTTTCTCTGCTATTTGGTCGCAGCAGTGATACTATAAACACAAATGGTAAAGTGTTATGAAAGAAATCTCCCGAATTTCTCCTCATGGCTTCCACAATCATCCCTTTCTATTAAAGATATCTGCAGGTGGTCAAGGGATGGAGCTGAAAAGTCCTGGCTTCATGACCTCATTTTATGAAAGTCAGATGGATTTTTCTCAACTCAGTTGAGTGACCTCTCTCCCCACCTCTCATTTTCAGGCTGGGGACAAAACCCAGGGACTTCCACATCAGGATTCTATCACAGAGCTCCCAGCAGCCCCTGCTACAGTCTTCATTTGTGAGATGGACATAAGATTCCTTGCCATCTTTATAAGATTATTTGAGTCTATGATGAAGGCATTTGTAATCTGTAAGTCTCTTTAGAAAAACATAGCACTCAGATTTTAGCAATAGGTAATGAACATCTAGTTCTACAAGGCATTTCCCCCTCTCCTTCAGTGATATCTAAGTAAACATTGGGCATAGAAGATAACTACAGTCACACCAACTAAGCAGTTTGTAATGATACAAAAACTCTAAAGTGTGCACTTGATTTCCTTTATCTGGCTTCACCTTTGTGTTTCTCAGAACAAACATCCCACACTCCAGCAACACAGCAGCATTCCCCTCTGAAGGCTAAACTGCAGGAATCTATATCTGGTACTTAGGAAACAAGCCAAGCCTGGCAGTAATGTGTGCACACATCAGATAAAGGATTCAGCTAACAGATGCTCCTTCTTGCAATCAGCCAAGAACTTCTAATATTCTGACAACTTGTTAATCAACCAACATATGGTATCACTTTGGTAAACACAACTCTCAGATTTTGCTTTTTACTGAGTATTTTCTGAGAGATATAATAGTCCTGACTCATCAACACTATTCACTGGAAATCAAGGGGAGCTAGCCTCCCCCACCACCTCAAGTGTGTTTATAATTACTTGGCAGAAAAAAATAAATATAGGCATTGATTTCCACTTGGGTATTTTTCTGAGTTAAGATTTTTTTTTCAAATGCCAGCCTTGTAGATACTTGTGTATTTTTGAATACCTTCTTGCACAGACTTACATAAAGCACAGGTCAAAATATCTATAGTCCCTATATTAATTTCCAAGGGCTGCTGTAACAAAACTCCATAAATTTGGCAGCTCAAAACAAGAGGGATTTATTCTTCCACTGCTCCGGAGAGAAGTCAGGTCATACAGGGCTGTCAGCCTTTGACATTTCCCTAGGATCTTGCTATCTACAAACATACAGGATCTCATTCATGGCTATCTTGAGATGCATGTGACCTGTGGGCCTCACATTGAAGGTGTCTATAACAGAACCAAACTTGCTCTCAAGTGTCCATATCTAGGGAAAAGATGTTCCCTTGCTAGTTCCAGCTGGTAGTAGCCCTGGCTTTCATGGCTTGTGGCCATATAACCCTAGTCCTTCTCTCGTTTTCATAGAGCCATTTGCTCCTCTGTGTTTATAGTGTTAAAATTTTCTTATTATAGGGAAACAGATGACATATGAGTAGTGTCCACTCTGTGTCAGTATGGCCTTAGTTTAGCTTGTGGGAAGTACCATCCCAGGGCAGGTAGACTTGGGCTGTATGAGTAAGCTTAGAGGGCACAAGGTAGTCAACACGATTCTTCATTTGGTCTCCAATTCAGTTTCTCCCTCTAGGTTCCTGCTCTGACTTCCCTAGATGATGGGCTGTCACCTGGAAGTGTAAGATGAAATAAACCCTTTCATCTCCAATATGCTCATGCTTAGAGTTTTATCAAATAAACAGAAAGCAAACTAGGACACAGACCAAACTCTGGAATCTGGATATTTAGAAGGAAGCATGGGCTAGGGATGTGGCCCAGCAGTAGAATACTTGCCTAGCATGAGTGAGAGCCTAGGTATCCTCTCAGTGTGGACTTTCTTTTCTGCAGTTTCTGGCTCAGGAGACAGGGGAGCAAAGTTTTTGGGTCACTCTACTAAAATTGACACTGACATTATTGAGTCAATGTTAATAACAAGTTGATATTTATTATTTTCTACAGGTCAGGCAGTATTGTGAGCCTTTTAAATTCTAGAATTATCTAGAGAAAATTCCAGTTTTATAATCAGGTGTCTGCTTCGAGTGCCTATGAAAGATTTCAATGTGATTGAGTTGAACCATCCTTCAGATGGAGGATTGAACCAATTACTTGGAACTCCTAGGTTATTTTGGTAACCTTTGAGTGGAAAGCCTCTGTCAATCACTTTGTTACTTTATTGAAACTCACTATTTTGGGCAAGGATCAAAGAAAAGAGCCACAGTTGAAGAAGAAGCCAGGAAGGTGATGGTGTTATCAATGGGATATGGTACTAGCAAAGGTGGAAAATGGAAGCCAATAAATAAAGGCTGTGTTAGTCAGCTTTCTGTTGCTTGGTAACAAGTAACAGAGACAATCGATTGATTTGGGGAACAGGTTTGTTTTGGCTTGTGGCTTTGGGGCTTTCAATCTATCACTGGTTGCTTCAGGGACAGAACTTCACAGTAGGAGTATATAGCTGAACAAAGGCCACTTCTCAGAGGCCAGTAAATAAAAGCAGAGGAAGAAAGGACAGGGTCCCACAATCCCTTTCATGGATACATTGCCAGTTGCCTGAGACCACTCTCACTCCATAGATCCTTTAAGACAGCTTAAAGTGTCTACCACCTCTCAATGGTGCCATGCTGGGATGTAGCCTTTAACATGTGGACTTTTGAGGACCACCTGAGATCAAAATCATAGTAGATCCCAGACACCTACAGGAATAAACTATCTATTTATTTTCATGGAATCATGAGTTTGGTTTTATGAAGTGGTAGAGTGTAGCAGGAATCTTAACAGGTCTAATTAATAAAAACAAACCTGAGGCAGGTATTGGGGTGAATGCTGGAAGATCAGAGAAGCATACACAACTTCCTCATGTTGCCAGTTCCTCAGCTGATCCTGTCTTCTCTGCTTCTAGAAAGCCTGAATGCTTAACCAGCCTAGTTCCTGGTTTTCATGCCTTATATACCTTTCTGCTTTCTGTCCTCATTTCCTGGGATTAAAGGTGTATGTCACCATGCCTGGCTGTTTCCAATGTGGCCTTGAACTCACAGAAATCCAGAAGGATTTCTGCCTCTGGAATGCTAGGATTAAAGGCGTGAGTGCTACCATTTTCTAGCCTGTGTATCTAGTGGCTGTTCTGTTCTCTGACCCCTGATAAGTTTATTAGGGTGCACAATAGTTTGGGGGACACAATACCACCACAGCAGAGTCATAAGCAGCATGGGCCTCAGGCCTAAAACAATGTCTATTGTCATGTAGACACTAGCACTAGCCAACAATTCTGTAGCATCTATATGTGCTAATTGTGTTTTAACCACTGGAAACCATTAATTTGTTTAATCTGCATGATGGATGGCTTATTAGGGGTGGAGGTGGCTATCATCTCAGTTCTACAAGGAATAAAGTAGAGGCTCAGAAGGGCTAACTAGTCTCCCAAGGTCATTTACTCATGTGCACAGGGGTCAGGCCCTGCATGTAAAGAGTTTGGTGTCCAGGTCTGTGATGTTAAGCTCCATACAGCTCTGCCTCTCTGAATCTAGAAGTAAAAGAACACCTTTCCATGGTCGTGGTAGAAGACAGTTCATCTAGGTCCCACCAATGATTTGACAGCATTCCTTTTTAAGATTGTCCTCCTCTTTCACCACTTTAGGGAAAGACAGAAGAAACCATGAGATCTCACTCACAGGGTTGCTATCTTAATGGAAACTTGGTTTCTTGCCTAGCATGGTGGTATAGGCCTGTAATCCAGCACCCAGGGCACTGAGATAGAAGGATTACCAGCTAAGGTGAGTGAGGCAGTGAGGCAAACAAATGAACCAACACCCAGCCAGGGTTTGAATTTATTCAGTTCTTTTCTGTAGAGCCTATGGTGATATTTTATTTGTACTGAAATGCGATTTTATTTGTATGTTAATAAATAAAATTGCCTGGGAGTCAGAGCTAATAGGAAGCCATAGCAGAAGCTAGGTGGTGGTGGTGCACGCCTTTAATCCCAGCACTTGGGAGGCAGAGCTAGGTGGATCTCTGTGTGTTCAAGAATACAGCCAGCATGGCGATACGCGCCTTTAATCTCAATATCAACCATAGAACTTGGAGGTCTGTACAGACAGGCAGTGAAGAGGAAGGAGGTCATGTGGTTGTGTTTACAACCAATGAGAAGGCAGAACAGAAAGTCAATAAAAAGGACAGACATAGGAAGTAGGTCACTTGCTGAAGGAAGGACAGCAGCGGCAGAAAGTGTAAGAAAGAATTTCATCAGCTCTTACCTATTGCTCTGACCTCTTGGCTTTTAACTTTGCATTTGGCTCTGTGTTTCTTATTTAATAAGACTATTCATCTACAAGAGCCTTTTGTGAACTACACACTTTGTGCAGCAGCCTGTGGTTTGGGGGCTTCAAGTTTGGCTCTTCCAGCAAGCAGTTTACTGCCTCTCTGGGCCTCAGTTTCCTCCTTGGTAATATGGAGATAACTAACTATCCCTGTCTCGGCAAAACAAACAAACAAACAAACAAATAAATAAAAAACATCAGTATAGACAATATCATGATGCTAGCAGCTCCTGAAATAATGCCTGGGATCCAGCCCACTTTTCCTAGGTTGCAGGAAGCTTTCACAATGCTTAGCTCTGTGCTTGTCATTTTAATTATGTCTTCAGTGATTTTTTTTTTCACACAAAGCTCAGTTTTGATATATGTTGAGAGTCTCTTTTACAAATAAAACAATAAAAATCACTTAAAAACAACTCATGAAGTCCTTGGGAAAATGTAGAGTATCAGTCTTCCTACCACCCTATCTATGACCCTGAGTGTCAAATAATTTTGATGCAAGTATTTCCTGCAACTTTTCTTGTTATTGGTAAGTATTTTGATGTTAAAAATTCACTTCATGAACAGAGGTGAAGGGGATGATGGTGATAAGAAAGATGGTGGAACTCTGAGTAATTCCTACTTGGTGTCACTGAGTGTTTATGTGATTGACATCTGTTTGCTGTTGGCAGACTGATCCACCCAGTCTAAGCCAGTCTACGCATTTAACTCTCCTGAATATCAAGTTGGTAAAGCTCGGTTTTGCTGATGCCATTCAGAGAAAAGCCAGTGTTTAGAAAGCTACATTGCAACTTTTCTTTCCAGTAGGTACTATGGGGCAGAATACTGCCCATCAGAGACCTCTTCTAGAGTATTTCAGTCAGAGCACTTGGCAAACATGGGCTCTCTTTCCTGAGGAGCCAGTTCTGGGGACACCTTATGGCTACAAAGCATGCTGTTTTGTTGTTTTCTCACTTCCAATGCATGGTAAGTTTTTCTCAGGTTTATAGGGCATCCGTTTAGATATGTAAAACTCCCATTCACTAGGAATAGAGATGTATGATATCAGTTTGACACCAGTCAGAGAAGTGGTTCATATATAAACAAAGAGCCCTGAGCCTGGCACATGTAACCCCAGTACTCCAGAAACAAAGTGGGGAGGCTGGCAGCTTCTGGGCCTTCCTGGACCATGTAGTGATACTCTGTCTCAAGAGAACAATCAGCTATGCAAAGGGACTTTTGACCACCCTAGCCATTCACCACTGCCTTTGTCCTCTCAACAGCATGGAGCTTAGACTTATTTACTAAGTGCCTATCACCAGACCATTGGAGGATGGAAATGGCCACAGTGTTTCCCTTGGAGCAGTTCCAGGCAGTAGATGCCTGCAAAGCCCACTGACTCCATAGTTCACAGCCAGCAAAATAATGGAGTCACCAAATGAGGCAAATTCTGCACAGTGAACTTGGGGACAGTTAGGAAGGGGTCTGATTCTTACCCATGAGACTCAGATATACCTGAAAAAGATTCATTCACTAAACACAAAGGCCAGTGTCTCCTGGGAATGCCACCTCCTCTTTTTCAGGAGTCAGTCTGCTTATGTCTTTGTCCTCTGTGTTTGCCACCAAGCTGTGTACAAGAAATGCTGCAAAATATTGACTATAAGATAGAGTCTCTTGTATTGCTGTATTTAGGAAAGAAAAAAAAAAGCCAGTATTGGAAAGTGTGATTCTTAATTTAATCTAGATTTTTTTGCATAAAGCATGGCATACCCAAACAATCACATCTGGCTAGAATAAAAATGTACATTTCATGGTTAGGAGAGAGGGAGAGAGAGAGAGAGAGAGAGAGAGAGAGAGAGAGAGAGAGAGAGAGAGAGAGATGGAGATGGAGATGTATATATACATTATATTATATCAAATATTGCTCTTAAATATAGCTTGTCTTAGAAAAATTCCTTTCAGCTTTTTGAGCATTAATCATCTTCAAAAGGAATAATTGAGATAAGTTAGATTTCTTCTTTTTCTTTTTTAGACCTATTTTATGATTGTGTGTTAGTGTGTGCATTCATGTATGCAGATGTTCAATGCTAAAAGTCTATGTTAGTTGTCTTCCACATCACTTTCCACATTACTTTTTGAGGCTGGAGATTTCATTGAACCTAAAGATTACCAATTTAGATAGAATGACAAACCAGAAACCCTCTCATCCTAGGATCCACCTGCCTTTGCACCCCTAGTTCTGAGGTTACAGAAGCATGCCACTGCACCCAACATTTTAAAAACAGATTCCAGAGGTCCAAAGTCAGGTCCTTAAGCTTATGCGCAAGGCATTCTACCCCCACTGAGCCATCTCCCCAGCTAAATGAGACTTTAAAGTACTTAATTCCGATAAGTTAATCAGATTCAGAAGCAGCTTTACCTGGGGTGCCATGGAAACAGGATGGTGACTAAGGTTAGACCAGGACCCATCTATATCTTGGAAATCTTTCCTTTGGTAGAGTCTCAGAAACATATGACATCTACTGGCCATAAAGATGCTAGCATGGTGAATCAAGAACAGGTTAAACAGTATAATCTGGCAGATGTGTTCATGGAATTTGGCCCCAGCTTTTCTAAATTCATAATTCATTTATTGATCGTGATTACTAGGGTTTCACTGAGTCCCTCTCCCAAAGCTGATGTGTAAGAAACTTAAGGCATTAATTGAATTAGATGTAATCGTGAAGATGGAGTCCTCAGATGGCATTAGTGTCTTTACAAGAAGAGGAAGAGGGACTTGATCTAGCACATCTGCCTCATCCTCTGATGCCCTCCATTTTATGATGCAGTGAAAAGCCCCTCCCCAGCGAAGAGCCCCACACCATGGTTGTGGATTCCCCAGATTCCAGAAGTGTGAGCTAAATATATTTCTTTTCCTTACAAATCACCCATAACAGGTATTTGTTATGGTTACAGAAAGCTAACTAAGCCAGTGACTTATTTTTATTCACTACTGATGAATTCCTAGAAATTTTGAATGGAGCTAATTATCACAACAGCCTTGTCGTGGCATAGAAAACAGTAAAGAATGGATTTTCAAGAGGAAAATGAAGCTGGATAAGGGCCAAAGAGTGAAGGCATTACTACTTCAAAAGTGGGGAGGCGTGGGATGAGGGGAGAGGTACAGAGTGGTTCCCAGAGGCTCTGTGTTGAAGGGCTCAATCCCTAACTTGACACTATTATGAGGAAGCAGGGCTTAGCAGATTTTAAGTCACTTGTGTCTGCCATCAAAGGGGCTTGTGGAGGTCTGTTGTTTTCTGTTCTCTCACTTTCCTTCTGTGAAGTGAGCATACTTCTTTGCTATGTGCTTCCGTCAGGGTGTGTCGTCAATAGACCCAAAGAGACTGAGCCACCTGATCAAGGATGGGAACCTCTGTTACCTTAGCCATCATAAACCTTTGCTCTTTTTAAGTCATCTATCCCAGGTATCTATTACGGCAGTGAGAAGCCATCTAACCACGGAAGTTGTCCCTGATGTTGCTCTGGGTACCTCAGGAAAAACTACCAAAAGAAACATATTCCAGGTTGAAGGAAGAACAATACATGACTATCTTGAAGTCGAATGTGTTTGGGAAATATGCAGAGCGCCAAGGAAGCCACCAAGACTAGCTTAGGGGAATGAGAGGACAGTAACAGAACTTTGGTCAGGAAGGGCAAGCAGGGGCCAGATCATTGCGATCTTAGAAATCGGGGGTCAGTAATTATGACCAGAAGTGATGACATATTTACTGGAACCTAATCTCTGAGTTTTAATACACTTGGTAATATCAAGACTAAAGACAAATGGAATAAATACTTCAGAGCATAGAAATACAGAGTGCTCTTGAAGATGTGGCTGATTCTCTCCTTGAAGGAGTCAGCTCAGCTCACCAGAGCAGCCATCCTGACTGGAGCCCAGACTAAGCAGCCAGAATCAGACTTATTCATCATTGTGAGCCACACTCTTCCAGCACCTTGATTGAGGGCTTGGCATCCCAGAGGGAATGTGTAGCACACCTTCAGAGGCACTGATGACCCAGATGAAAAATGGCCTCTTGAGACTGTGGGGTCCTTGTTTTCCTTAAAGAAGGAAAACAATTTCTTGAGGAACAGAGAGGTGAGTGATGTGTAACAGCCAGCATCCCCAAGGTTAACATGTGTGAACATTGCTAATCCAGCATCCCCTGAGTTTAACACATGTGAACATTGATAATGTCAGCCTGCAGCTGCTGAGAGCTGAGCCTGGTGTCTGTGAGTGGAGGAAAACAGGGCAGTCCCTTTGTCTCTTTCAGGGAATGCCAGGAAATCCCATGATAAATTGGCTAGGTCATTTTTTCTTCCCTTCTCGCTTTATCAGGCAGAAACTGCAGTTTTGTTTTGTTTTTCTCTCACCACCTGGGTCTTCAGACAACTTCCTGCTTTTCTTGAGATTCATTATTTTCATCTGAAAATGTATACTTCCTTCCTTGAAAGTAAACTCTGAGATTGGCAGGTATTTCTCTATATCTTCATGTTACCTTGCATTGAGAAGGCATGCAAGTTGATGGCCTTGAATTTTATTATCATCATGAATATTAATTCAAGGCATATAATTTTATGTATCTATAGTATATAAACCTAGTGACACCAGGGTTCGGGTACAGCAGCAACCTGAGAATGGAGATTCTTCCAGAGTAGAAAAATCTTACACACAAGCATGCAAGAGGGCAGGCAACTGTTGTGTCATCCTAAAGCTACTGTGGGTTTCAGAACTTTATTGATCCATTGCAATTCCCTTCACCAAAGTCCTGACCACAGTGCTCCTCAGAAGCCTTCTGAACACAGGACCCTCCCACCCTCTACCCAGAAGTGGGAATCATCAAAAGAGATACCATTTAAGTCTTGCACGGACTCCCTGAATCTTTATTTTTGGTCTTGGAAGTTTCTTGTGTCATCCCAATGAAGAGAAATTAAGAACAGAAAAATTATACTTACAGATATTAGACAGGTGTGTGTGTTAGATAGATTAAAAAACAAAAATGAAAAAGAAAATAAATGAAATTCTTTGCTTGTTTCTGTTTTCTGTAGCTATTCAAGAAATGGTTAAGGGCTACAGAGATGGCTCAACAGTTAAAAGCACCTGCTGCTCTTCCAGAGAACCTGGGTTCAATTCCCAGCACCTATGTGGCCTGCATGGCAGCTCACAACTATCTGTAACTCCAGTTCCAGGGTATCTGATGCTTCCTTCTGGCCTCCTTGAACACCATATATATTTACAGACATACATGCAAGCAAACGCCCCCCCCCCCACAAAGTAATTTGAAAAAGAAATGTATAAAAGAGGAATATTAGAAACCCAAAGTTCTGTGGTTAGCTTATCTAGTCATCATTCATTTCTAAGCATCTTCTGTTTATTAACAACTAAAATGTATTTCTTCTGAGTGGGGTTGTTATTTTCTTTCTTTTCCAAGTTGTTGGGCTCAAACCCAGGGCATGGCACAGCTAGGCAAGCTCTCCATCACTGACCCACATTCCCTGTCTATGACTAGAGTTATTCCCAGCATGGATTTTAGTCAGACTTCCCTGGAACTGGCTTTGGCAGCCACAGGAGATACCTTTCTGGGACCAGGACATATACTTGCTGTGAGAAGTGGGACAGAGGTTTTTTTTTTTTTTTCTGATGACCCTTGGTCAAGGAAAGAAAGAAGGAGGAGCGATATTTTTCAGTCTCAATCGAAGTTATAGGAAAGTGATTTTTCAAAAATAAGTTAATAAGTTTTAGCTTTCTTCTTTCTGAACTCCTCAGGGATAAGGTAGGGATTACCAGAGTAATAATTGCTTAAATGCAGGGGAAGGAAGGGCCTTCAGTCCTTAGGGTGTGCTTTGAGTCTTGGACTTTCATAAATTGCTCTGTTAACATATTCCTGATAAAACCAGCAGCATCTGGACCCCCTCCAAAACCCCCAAATACCTGAGATCTCACTAACTAAAAGTCTACTGAACTGCCTGTCCAAGTTATTAGATAGCTCCAATTTAGTACCAGAAAGAGGAAGTGGGTATGGCTCTCTTTCCCGGCATTGCCTTCAACCATGTCGACTCACATAACTTTCACCTGTCTCTTAACAACATGTGAACTCGACCTTACAAATTCTGCTTACCTTCATTTATAAAAAGTGTATGATGGCTTACAACTGCAAACCCATGGAGCCAGGTGGGATGGGGCACACCTGTAATCTCATCACTGAGCAGCTGTGGCAGAGGACCCAGACAGCAACTCACCAACCCACCCTTTCAAACTCAAATCTAACTTACTTTCATTCCCCTTCCCTCACCTGGAGCATATGGGTGTGACTCAAGGGCCATTTTATGAGGACAGGCATCTGCCTCAGAACATCTCCTCCCCTATTAGATCTGCCTTTTCCATGAGTTTAGGACAGAGAGGAAGGATTAGGTATGTTTTCTTTGACCAACTTTCTTTGTGTCTTGTGTTAACACAGATTAGCTCTTAGCATCTACTTGTGACAGGCATCAAAATGTGGCTCTTAGAAGCTGACTCAATGTTTTGTCTGGCAATGTAGAGTCAGTCCATCTGATCCCCAGATGTTTGAGTGTGCATCCCAACGTTTACATTTGAAACTTAAGCCACAGATTAGTTAGTATATTGATACTATTTGAAGATGGTGAAATGGGAGGTGTGGGAGTTTGAATGTATTTGGCCCCCATCATCTCATAGGGAATGGCACTGTAAGGAGGTGTGGCTTTGTTAGAGTGGGTGTGGCCCTGTTGGAGGAAGTGTGTCACTGTGGGGATGGGCTTTGAGGTTTCCTAGGCTCAGGATATCACCCAGTGTGCCAGTTGACTTCCTGTTCTTTGCAAGCCAAGATATAGCCAGAACTGCATCTGCCAACACACGGCCATTCTCCCTGCCATGATGATAATGGACTGAACCTCTGAAACTGTCAGCCAGCTACCCCCAATTAAATGTTTTCCCTTTATAAGAGCTGCTGTGGTCATGGTGTCTCTTCACAGTAATAAAAACCCTAAGACAGGAGGCAACAGAGATTAGATAAGGTCATGAAGATGGGGCCTCCATGAGAGCATTGGTGGCTGTATCAGGTGACAGACAGAGTTGAGGGTTTGCAGGCTCCCACTCTCTTCTCATTCCACATTATAGGGAGCAAAAAAGCCCTCGCTAGATGCAGCCCCTTGGTCTTAGCCTGCCAGGGAGAGAAACAGATTTCTTTCTTCTCTTTTCAAATTATTCCATTTCAGGAGTATAAATGGGCTATATGACTGAAGATTGAGACCATGTACCTATTCACCCTTCCCAGCTCCATCCTACAGGCAGTAGTTTCTCATACTCACACATGAATGCACACATCTTCTCACAAACTTTAGAGCCCTGTCTGCTGGTAGAGAACTCTGCAGAAGGCACTCACCTGCCTATGATCCAGGCAGGAATCTCTTCATCCTTACCACCTCATGCAATGGAAGCACATTTGACTCTAGAGAAAGTTCTCTCTGCTTAGCTCCACCATCTTTCTCCCATTTCCTTTCCACAGGCTAACAAAACACAGGACTAAATGCTGGCCTGTGCTACCTGAGGAGACCTCCGGATGGGGAACAAGGCACTAGTCTCTCCTATTTATCTTCTCTTCAGTAGCATCTTCCTTAAAGGCACTCATCTTGTCCTCAAAGAACAGCATGCCCCATCATAGTGAGCACAACATTTATACACTCCAGAAAGGCCAGCTTGTCCTTTTCTTCCCATGCTGGGCACAGTGTTAGTTCTTACACAGGATCTATTCCTTTGACATCCCTAAGAGAAGGCCTGCTTCCAATTGTGGGGGATTATATCCATTATGGGGATAGACAGAGCCTCTTTGTTCTCAGACTTAGTCCCTAGTTGCTGATTCAAGGGAACAGGAAACAGGCCCATTTGATATCCCTTTATACTGCTACCCAATGTCTCCTGAAACTCATCTCCATGAAACCATAAGCCTTCCCAGACTGATCATTCATCTAGCCATGCAATAGATATTAAGTGGTCCCTCCACCTAGGGACTAATTCAGGTACTGGGAATGTGACAGTAACCAGGATAACAGGGCTTCCTTTCCCAGACAGCTTGCACTACTTAGAAGGTGAGCCCTTTAAACAGCTATGCTAGAAAGATATTGCATTAGGGTGTGATAGAGACACTCGTAGTGTGTGTGTGTGTGTGTGTGTGTGTGTGTGTGTGTGTGTGTGTGTATGTGTGTGTGTGTCTCAGGATTGGTGGCTGGAAAAGGCTTATCTAAATGGATGATCACTGGTTTGAATCTGAATGATGCCCTGGTAGGAAAAAGGCAAAGGCATGTGGCTTGTTGAAGAAACCGAATGGTAAACACATGGATGGTTTTCCTACTTGTCATATTAACCGCTAAAACTTCCAGGATATATTCCCATGCACTCTTCTTGCTCCCATGAATTAGAGAGCTTCACTGTTAGTTCTACTGGGAGTCTACCTGGTATTTGTTAGGCCGCTATGGCTACTTATTTAAGATTAGGGCTTTAAGACAAGAGGGAGCATCTTCACTCATATATTTGAGTCATGTGCCAGGAGTGTCCTTATCTGAAGGCTACCATAGCTCTGACCAAATTACTACCATGTAGCAATCAGCTACTAACAATGGGAGCACAGACTCAGAAGGTTTCCCAGGCCAGGTACCTTCTTAATGAAGTTCATAGATAAATTCACTTGAACATGTAAATTTGTGTATCATTCCTTAAAGCATTACACAAATAAAAAGGTGTTATTTTGAGGCTTACTAGAATAAAGTACAAATAATGATGAGAAATGAAATAAGGTTCAAGAAAACTCTAGGGTACTATTTCTTTAGTTCAAATAACAGGGGAAATCTCATCAGAAGATTACTTATTTTGTTAAACAAAATTGCTTTCATAACATTCGTGCCTGAAATAACATTTTTCTTTGTGGCACACCATTTTAGATCTGAGTAATATCTTTGAGATCATTTATAACCAAACTCTCATTTTACAGAGATAATGGGTGTCAAAATGGCAAGGCAACATTCTAGGTCATGCAGCATTCTCGATTGCCAGAGGTGAATTTGAATCTAAATTTCTTTATTCCCAACTCGCAGGTTTTGTCAAGTTGTTGTGGTGCCTCTAAGTTAACAAGTGTTCTTCAGTACATATTATATTATATTAACCCACTGCTGGCACTATTAAATTAGAAATGTTGTGATAGCTAGGCATCAAGATGGCTTCCAATAATCCTTGCCTCCTAATATTTCAGTCTCACATGGTTGGTCTGTGCTATGGCTTGACCTTGAAATGTCTTCCACAGTCTTCTGCTTTAGATCCTTGATTCCCTATTGGTGGTCCTATTTTGCAAGGTTCTGGAGGTGGGCTTAGCTGTAGGAAGCAAGTTACTGGAGCTAGGTTCTTAGGGGTGTATTTTCTCTGCCCACTTCCAGTCTGTCTTTGCTTCCACATCCTCAGCCACATGAATAGCTTTCTCCACAGGCTTCTATTGCCATGGTGATCTGCTTCATCATGCTTCCCTGACAGGAAACCTCCTGAAACTGTGGAGCAAAATGTATCTTTCCTCACTTGAGTTATTTTGGTTGGGTATTTTGTTATACTAACAGTAAGGTAATGTAGTCTGCATTAATACAATGGTTTATTACTCCCAGGGCAGGTTATGAATAACTGTGGCTACCGTATTGATCTCTTTCTCTTGGACCATGCTTTCTGAGCAAAGCAGCTGCCATGTTGAGAGGTTACTTAAATAGCCTAGGAAGAAAGCTGAGGAGGGGAGATTCTTAACCAAGAGCCAGCAAAATCTCAGGCTTGCCAACACTCATGTGTGAACTTGGAAGCAGATTCTGCACTGACTTGTAACCAGAGTTCTAGCCAATAGAAACCCCACAGAAGAAGACCCTGCCCTGACCACTCAGCTAAGCTGCCTCAAAGATGCATTGCCCCAGGAAACTTAAGAGATAGTAAAGTATTTATTACCTAAAATGCTATTTGGGGGGTAATATTTTGTATAGGAATAGAAAACTAATATGAGCATCATGCTTCTTTCCAAACAATGATAAATACTATGTAACAGACAGTATCCCTTGTGTTAATTCCTCAAATATTGGGCAAATAGTTGTCTTGTCTGCTCAAGGACCTGTTTAAGCACAGCTGTTGCCACAGAGATGAAGAGGGCAGAAGGTGGCTCTGCCCAGTGCTAATGCCTCCTTGTAGCCCACCCTGAGCATTATGTCTGGGTGTCAAGCTTCTGTTGGAGATCCAGGATGAAAAGCATGCCAGCAGTGTGACATCCACAGAAAGAGTAAAAAGAGGACATATCTCCAGGTAGTCTTTAGGCACGCACAGCATCTTGCTTCGGTTTCTCATGCTTTTGGAAAACTAGAAATTACCAGAGGCTGCTTTCCTCATCTTGTTACAAGTTCATTCCAGATTTGGTAGGAAAGGTTATTAGAGAATCTAAATTTAATATTTACTTAAGCCCATTCTGGGACTATGTGTACTCTGAAATGCTTGAGTTACGGTATGCCATGTGCCTTAAAGAAGTCCTAGCCCTGGAGACACTTTCTCTGTTAGATAATGTGTCTTTCCCTTTTCCCTGCTCAGTTTGAGCTCACTGGCCTGACAAGGCCTGTCTGGAATTATTGTGTGGCTTAGTGTTTTCATCCTCCTTCTTTCTCCATCAAGCTCCACACAGTAGTAGAGCTGAGCTCCACTCTGTGCTCTGTCTGTTGCTGTGGGTGTCCTTAGTGCCACAGCTTGAGTCTCTGATACAAGAGACATTCAAGGCTGGGAACAGTGGGGCCTTAATTAATATTATCAAATATTATCCAATCATGCCAATGATGACTTGGGGAAGAAGGGCTTGTATAATTGTAACAATGTCAACCTAACCTGGACATGAACTTCCCGTTACTTAGCCTGACATGTTCTCTTCTGAGCTATCCCAGTAGGGAAAGTTAAGACAGAATTCCATGTTTCACTGTTACACAGTTGAGAACAGGAGCCAGAAAAGCCTTCTGTATATCAGTGACATATTTCAGGAGCTGGAGGGCTCAGCCTACACACAGTCAGAGGTGAAGGTCAGACCAGATCTTCTAGGCATGATTGATGATGAGATTAGAGGGGGTGATGGGAGGCATTTTGCTCCCTCCTACAATGCCTGAAATTCACTGTTAATGATATGTCTGCATTAGAGTTATGTTCTTCTAAAATGCAAACGTTCTCAGAAGTATTAATTTGTTCACTTTAAAAAAAAAAACAAAAAACTATTTTATGCTGGGGGAATTTACCAGAACATATTTCTTCAGGGCTCCTAGACAATAAGAGTTTTATGGAACACAGTGGGGTGCGACCCAGCTAAATTTAGACCAGGACACTTCTCCAGACAACAGCTATTTTTGGGGAGGCAGAAACACTCACTTACTGCTTATTAGAACTCCAGGTGGGGTGGTTTGCTCTTGGAAATGTTTACCGATAGACAACTAAAAAGCATTCCAGAAAGAATAATAGGATAGCTGACATTTTAAATAAGAATTTCTAGACTGGGAAAGGGGCTCTTATTTCATGCCATTAAATTCAAACCCCTTGGGGACTATCACTTTAATATTTCAATTTTAGCCAGAGCAAAGAAAGAAAGTGCAGAAAATTCTCCTAATTTATTCCCATTGCATATTCCTGAAGAATCCTTGCAAGCCCCAGAAATTTGTGTCTCTCATATGCTGGGTTTGCTGAGCTGCCCTGCAAAGGAGGACACCAAGGTTAGCTCCCGAGAACTGGGACTCAACCCTTAGCTTCATTACAGGACTTGGAGCATTTGGTTTGACAACTCATTTGTAGAGGTTCTTCAGAGAGATAGGGGACAAAAGTAGATGGGGAAGCCTTGTTTCCATGTTCTCAATGGAAATAGAACACCCAAGTTAAAAGCAACAAGGCTTTTTCCCCAATTGAAAATTAGTGCAGAAAAGAATCCCATTTCAAGAATTTCAAACACTTGGGTTAGGGGAATGGCTCAGCCAGCAAAGTGCTTGACTTGCATGCATGAGAACCCAAGTCTGAGCCAGAACCCATGAAGAACTTCAGATGTGGTGTGGTGCTCTCACAACTTTAGTTGCTGGGGAGGCAGAGGCAGGTGCTCTACATTTTAGTGGATTCCAGCAGTGACAGAGCCTGTCTCAAAACAGAGGTAGGTGGCACCTGAGGAACAATACCCAATGTTGACCTCTGAATTTGCATATCCATAAACACATGTATATATGCAGTCTCACACACATGCACACACAAAACTTTTTTTGAAACATGTTAGGGCACGTTGCATTTGTAACAGATGTACACTGAAAACCTCAAAAGTTGCAGAAGGCTTAAAATTTATAGAGCTATATAACAAGTTCTCAGGGTGGAAGAGTCAGTATTAGTAAGATATCACCTTTCTCCACCGTGCTATGTTCCTGTCAGCATCCCAGAAGGTGTCTTTGTAGAAAATGATGCTAGTTAAATGGAGAGGACCTTCAGAATCCACACAGCTTGGGCAGATGACAAGGCTGGAGGACCAACACTACCTGAGTGCATGACTTATTACATGTCAATAGTTATATAGATTTTTAGTTATATGGTTAACATAGTGTGGAATTAGCAGAAAGGCAAACAAATCAGTGGAATGGAAGAGAGTCTAGAAAGAGACTCTATATAGACCTTTAACAAAAGAACAAAGGAAACTCTGTGGAAAGATCAGTGGTTTTAACCAATGGTTCTGTAACAATTGGACATACATATGCGAAAAGGAAAAAATAACAACAAATAAATTCCAATCTTTATTGTGTAGCAGATTTAAAAACAACTAACAACCCTACATGCATCATAGGCCTACATATAAAATTTAAAATCATAAAGCTTTCACCAGAAAACAGAGTAGAAAATCTTCATGACCTTGGGTCAGGCAAAGATGTCTTTCTTAAACATGATGGAAAAATTAGAATCTATAAAAGAACAAACTGACAAAATTGGCTATATTATAACCAAACTGTTGAGTCTTGAGAAATGCTTCAGTGATTAAGAGCACATAATACTCTTGCAGAGGACCCAAGTTCTGTTTCCAGCATCCATGTTGGCCAGCTCCCTGCTGCCTGTAACTCCAGCTCCAGGGTACCTGACACTTCTACTTGCCTTGGGTACCTGTACTCATGCACATATGCCACCAGCCCCTGACATATAAATGTTAAAAAACGTATACTCTCCAAAAGACACTTCTTTTTTCATTCATTCATTCATTCATTCATTCATTCATTCATTTATCTATCTATTTATCTATCTATCTATCTATTTATTTATTTATTTATTTATTTATTTATTTATTTGAGACTGGGTTTTTCTGTATAGCCCTGACTGTCCTGGAACCCACTTTGTAAACCAGGCCTCCATCTCATAGAGATCTACCCACCTCTGCCTCTTGAGTACTGGGATTAAAGGTGTGCACCACCATTGCCCGGCCCAAAGACACTTATAAGAGAGCAAAAAGAATACTTGTCATCCCAACACTTGGATGACTAAGTCAGGAGTGTCAGAAGTTCAAAGTCAGCCTCAACTACATAGTGACTTTGAGGACAGCCTTGGCTATAGGAGACCTTGCCTAAAACAAGCAAATAAACAAAAAACAACAACAAATAAACAAAAACACAAATGATAAAAAGGGGAAGAAGAAACAAAACTGGAGAGTAATTGAGAGGGAGAGGAAGTGGGAGAAGTAAGCCAGAGACTGGAACAGGAATTTCTGTAAACCATATGCCTGCCAACAGACATATCCAGAATACATAAAAAAGTTATCAAAATTTAGCAATAAGAATACTAACATCTCAGCTTTTTAGAAAATATGCAAACTATTTGTACAGACATAAAGGAGAAACAGGCACAGAAAATTGAAACACAAAGACTCTAACACAATTGTTTGTTAGGTGTATGCAGAGAGCATTGCAATAAGACCATAACCTGGAAGAGCTGGATTTAAAGGGACAGCAAGTAGGCAGAGAGCACTGGGTTCTCGTTTGTTTTTACTGAGACTGAAAATTCTGTAAGTGCCTTGGATGACACTTAAACATACCTCCCCCATCTGATGCAGAATTGCAAGGCTAGGATTTGCTTAGAAAGCAGAAGCATTTTAGAATGTTCCTGGCATTTGTTTTAACCCGGAATGAGAGGCGTGTAGATTCAGAGTGACTGCCGCAGATGAAGAAGTTTTATTCATGGTTTCCTAGCCACAAGAGGCATAGTATGCCATGTGGAAGGGTCACATGAAGAAGCATCAGGGACCATCAGGTGACAAAGAGCTGGAGAGGACAAGATGGTCAAGTGGTTTATGGGAAGAATAAGCAGGTGCAGGGGTGGCTAATTTGGGTTAGTTCTCTGAAGTGAGAACTTTCCCCTGGATGCCTGGTATCTGGACCTGACCTGATTCAAGGAGGTGGATAAATGAAGAAGCATAAGAACCAGATAAAAGAAGCATTAGGAGGGATGGGCTCGGGACTGGTTAGCATCCCATATGAAAACTCTGCTTCCAGAAGAGTCTTGACATCTCTGGGTATTGGCTAGCTTTGAGAGAATCAGTCTCTTCAAGAATGATAAAACCTCAGTGTCAAAGTTGCAACCCCATTTGTTTAGTATGGATTCTATGTCTGTACAAAAACTTTGCATGAATATCCATATAGATTTTATTTGTAATAGACTATGGAAAACAAGCCAAATATAAATCAGCAGCTAAACAAATGACACAGAATGTGGTACAAGTGTGTACAACATCCCCTCATTTGTGGGATATTGGTTCTCAGATATCAGCTAATACTCAAATTCTCAGACGTTTATGTCCCTCATGTACAATGGCACAGACTTTTGGTTGCTGTGGCAAATACCTGAGGAAGTAATTTAAAGTAGAGAAGTCGGGGTTGGGGATTTGGCTCAGTGGTAGAGTGCTTGCCTAGCAAGCACAAGCAAGGCCCTGGGTTTGGTCCTCAGCTCTGGAAAAAAGAAAAAAAAAAAGTAGAAATATAGTAGAGAAGTCTTGTTTTGGCTTACACTTCCGGAGGTTGTTTTACAGCCAGACCCTCAAGTTACTTCATCAGAGTATAGAAGTCCCTGGCCCAGTGTGAGGCCACAGGGCACCAGGTGAGTACCAAAGATAACACATATCCAAGACTTCTGGGCCAGCAAACTGCACCAGGAGATAGTACTTGTGGAGTTTGGTTCCAGCTCAAGTGCTGATTGGCTCTGCCACATCAGTCAGACCACTGAGTCCCCACATCTGTTTTCTTATGTGCCATATGATGGGATTGAGTTCTCTGAGTGCTCGCCACTTCTGATAAACTGGTCATATGACTCTGAGTAGTGAGTCTGGTCCCACTGCTTAGGGTTGTGTGGGTCTGTATGAGCAGCCCACCTCCTTGAGAGTTGCATGAACTCTGATCAGGTCTCTAGTGACTGTCCACAGCAAGAAGGGAGGTGAGGAACAGAGGCCCAGTGGTTGGCAGAGCACTTTGCGTTTTCATCATTATTACAATAATAAAATACATTTACCATAAAATTTACCATTGTAACCATTATTTATCTATTTACTGAAAATTTTTTTATATAATATATTTTGATTACATTTTCCCCTCCCCCTATTTCTCCCTTCTCCCTTCCCATCTAGATCCACAACATTTGTGTCTCTCCTTAAAAAAACAAAACAAAACAAAACAACAACAACAACAAAACAGGCATCTAAGGACTAATAAGAAAATAAAATATAATTAGAGAAAACAAAAACAAACAACTTTGAAGAGGACCAAACAAACTGAAAAAAAAAAAAAGAACCAAAGACAAAGTGCAAGAAATACAAGTAGATGTAGAGACACATGTGTTTGCACACACAGGAATTCCATAGAAACACAAAACCAGAAGCCATATTATATACACAAAGGGCCTGTAAGGTTAGAAGAGAATGTCCTGACTCAACATTATGAGACAAAGAACCTTCGAAGATGCCCTGGGGTTGTTGTGTTGGCCCTCTGCTCTCCAGCACATGGTTCATCAGCACTGACTGCTTTCAGATTGATGTGCATCTATCTCTGTCCTCCAGCTGCAGAATCTTTCCCCTCCTTGGGAAACTGAAACTCCAGATATGTTAAACATGAACTTGCCACTCCCTCCTCCCTAGCCCATGGTCACCACCCTTCTACTTTTCCTCTAGGAATTTGAGTACTTTATGTGGTGATATTTTAATTGCACTGAAATGTGATTTTATTTGTATGTTAATAAATAAAGTTTGCCTGGAGATCAGAGGTCATAGTGAGCCAGAAACAGAAGTCAGGTGGTGGTAACACACACCCTTAATCTGATCACATGGCAGGCAGAGTCTGTGTGATCAAGGACATAGTCAAACATGGTGACATGTGCCTTTAGTCCCAGTACCAACCATAGAGACCTGGAGGTCTGTATAGACAGGAAGTGACGACGAAGTCATGTGGCTGGGCTTAGAGCCAATGAGAAGGCAGAACAGGAAAGCAATAAAAACACAAGTCACACAGGAAGAAGCTCTCTCTTGGGGAAGTGATGGCGGTAAGGTGGTAAGATAAGGTAGCCATAGTTCTCTGATCTCTTTGGCTATTACCTCTGTATTTGACTCTGTGTTTCTTATTTACTAAGACTGTTTAGAAAGTCATCTACAACTTTACGTATTTCATATAAATTCCATCATCAGCCAACATACTATGCAATTTAATAGTATTTCATTTAATCCTGCCAGTAAGCCAGGAAGTAAGGAATATCTTCAGGACAAAACTGATAAACTAAGCCCAAGCAGGAAGTTTTGTGTCACGACACTAAGGAAGTCACTAGCCCACTACTAACACATAGGTCAGCTGCTTTCATAGCCCGACTCCTTCTGTTCCTGTGGTCAGATAAAAATACATTTAATGAGATATGGCTGGGGATAGAGGTCAATGGTAGAGGGCTTACCTACCATGCAGCTTAGCTACCTAGCCCTGAGCTTGATCCCTAGCACTGAAAACTTAAATGAATCGGGAGAAGTTGGAGTCACACACAGGCCAGGGTAGCCCATTCAACTCATAGCAGTCTTGATTAGGTTATAAGGAGTCACTTGAACCTGAATCTCTGGGTCTCTAGAAATTCTGTATGTTTCTATGACTTTAGTCCTAAAACCAAACTGAAATAAGATCAAGTTAGATATAATGAATAAAGCTCTAAAGTATGGAATGGAGAAGCATGGAAACATAGAATGTGTTTTCATTACTTCCAGTGTTTAGGGCTATGTGTTTCTAGAAACATGAGGAATAAGATTCCAGATACACAAGACCATAAATGGAATTCTTACCTCCAAAAGCATAAATGACTCCCTTCCTGACTTCTCTTTCAGCTGTTGGTGGATCCTGGGGGGTAGGAATTTGCAACTCTCAATGTTGTGTGAAAGCAAGTTGGCTTCCAAGACAGCTGTAGCCAATCTACCCGAGTGAACCAGACAGCCCCACAGCCAGACTTCATGGTAGAAAGAATAAATGACCCTGGAGGGGCAGACTGACTTATGGCTAACAGTTCAGGAATCAACAGTAGGCCTTGCAGCTCAGGAACCATGGATTTATGCCTAGCAGACTCTTCAGAATAAGCCTGCCTTGTGGACATGCAATAGGGTTTTTGTTTTTTTGTCATAACTGTCTTTAGATTTATTCTTAACTCTAGAGTGAGTGAATTTTGTTCCCTTTCTCCATTAGTCACTTGAGATTTATTTATACATTATTAAAGAATTTTGCTAGCATTCCACAGTTTCTAGGAACAGTTTGCTTTTAATGAGAACTAAAATCTAAGACCTCCAAGTCTCCTTCCTTTGTTAAAAGATTTAGTGCTGGTTTGAAAATAAATCAATACCATCTTTCTTTGCAGAGAGAACTTTGGATTTTTCTTAGGGACCAGAAAGGACAGACGGTAAAGTTTGTTTAGGTGTTGGACAATAGATGAAAGAGTGTGATATGTTTGGCCTTAGAATTCTCTGCAGGATGTCAAGGGATTAGACATCTCACGGCAGGGACAATTTTCACCACTCCTGAAGCTATCCCTGCCTCTGTGTGCTTCATCCTGGAGGGATAGAAAACGTTATTTCACAAACGACAGTGCTTAGTCATTCATTAACTCAACTTGGACATATGGCAAATATTTTACAGACTGGTTCAGAGGGACATGTGTTTACAAGGCTGAGTTCTTAGTCAGTAAATGAAGAGGAAGGAAACAGGCCGGGATGGGCACCCATTCCCTATTTGGATATTCACAACATGGCTTGCACCCACTACCATAGAAAACATATACCAACTAAAGCTGAGTTTGAATACATGCCACCAGGATAAAACCAGACACTAACGGCTTACAGGTAGACAGAAAGACAGATAGAGAGACAGACAGACAGGTAGATATTATTGCTCACATTAAGAACGAAACGATTCTTGAGATGGTAGAAAACAAAAAGAAGCCGCACGGTGGTGGCACACGCCTTTAATCCCAGCACTCAGGAGGCAGAGCCAGGTGGATCTCTGTGAGTTTGAGGCCAGCATGGGCTACCAAGTGAGTTCCAGGAAAGGTGCAAAGCTACACAGAGAAACCCTGTCTCAAAAAAAAAAAAAAAAAAAAAAAAAAAAAAAAAAAAAAAAAAGAGGAAGGGGGAAAAGGAGGAAAAAATTTCTAACTAAAATGCTAGGTCCGTGGCCATGAACCTCAGTTGTTTTGGTAAGAGCAAAGATGTCTATTTAGACATTTGCACATGAAGTTTAACAGCTGGGGTTAGTATGGAACTAACATGGGATTTGGAATTAGGTCAAATTCAAGTCTCAACATTGTCACTGCTAGTTGTATAAGTGAGTTCACACACATCTCTTCTGGTCTGGAGTTCCCTAACCTATAAATTAGAGTAATGGGTTAAATCCTTCTCCTGGGTCTGTTTTAAAGGGATATGGGATTTTTGTTTGTTTGTTTGTTTTTAAATTATGCACAGAGCCAGAAATACATAGCAAGAGACCCTCAGAGTTACACTCAGTACAACTGATGGAGGAATTTAAGAGGGAGAAAGGCAGACATGTCTGGTCATCAGATAAAGATAGCCAGCTTCTCCTAAACCTCCCTAAATTCTTATGCATCAATTCTCTCTCTCTCTCTCTCTCTCTCTCTCTCTCTCTCTCTCACACACACACACACACACACACACACACACACACACACACACACAGATTCTGTGGTACTCTGTATGTATATCCGGTTCAATGTCCTTGGGACATGCTTCCGGCATCAGTCTTGGTACCTGACTGAAGACGTATGCTTGGTACATACTAGTGACCCAGTGGACCCAATGAAGGAACTCCATGAAAATCTCTTCTCCAAGTTTGAATTTAGACTCTTTTTCATTCCTCCCCTCTCCTTCCTTTAACCTGGGGTCTCATTTCTTGTTTTAGCCCAGGTTGGCCTGGAACTTACTATCTTTCTGTCTTCCCCTCTCAGGTGCTGGGGCTGTAAGTGGCTATCAGCACACCAGCTCTTTTCATTTTCAAGCCCTCTCAGTCTTGTTATTTTTGACACAGATATGGTAGCTTCTAATGCTAAGGTTTCACAGACAGTCGGTGAGAACAAATATGTAAAACTCCATCAGCGAAGCCTAGACTGCTGTGACATTATTGTAGTCAGTTTGGTGAGCTCCTCTTAAACACCATCTACCATCAAAATTAAACAAAGAACGCAATGAGGAAGTGTGACATCTGCATTTAGTTCTAGCCAGTGACTCAGATGCACCTTGCTACTTTGGCCATGGTTACCCTTCTATACTCAGCTCCTGACACATGTGCCTGCCCCTCACCACCACCCCCCCTGCCCCTTAGCTTTCTCTTCTTGCAGCCCAGGCTGAACCCCTCTTCTCCTACCTTCTATGTCTCACCCTCAGGCTGATTTTATTCCTGGTTGCTTTGGAGAACATAGCTTTTCAATTCAGGTCTGAACTGGGATTTGCCAGGACTGCCTACTTCAGCTCTATCCAATCATTCAGCTGCTGAGAATGAAGCTATACAAACTAGAAAGATACCTGGATCCAGAGATGGAAGTAAGACCCCATGAGTAGGGATCCCCTCAGCCATGCCTGATACCGACACGCACCTGGCTGTTTTATTGCTTAACTAATTGGTTGTTATTAGCTCCTCTCCCTCTAAGCCATTAAAAAAATTTTTTTTCTAACCCTAAAAAGCAAGAGTCTAAAACAGGAGTAAAAGAAAGAGAGGCATAATTTCTAAAAGCAATGGGATGAAAAGATGGCTTTGAAACAGCCTTTCAGTAGCCAATATTCTCTAGAATATCTAGAATATCACTAATCCCTGGAGATATGAGAGTAAGCCTTGACCACCCTTAAATCAATCCTTGGTGTAGCACTTTCCAACATAGGAACACACTGAATAACAAAACCTTACTGCTGTCTATAAAATGCTTACAGATAGTTGAGGAAAATCCAGTTTCTTTCACATCCATTAAAAAATAAAAAATTGCCCATAATTTTCCTCTTATCTTTGGATGCTTCAAATGAACACACACAAAATTCAGTACTTGCTTTCTAAACAAACTGCTTCGATTTTCTGAAGTTAAAAAAAAACAAAACTGCTTTTGAAGAGAAACTATGCCCTTCACAAACTGATGCTGATATCAGATCATGCAAGCTATATTTCTGTAAAACCCAGGAAACTTTAACTGTGATTCCTGGGGGGAAGAAGAGGTGAGACATTACGGAGAGTCTGTGCAAAGCTCTGGAATTCTCACTTAATACAGGACAAAGTTATCTATCTATAAAAACAGAAACCTTGCTAGAGTTTCCATGAAACTATTTTTTATCTGGATAGTTGATAGTGTTTCTCAGAATGACTAAATATAAGCAAATGGGATGATACTTTTAACTTTATTTTTTTTAGCTTAAAAAACAAAACCCCAAGCCTTTCTATTCAAATGTGAGGGATCAGCAGCAGAGACAGCATTTCAGCCCAGTCCTGCATACGTGTTCTGTAAATCCCAGTTCAAATTTGTGCAAGAAAAAAAAAATGTGAAATCTATTCATAGGAATGAATGCTGTCATTAAGAATGCAAAATAGTTTCAGAAATTTAAAGCCAAGAGGCAAAAGAAAAAAAAAAAAACTCCTTGAGGGATAAATATTCCATATATGGTTTTTATGAAAAGGCAACTTACTTTTAGTAAATATGGGAAAAAATTCTGGAGCTCTTTAGGATTTATATACTCAAAAGTGACTTAATATTTAAAATAATATCCCTTTTTGAGGCAGAGTTTCACTTTGTAGCCCAAATTTTATAGAAATATGATATATGATAATATATAATATCCTTCCCTCCCATTTCCCTTTTTTGAGAGAGGGTCTCACTATGGAGGCCTGACTGTCCTGAAACTTACTCTGTAGCCCAGGCTGGGCTTGAACTCACTGAGATCTGTAGGCTTCTGCTGCCCAAGTGCTGGGATTAAAAGCATGCACAACCACTCCTGGTTTACATAGCCCTTTTATACGGTCTTTTGCAGGGCTAGGGATGGAATTAGGGCCTTATTCCTTCTACTCTAGCCAAGTACTCCATTGATGCCATGCTATGTATTTTAAAACCAGAATTTGTCAATACACATAATAAGTTTAATAGCCTTTTTTGTTTTAGAAAATATACAATCCAAAATAAAATCTGATGTACAGAGCAGAAAGTTCCTTTTCAAATGAAAATGGTTTTGCTCACCATAGATCTCTGACGTATAGATGGCCATTTTCCTGCTATTTAGACATAGCTCATCTGTAGGATAATGTCATTGCTAAAACTCCCTTCAAATTATTCCCAGGGTGGATATTTCATAGTTAGGAGAGGTTCTTTATGCATCACCAGTACAAAGACTAGAAAATTTCTTTCCCAACAATACAAAATACATTTAGGGAAATTGTGACTATGTGTTCTTACCCTTCCTCATCCCCATGAAGCTGCAAAAAATTATGAAAATGTCAAAATATCAAAAGAAAGTGGGTTTGTGTCTCTCATATCTGGGATAAAGGAGCAGCGTGCTCCACATTCATCAGCTGGAGAAGCTGTTATCTGTGCACCCCAAAACTACTAGCAGAGTAACGGACACTGTAAATCCTGGGGCCTCACCCAGACCAAGTTACCTGAATTTTGATTTGGAACTAGGATCTCTGAGAATGTGTAAACATTTGTCTTTTCTTTTCTAAAATAAGCTCCCTTTGGTTGCAGGTGAGTGAGATAGTTCAGCAAGTACAGGCTCATGCCACACAAGCCTGGGACCCGTGGACAGGTGGAACTGACTTGGCGGAGTTGTCCTCTGACTTCCCAGCATGCACTGTTGCACTTGGGCTCCCAGTATTATGCAACAACAACAATAACAACAACAAATAATTAGAGCCCTACCTGGTTTCTAGATACACTGGAATTTGCAAGCAACAGCATGTAATCTTGAGAAGATCTACCCACATCTAGAGTGTGAGATTATACCACATGATTCCCAAGCACTTTCTCTTTGACACGTAAGTTTTTGAAACAGAACCTCAATAAAGGAATATTTAGATAACCTGTGTGCTGAGAGCTATGCACAGCCAGAACCCCAGTTCAAGCCTCCCTGTAGTTATTGTCATTGGCAGCACCTGGCCAGGACCATCCCCAGAGGGATGAAAGAACCTTATCAGAGATACCTCTGTATTCTCTAAGAATAGATTTAAGTATCCAAGTCCAAATGAAACAATACCTGTCTCCTAGGTCAGAGGGATAGCTTTATTTCTTGTGTAACTTAGGGTGAGACCCTCCTTCCTTACAGCCTTACTAATAGACTCCTGATTTCTTACCTAACCACTTCTAGGAATATAGATTGAGCACATGAATTCCCTTCTTGATATACTAACCAATCATTAGCTCTCTATTGGGTTGTAAAAGAAAGTCTGGTGGTCACTGCCTGAGGAAAATTCTTACCTGCCTTTATGACCCTGTAAGAATTCAAGCCTGGCGACCTTGCTCTATGAGAGGATTGCTATTGCTTGGGTTTATAGCTGGATTCCCGAGAGACTTAGAACTGAGAGAATAAATAATATGAGAGAATAAATAAACTGAGAGAAGAGAAAAGAGAATGGAGGAACTAGATGGGTAAGAATTGGAGAGAAATGAGCTGAGATGAGTAAGAACTAGGGCTAGAAGAGAGGACTAGAGGAACAAGATGGAAGATGAGGAAGAGCCAGATGGGGAAGAACAAGATGAGAGAGAAGGAGATGAGAGAGGAGCTAAGATGGGAAAGAACTGGATGAATGAAAACCTAGATGGGGTAGAACTAAGATGAGAGAATTAAAATAGAACATAGAGGGAACAGCAGATTAATATAGAGATATATCAGGTAAGAAAGGAGCTAGGCATGAGCGTAGAATAGGAGCTGTGCAGACAGAGAACTGACTTAGAAGAATTAAGTATATAGACTAAAGAGTTTTGTGTACATAGATTCATTTCCTATCATCAAAGATTAATTATCAGCTGGTTGTAGATTCTTCCTGGACTCTGGGAGAGGACTATCAAGGGACTGGACTCCCATAGTTTCTGTTACGCCTGGACAGCACATTTTTCCTAACTGGGCACTTGTAAGTGTGACCAGTAGTAACCAACTCTTACTACGAGCAGACTCTCCTTTGCCAGTGAAATGCTCAATATTTTAGGAAAGAAGCAAAGCTAAACGCTGGTTCCTCTGTTAATAGCTAATTTCTATTTAGGCTTTGCCTTTCTCAACTTGTTTTTGTGATTATACTTTTATTTCAACTTTTAACTTTTGTATCAATAGCACTATTTTGTCTGTTTTCCCCCAGCTTTGTACATGTACATATACACAATGTTGGCAATGGTCTCAGAATGCAATTAATTGATCATGCATAAATCATGGGGCATAGTCTACTTTTATTTTTTAAATCACTATCTTTTTATTGGTAGGGGCTTTCTAATTGCTGTTGCTTTTGAGATAGGCTGCCCTCCAGCTTGCTTTGAGCATGAGATGACCTTGAACTCAGGAACCTCCTGCCTCCATACATTATCAGCAGGAAAGAGGTGTGTTAATACTGTGGTAACATTGGTTACCAAGTCCAGTAACAATTTATCCAGGCAAATGCCCCATTATTAGCTTCATTAGTTAGACTGAAGAGACAAAGTAAGGGTGATTGCCTACAGGGGGCACTCTTAAATGACTGGGTCAGTATTTGACTTGAGGTCAGCTACATTCCAAAGTGTTGACTTTAATGTCTTGTATGAAGATAACAAGAAACCACAGGCATTTTTCTAGCAAGGCTAATTTCATCTGGTGATAAATATGTTAAACCACTAGTATTGTAATAAATAATAAAACACACACCAGCTTTTATAGAAAACGAATGTTTCAGATTGACTGCCAGACTAACTCTTATAAAAGAGGTATGTGTACTCACTTAATTTTATAATGTAAGCATCTGACTACAGTTACACATTCAGTGTCTGAACGTGTCTACCAACAGGGTAAATTACAATGAATAGGACTTGGAAGAACATACCACATTATGCTTGACCAAGCTGCTTACACTTATATTTCTGATTTCTGAGCAATCCAGACCTGTTGGTGTAAACTGCTATCGATGGGTTGGAGGTTGAAGAGCAGTAGGTTCAGCCAGGGGGTGGTGGTACACGTCATTAATCCCAGCACTTGGGAAGCAGAGGCAGGCAGATCTCTGTGGTTTAGAGGCCAGCCTGGTCTACAGAGCAAGTTCCAGAACAGCCAGGACTACACAGAAAAACCCTGTTTCCACCCTGACTCTAAAAAAGAAAGAAAAGAAAAGAAACAGGAGGCATATGCTCTTGGAATCAGATGCTCAGATTTAGCATGTATGGAGCCATGTTTGCCTTCTTTCTCTGTGCAACTTCACATGGAGCAGTCTAAAATTTCCATCTCTGATTCACTACATCCAATTCCAAAGTATCCTTTGCTCTCTAATGAAAACTCAAAGAAGATGGCAGTCATTGACTCACATAAGTTCCCTGTTTCCAAACCCATTGGGTCTGCTGGAAGTGACTCTGTCTAGACTTGGAAAGCTGGGAAGAGAAGTAGGACATGGGAATTACAAAGAGTCTGAGCAAGGGAAGAGAGCAGTGGAGCCACTAGAAACAGCAGATTCACCGAGGACCTGGCACCCCAAAAGGCGGACTAGGAGAACCTAAGGAAGAAGTAAGCGGAAAGCACCTAAAAATAGAAGCTTTGTAGGAAACTGGCCTGAAGATCCTGGAGTTGCTATTGTGTTCCAAATCCTGCCATGTCAACTGGCGTCTGTAAAAAGGCATTGTTTTTAAAATACACTATGTCCTTCCTATCTGTTCACCAAGGACACTGTTTACACATCCTGCTCTAACCCGGTGGTCCCTGACCAGCATCTCTTCGTTTCTTACTATAAAAAGTCACAATTGCATTGCTTCCTCGGTGGGAATTTATACTCACACTTTCAGTTCCTAACTATTGTTTCTGTTCTCTTGGCGGCCAACTGTGGAAGCATGGAGACAGAGTAGCTGTGTGGTTTGTAAACATACCAAAATGCACACCCTTGCCTGGCATGATGGCTCAGTAAGCAGAGGTGTTTGCTGCCAAGCCTAATGACCTGAGTTTGGTCCCTAGGACCCACGTGGTAGACAAGAAAACTGACTTCTACAAAGCTGTCCCCTGCCCGACTTCCACATGCTTGTTGTGATATTTATGTGCCTTTACATATACACATGTGCACACACAAAATGAATACATGAAATAAGAGATTTTAAAACTAAAACAAAATGCACATCCTTTTGACCATGGGTGGGACTCACCTGCATTAATTTTTCCTTAGTATCTTTTGCTTTAAAAAAGTTATGTAAATATTTTCTTGATTTGTTTTTTTAATATTAATCCATTGAAGTCTTCTGAATCACAAAGTTGTCTTAAATGATTGGCAAAATGAGAATAAAGCTTTGAAAACTGAGCTCCTGACATTGAAAAAAACAATTCAAAATTGAAGTGGGTGAATATAAGCAAAAATTCTTTAAAAATCTACTCCTCTACTGATAGGCTCTTTTTATTCTCACACTAATATCTAGATTATATAGATTTTCAGTCCAATTTCACAGCTAATGAACACGTGTTTAGTTTTCATAATGCCATGTCAGCCTTAAGTTGACAGAATCACTTGCCTGGTAGAAGGCCTGCCCTTCCCAGAATTCCCCTCTAAAAAGTCCAGTAATTCTCTAAGTTAGATGTTTGGCAACACAGGCTCATGTTGTCCCGGACAGAGACATTTTGTCAGGAGTCAGCAGCTTCAGCCTGCAAGACTTGTTGCCAGCATAGGTAGAGGGCAGGCATGTCAACAAGGGTGCCCTTCTCAGAAGCCATGGCTGAACCAGCCAAAGCCTGGTTCTTAGTGACACTAAATCGGGGCACTTTGGGAAGGCTAGCTGATGACTATGCTACAGCTGCAGAGTTAGCAGAAAGAGAAGATAGCAGAGTCTCCAAATGGTGAGGCACAAGTCTGGGAGAACTGGACACAGGTTAGAAAGCTGGCAGATCCACAGCTCCCGGCAGCTGCATCCGGAAAGGCTGGGCTGTCTATGTGAGCATGACTTCCGTGCTGTTACTGCTCTCCCCTCCAATTTCTCTACTTTAAAATTCCTTCACCCGGGAGTTCTCCTTCTCAGTGTCTACCAGAGATAACCAGGGTACTGCTCACTGCGAGTTGTTCTATCTGACCTACTTTTTAATGGTGTAAGAAAACTGTTTCAGAATGACGAGGATTAATGTTTTCCCCTGTTACGGATCACTGCAATTTGGGTCTTTGGCACTGCTAACAAATTCCTTTTCTTTTCCTGATATATATTATGGCTTTTTAGTATCAAGAACAGCACTCAGACTTTTTAAAAGTAACTGGTATAAAATCCAAAGGATGATGGCGATAGTCCTCAGTAATAATTCTTGTTCAAGTGATACCCTGGCATGCCAAGCTGGCTTCTTGTCAGATTCTCAAGTGTTTAAGGTTGACTGGCCCCTTCTGCCCTGCTGTCTGTATGAGAACAGCATCCATTGCCTTTGTCCATTTCACTCCTTGTCTGGCTCTCCTGTGGGACCTCTGTTCCTGCTTTGTTTCTAGACTGTTTCGCCCATATCTCAATACCACCGTAAGCGCTCTGAGTCATCTAGTCCCCCCCTAAACAGCCACAGGTAACTGATTTGCAATAGCTCTTCTCATGAAAAGTCTCCCAATTTATAAACTTAGCTTAAAATTCCATGTATCATTAACTTGCTAAGGTAAAACTCGGTTAAATAAAGCTTTGTATGAGGCAAGAGGTTTGGAATGGCCACCCAGCTCTGGACCCAACAGTTTGAAGTAATGAAGAGTTTCGCCCTTGACAGGGCACTTTCATAGGCTATTACAGACTGCATAGCCAATGAACTAATGAAGCTATAGTCAACTCATTTCTTAAGACTTGTTTAGCTGACATGGGTTGACTAGACTGGAGTCGAGTGGTTTTTCAAACTGTTTCCCCATTTTCCTATTGATGTTGTCTGGTCTGAGCATTGGTTGCATTTCTCAGAGCTTGTTTTGGTTTGGGGAACTGCCCAGTTTTTAAGTTGTGGTTTCTGTTTTGTTGCTTTTAGTTTTTCTTTGCTCAAATAAACTCTACTAAATGTAATTGCTGTAAGGATTTTTCCTTTTTAATAACCTTTGGTATGTTCAGAACAGCTTGAAAATGTGAATTTACTTTTTCAATTGTGAATTTTATGACCTCTAAACATATATTTGGTATCATTGCTGAAAACTTTAAAACAAAGTTTTCTTTTTAAAAAAAGTCTTTAAAAACTTAAAAAAAAAAGATTTAAAACATTTTTAACTTTATGTGTATGGGTGTTTTGCCTGCAAGTATATGTGTACAAGGTTTATGCCTGGTGCCCACAGAGGCCATAAGGGGGCTTTGCATCCCTTGGGCTGAAGTTACAGACCGTTATAAGTCACCATGTGGGTGCTGGGAATTGACTCTGATTTCTGGAAGAGCACCCAGTCCTTTTAACCATTGAGTCATCTCTCTTAGCCCCTTTGATTTATTATTTATGTGTATGTGTAAATGCCTGTATGAGTTTACACATGCCACGTGTATGCAGGAGACTAGAGAAAACAGAAGTAGGTGTTGGGTAGTCTGGAACTAGAGATACAGATGGTTGTGAGCTGCAATGTAGGTGCTGGGAACTGAACCCAGGTCTTCTATAAGAGCAGGAAGTTCTCAACTGCTGAGCCATCTTTCCAACCCCTCTTTGCTGAAAACTTAATGTTCAGATTAAATGGTACTGTAAGTATAAAATAATTTTTAAAAGTGATTTTGAAGATTTAGCAGGAGGAAAGGAGCAGAGACTGTCTCATTAACACTCTTTATATTAATTACACGTGGGCTAAACTGTTTTCAGATAGTAGTGTCTGGTTTGTTTGGGATCATGTGACCTATAAACACCTGATTCCTTGCACTTGAAAGACTAGAGTCCAACATCAGGAAACAGGTAGATTCGGTGTTCAGTGATAGCTTGCTTCCAGATTTATTGATGCTGTCCTTTTGTTGGATCCTTATACGGCAAAGGTGACAAGTAAGATCTCCGGTATAAGGGCACAAATCCCATCCATGACTTAATCATCCATAACTTAATCATCCTCCAAAGGTCATACATCCCAATCACTTTATATTGGGGATTAAATTTTAAATCAAGGCATTTAGCCCTGAGCAACTGGGTCAAATAAATATATTATTGAAATTAGCTTTACCCGTTTCTCTTTACCTTTTATTTCATTTTATTTATTTATTTTTGTGTCTATGTGTATATGCCACATGGATATAGGTACCCACAGGTGCTAAAAGACGGTGTTGAATCCCCTGGACTTGGAGCTGCAGGAAGTTCTGAGCCACTCTATGTGGGTATTGGGAACCTTGAAAATCAGTTCTGCTATACTAATATCTGTATATGAACAAAATCTGCCCACTGGATAAATCACTGAGATGGTGAAGGGTCCCCCTCTCTAGCTGCCTGGCCAATAGATGTGTGCCTACTATTTCACATATGAAGCTATAATTCATTAGTGAATGAGGTTACATGTGATGCTGAGGTCCTATAGGTCAGTTATCCTGTGGCTTAATCAGACCTCAGATGACAGCTTATACATCTGATCATTACTTATATTAGCATGATTTTTTTTGCAGTTTAAATTATTTATTTGTTGGTCAGGGGAGGGGATTGTGATGTGCATGTAGAGGTCAGAGGACAATTTGTGGGAGTTGGTGCTCTCCTTCATTGGGTACCAGGGATCAAACTCATGTTGTCAGTCTTGGAGGCAAACATCTTTACCTGCTGAGTCAGCTCACTGGCCCTGTTAACATAGTTTCTATGGGTTACTCAATTCCAAGTTTGAGCCAATCATAAGTATATCTTATAAACACATGTAATAGTTCTACAAGCTTGTAAGATGCATTTATGTTGATCTGACTCCTTCCAAGTGATCAAAGGCAGAGACTGGATACAATTATCACCCTGCTCTTTTTGACATCATGTTTGAGTAGCCCCAGATAATGTTAGCTACAGAACAGTGGCTGAAGGGCAGAAGTGCACAGCTCTTCCACCAGCGCCTGGCTCAGAATTCTGTGGAGACACTTAGGAGTCATTAGCTGACTCTGCTTGACTGCAGTCATCTGAGGGTTGAGAAGAAATCAACACACTTTATCCAACTGGTGATGATGCCTGGCAAGGAGTTTGTCACCAGAAAGACACACAGAGAATTTCTGTGGAAAGGCACATTCAAAATCTAAAATTCCCACTGTGTTGCATGAGATTGCCTGTGTATAGATTGGAGGTTTTGGAGGATAAGGGGATAGGGATGGGAGTCAACTTCTGTCTTTAAAGAAAGGAGATGACTTTCTGTCTTGACTCTGGACTAAAGCCTTCATTGACAAGGCTGCTGTGAGGCACATGAGGATGTTCCTAGCTAGGGGACTTGTTGGGTGGGATGTCTGGCCTCCTCTGAGGTCTTTGACTCAGGGTGATTCAGCACTCATGGCCAGGACTAGCATTTATGCTCTAGGGATCATTCTGATTTCTTGGAAAACAAGCATTTTCTTGGAAACATTTCTTGGAAAAGAAAAGAATGGATTGGTTTCTTTGAGGGAATATTCATCCTTTGGGCATAGGATTTAAGTAAAAATTTAGAATCATAAGTATTTCAATAAGATATTAACTTTAGATATATACAGTAGATAGAAAGTGAAAAATGAATCTTTTCAGAGCAAATGGGTTAAAAAGAAAAAATTGAGGGAGAAGATTAAGTTTATATCCCTGACTCCTTGGAGCTAAGAATTTCATTTCTTTGAAACTATTGAAAATTATATTTAAAATATCTATTTACTACTACTTGGTGCTAGACATATATATGTGGTCACCACTGTTCTGCCAAGATGTAGTGCTTTGTTTTAAAAGTTCTTTAATGTGATCCCACAGTAAACATATTAGGATATTAAGTTTAGTGGCAAAACACTTGCCTGCCATGCTCAAGGCCCTGGGTTTGAGCTCAGCACTGCCAAAGCAATTGCTTTCCAGTTTAAGCAATGAGATGACAATTTCCTGGAGTTAAAACATGCCATCCTTGAGGAAAGCTCTTTAAAACTCAAGAACTAAAGAGGCTCATTAAGACTCAAACACTAAACAACTCAAAAGTCTCAAAAAGTCCCTAAAACTTAGCAGATCCACAAGGCCTTTTCCACCCCAGTAATGCCTGCTGAGAAGATACTTTCTGACCTGCAAGTTATGTAGAGCACTCCAAGATAACAGCTTTTTCTGCATTATTAGTCATGCTGGGGTGGGCTTTTCAGTGACATAGCTACTTTTGAAACATCTATGCTCCTCTATGTATCCCTCACCCACATTCCTGTGATTAAACCAAATAAATACTTTGGTTCATCAAAAAAAAAATACATATATATACACATATATGTGAGTGTGTGTGTGTGTGTGTGTGTGTGTGTGTGTGTGTCTGTCTGTCTGTCTGTCTGTCTGTCTGTGGACCATATGCATGTCTGATGCCCAAGGAGGCCAGAAGAGGACATTGGATCCCCTAGGACTGGCTTTATAGATTGTTGTGAGCCACTATGTAGGTCCTGGAAATTGATCCCAGGTCCTTCAAAGAGCAGCCCTTAACCACTGAGCTATCACTCTAGCCCTGTAGCTACGACTTCTGATTCCTAGCTTTGTCGTCTGTAATCTTGCTTAGTTCTAGGGTGGTTGTGTAGATTCTTTGGGACATTTTATTTTTATGTTTTTACAGTTTCCCATATCATCATAGAAGTGCTGGAATTAAAGATGAGCACCACAGCATCTGGAATTTTATATGCGTTTCTGGGGATAGAACTCAAGTCATCAGGTTTGTGTGGCAAGTGGCCAACTGAGCTATCTCCTTAGCCTTGTTCCACCCACTCAGTATTATCTAGAATGCAGCTGATGGGAGTGGACAGCACTGCCTTGCTCCTGATCTCAGGGGAAGGCTTCCAGTCATTCACTATCAAGCAGTTAGCTGAAGGATGCTTGGAAATGCTGTCTATTAGTCTGAGAAGGTCTCCTTCTATTCCCAAATTGTGAGGAATGGAACTGAATTTTGCCAAAACCTTCCCTGTATTATGCTTTGGGACTATGTGGTTTTCCTTTTATAGACTGTCAATATTGTAGAATAATCTTTCAAACACTGATCAATCCTGGAATTCTCAGAATAAAAATCACCATGTTGTATGGCATGTGTTATATTTGCTATTATTTTATTGATAATTCTGATGTCTGTGTTCATGGAAGATATTACTTCTTTTTTTCATTGAACTATCTTTGTTTTTTAATGAACATTTATTTTTTATTTCATGTATTCCTTTTAAAATGTTATTTATTTTAATGTATATGCATTTTGTCTGCAAGTATGTCTGTGTATCACATATGTATCTGGTAGCTGTGTAGGTCAAAGAAAGCCTCAGGTCATCTGGAACCTGAGGTACAGATGATTGTGAGCCACTATGTAGGTGCAGAGACTACAGTGGGTCCTCTGGAAGAGCAGCCAGTACTCTGATCCTTTTAGCCAGCTCTCCTGTTCCCATAGTATTCTTTAATAAATGTGATTTCTGTTCTCTGGTGAGGGACTGTATTCCTGGGTGCTTAGGGGCACTGACTGAACAGCGTGAATAGTAAAGAATGAGCACACACAATAGCCTTTGTTTCCCCTGGATTCATTCAGGTATTTATTATGTTTACTATAAATTATTTTTTCCTGGAAATTCCAGGATTGATCAGTGTTTGAAAGTCAGGTTATTCTACAACACTGACAGTCTATAAAAGGAAAACCACATAGTCCCAAAGCATAATTTATTAATAACATAATCATCTCACATTTGGAAAAAGATCCCAAATTATAAAGCAATAGCTTCACATCTTAGTGATCCATCAAGGAATAATTGCATGAGAACTACCACTTTTCCAAATAGCCTACCTGTCTTTTATAGTCTTCTTCTGCAGGACACATGTGCTTATTCCTCTAGACAGTATCAAGCCTTCTTCCTGGGGGGTCCAAAAGCTGGCAGCCAAAAAGTCTCATTGCACTTGGATGATCAAAGAATCAGACTACCTGCGGGCCAAGGAGCAGACAGGGTTGGTGGAACCGGTGACAGAGGCTGCTGCCAATGGAAAGCCATGTCAGATCTGTCTCCGATATCATCCATGGACAAATTAGCATTATGTCATGTCTTTCACATCAAAGGTAATCTATACTTTGTCTTGTGGAACCTTCAGTCAGTGGTTAAATATTTGTGAAAGGTTGGTTGTCAAGCCAAGCAAAGTGGTTTGCAGCTGTAACCCCACACCTCTGGAGATTGAGGCGAGGGGATATTTTTGTATGCATGCATATGTTTGTATGTATGGGTAGGGCTGAAGTCAAAGGAGGGTCTCTCTCTGAAGCTGGGGCCCATGTTCTCTCAGATAAGCTAGAAGTCATCAGGCCTCCGCCATCCTTCTATGTACACACACCTCCTAGCTGAGGTTATACATATTCACCAGACAATTGGCTTCTATGAGAGTCCTGGGATCCAAACTCCAGACCTGAGATTGCTCAGCAAGTGCTCTTAACTGTTGAGCCATCTCTCCAGTTTGCTTTGCAGTTTCTTGAATTAGAAGATTAAATTATTGACGGACTTTTTTTTATCTTTTTGGACATAAGTATATCATGCCAAGAATTTCCATTTCAACATTCTTTTAAGCAAAATATCAGAAATTTGAGGGTTTTTAAATTTTTTTCAGTTCAAAATATTTAAAAATTCTCTCAAGTCTTCTTTGATTTTATAAACATTTTATATTCATGTTTGGAGATTTTCCTCTTACATTCCCATTTGTTTCAAAAACTTGGGCTTATGTGGAACATTTGTATAATAAACTTAAATTCTTCCAAACTGTCAGCACAGTGTTATTGTTCGTTGATTGTCTTTTGCCTGATGAATGAAGATTTTCTTACTTCTTTATGTACCAAAGAATTTTGTATTGGGTTCAGATGTTTTGAATGCTGTTATGAGAACTTGGTCCTTTTGAAACTGATCTTTGTTATTTGCCAGGAGAAGACTGGATTGGTTACAAGCTGCCCACCCCAACAAGCCTCTGGGTTGTTAGTACACTGAAAATTGAATTGTCTGAGACTTTACAGGTCTAAGTCAACCTGTATTTCATATACCTTTGAATGTCTTCCATGGTCCTGTTGTGGTTGTCTTTAATATAGTTCAATTCTTTATGGCCAGTGCATGTTAGATAAGCTCAGATATTATGTACTCTGTATATATATTAGGGAATGATCCTAGGAGTTCGTGAACTGAGTGGTTGTTTTTCTAAGCTCTTTTTCTCTGCACCATTTCTGGGACATGGTACTTTTTAGTTCCTTGAGACTTCCCAAGAAATCTAGGATTTTGTTGCTACAGCTACTTCCTGAGATGATCATGTTCAGGGATAAGTAGTGGGAAGACAGAGTGAGGAAAACTGACAGACAGACAGGTACTTCTGCCAGCGTCCTATAAGCAAGGTTCTTTTCCCCAGGGAGAAGAATTCTGTCTTCAGTTTTGGATTCTCATTGTCCCCACTGCTATTAGTGCCACTATGAGACTATTTGGGGGGTTGAAGTAAAAAAAATACAGAGAAATAGAAAAGGAAAGAGAAATGTTTCCTCTGAGCTTTAAGAAACTCATTTCAGAAGAGGCACGATGTTTACCTCATCACGTGGTGGTGCATCATAAACGATTGTTTTATCTCTGGTGATACGGAGGGTCTAAGGGATGAGTCAAGGTTGTTCATTAGGGAAGGGCTTCAAAGCATTGGCTGCAGTGAGATTCTAGTGTGTTTGAACATGGTGGAGAAAGTGAACACTGACAGAAGACAGAGAATACACAGGAACACAAGGGCTGGGATTTACAAACACCAGAGAAGAGCTTTGCACAGTAAATGGAATAGAACAGCTCTGAACTATAGCTTACTTTTCCTGGTTTGGTATGACAGATGATTGAATGCTTTTGTACAAAAACCAGAGCCTTGAAAACAGAAGGATCTAGTGGGATTGTAAAATGGTGTGCCAACTTGGCAAAACAGTCTGGTGCTGGGTCAAAATGTAAAGCACTGTTACTCTGTGACTCAACAGCACTACCCTTAGACATATATCCACAAAGTACTGAAAATACGCACCTATAAAATGTGTCCATGAAGGTTTACAGCAGTGTATTGCTAATAGTCAAAAAGTTAAAACAACTCAAATATTCATCAAACACTGGAGAGAAATAAAATGTGGCATATTCATACAATGGAATATTATTAAGATATAAAAATGAATGAGAAATTGACAGATTAAATGACTTTGGTGAATCTTCATAATTTCATTTGAGATCTTTCCATTTATAATTTATAAATACATTTGGGGTTATAAATTATAAATGCACTGTCTCCTGTCAACATTGTATACTTCCATTTGATGATTTCTGTGTCAAATATATGGAAATTTTTTCCAAGTTAAAAAAAAAAAACTCATTTCAGTTTGGATATGGTGGGACAGGTCTGTGATTTCAACACTTGGAAATCTTTTAAAAAATTAATGCAAAGGAATACTGTAAATTTGGGGCCAGCCTGAGCTATATGATAAGATATAAAATAAAATAAAATAAAATAAAATAAAATAAAATAAAATAAAATAAAATAAAATAAAATAAAACACAGACCCAGCTCTTTTTTTGTTGTTTGGCCAGAAATAGGGGAATTCTGATATTAGTGGCCTTTGTGCACTAATGCCCACTTTCCAGTTACAAGCTCTGTTGAGCTCAGGGGAAGAGGTGCTGGAGCTCACAAACTAAATAAGCTCACTGCCATTTTGATGGCACACTTGGATTCTGATGTTCCATCCCAGAGGACTTTTAGTCTTCAACAGCTGCTTTGTTCATTCTGTCTGGGGCCATGCACTACTATTATTTAAAGTTGTTTTAGAAGTTCTGGACAGTGCATAAGACATGCCATGGAGGTGAGATATTGATGTAGGAAAGGAGACAGTGTGATTATCACTTTGAGTTAGAAGAGCTTGTATTCATCATTACTTACTGGATGTCAAACACTATCTTTAGTAACTTATATACACATCACTTTCTGTGAGCCTCTTACTAAACCTGTGAGGCAAATATGAAACATGTAAGGTCCCCGAGATTCTATAGTCAGTCAGTGAATACGCCAACATATTAGTTCAGGTAGCTTAGAGTCTTTAGGACATGTGGTGAGCATCTGTGTGTGTGTGTGTGTGTGTGTGTGTGTGTGTGTGTGTGTGTGTGTGTGTACAGAACTCAGAACTCATAGCAGGCATGCTAGATAATTGCTAGACACTGGGCTATAGTCCCAACCCCAAGGCCTATCTTCTTACATAAGCTAACTCCTGAAAAAAACATTGAAAGAGAATAAAGATGGAATGCTCAGACTGTAGTAAGGCATACTATCAAGGTATAATAATTCAAATATTTCAGCATTGCTGTAAAATGATGCATAGATGAATAGGACAGCATAGAGAATTCCAAAACAAAATCTGTTAGATATGATAAGTAATATATAATTAAGGAAATATCATGATCCAACAAGGACAAAACAAATTGGGGAAAACTGCTTGACTTGTGAGGGAAGGAGCAACTTAGATCATATGCAAAAGCCAGATTCCCAATAGATATATGCTAAAAACAGAAGCAGTCACTGAACTGGACAAGCATGAGTAAATGATATCAACTCTTCATTCTGTTGTTATTGTTATTACTGTTGTTGTTCTTTTGAACATGTAGCCCTGGCTATTCTGGAACTCACTCTGTAGACCAGCCTAGTCTTGAGCTCACAGAGATCTGCCTGCATCTGCCTCCCATGTGCTGGGATTAAAGTATGTACCGTGCTATTGGCTAATAATATGCACTCTTTAAAGAAGAGGTTTTCCAAGCAAGAGAGATGGCACAGTGGGTAAAAGCACCAGAAGTGCAAGCTTGGTGACTTGGGTTGGACCCATGTGACCCATGTAAAAAGCTAAGCAGGGTGGCAAACATCCGTAATTCCAGAAGTCCTGTGGTGAGATGGGACACCCACACCCACACACACCACACCACACAACCACACAATAGATAAGTGGGAGAATTTCCTAAGCTTAACAGTCATTATTTGGTATATTAAAAGTAGCAAAACTTTACAGATAAATAAGATGAAGCAAAAACATAAGGAATATTTTGAAAAAGTCTACAAATGGGCCAAAGATTAGATAGTAGTGACAAAGTGGCCGTATAGATTTTAGGAAAACATTTAGCGCCTGTATAAATAAACAGATGAAGGACATAAACCAGTGTTTCTTTCCTCATGAACAGCTAGGAAAATGTTCAACATTAGTAACAGTGTACATTCAAATCAGAACAGTATATCACATTCGGCTTTGAAAGGGTTAAACTATTATGGCATTCATGCTTGTGGTACAAAACTATGGCAGTTTAAAACACCTTTAGATGCTGAATTTATAATATGTGTAAAGTTTCTTAGAAATAGAATCCCATCTTAATTCATGAAAATTCTAGGACTATACTCCAAGAACTAATTCCGAATGTGAGGAGAGGACAAAATGAACTATGTGCTTTACATAAATAGAAGAGATGGAAACATACAACCACAGGAAATTAGCTAAGTAATTATGGATCACCCATGTTATGGAAACCTATACAGCCATTAACATTGTGTCTATAAACAGTTTATAATAACATGAGGGTATTTCATTTAAATTTTCATTTATAATTATACATACAGCAGCAAGTATGTTAGGAAAACAAACCCTGAGGCATACATGCCTAAAATCTCAGCACATGGGAGGCAAAGGCGAGAAGATTACAAATTTAGGGTCAGCCTGGTCTACACAGTGAGCTCTTGTCTCAGAAAAATAAACCAAAACAGTAAAATACAAAGCAAGCAAAGCGCAGTGCAGCTAGAAGCCACGGGTGGCAGAGGCGGAGCCAGGGTTCTCTCTGCTGTTCTTTCTTTACAGCATCTGTGGGGGTCCTTCTAAATTCTTTCCTACTTTTAAAACTATATAACACGTATTCCCTTTATGTTTTTAAATGCCTTCTCATTTGTACTTTGAATAATTGATCTATTAAGGGTGTTACTTAGTTCATAATAATTTAAACAAAAAACAACATCCTTTACCCTGACATCAATTCCTCGGTTTTTAAGATTGTGTAGGTGAGGAAGGTTTTTAATAAGATGATGTCAGTTGAAAAGAGAATAAACAGATAATCAGGTCTTAATACTTAGTGTTCGGGATGAATGGGATATCTGTGATTCTGGAACCTTGCAAATACAACCTCATTTTTTACTGTCTTCAAGTTTGGGCTTGGAATAACCTGGTTGAGTTATAAATGACTTGTAATGGTTTATTTAATAATACAATTTGGCTCCACTTTTTAAAATGCAGGCAAAAAGATAAACTCAGGTCTCAACAGTTTAAAAACAAAGTTTCAGCAAAAATCGCTGGCTCTTCGCCCACCTTAATGATGCCAGGAGTCTCAAGAAAAGTAACATTGCTCAAATATTGTGTTATCTTCCAAAGAAGATGCAGTGAGGCACAAGAAAATGCCGTTTGTAAAGTGTCAAGTCTCTGCTTGGAATCATCAGGGGAGATACTCTCCTGAGGCCCAGGGATGCTCTGCCACAGCCCAGGCAGCTGGCTTTCTCTAAGTGACAAGACACAGGCATGCGGGCATTTGGTCTCTGTGGGATTCAGCCATTGCCACGCCTGGGTGCCTGCAGCAGGGAGAGCTGTGGGGCCTGCTGGTAGCAGTGAAGGCAATCTGAGGTTCTGCAATCTGTAGGCACCTTGGTACTTGCACCATAGTGATGATTAGGCCAGGGATATTTTTACTTTTGAAAATGGATTAATGATTATAAATGCTTTCTCAAATGTGATTTCATGCTGTGTTTAAAATAAATATATCAGAACTTACATGTTACAAAAATACTATCCCCTACCAAGGAATTATCTTATTGCCATTTTATCAGTTTTTTTTTTCCTAGTTTAGTATTTTTGAGACAGCACCTCACTATGTTGTTTAGGATAGTCCCAAACTCATGATCTTCCTGCCTTTGCTTCCTGAGTGTTGGGATTACAGGTATGCACTACCACAGTCAGCTTGGGGTTATCTTATTTTTGGTGTCTCCATCATTGAAGACATGTTTGATGTTCTACTTTGCATACTTACACTGGAGATTATGGAACACTGGAACATCTTTTTAGTGTTTCTGATGTTTTGACCTTTGGGGGTAGGCTTAGGACGTCCATGGGTCATCAAAATGAACAAGCTTTGTGAATAATATGGCAGTTTAGCTATGCTCTGAGCCAGTTCCAAGGATCACGCAGGTCAGTTCCTCTCCGATGTGGTGTAGGGCTAGTTAAGCTCTCAGCCACTGTTGGTGGGAGGACTAGGCACAGAATATGCTATTATTGATGCTGGGTGTTTTCTTTGCAAACAATCAGATGAGACTCCACAGTAAGGAAGCTGATGCTTTGTATTTATAATCACTATAAAGGTCACAAAGACTAGTAATAGTAATCAAAACTACACTCTAAAAAGACAGGATCATCAGTGTGAGTTTACAGCCTCCCAAGAAGTCTATTCATTTGCTATATTTTGATCTGTCTGTCCCTTCCTTTGAAACATTCTTCATATTTAATGGTCCTGTTACTATGGTAAGAACTCTATTGTGGGAAATTTGTTCACTGTGTGAAGATGTATTGCTGTGGTTGATGTAATAAAAAGCTGAATGGCCAATAGCTAGGCAGGAGAGTCTAAGAGGGATAAGTGAGACAACTGAATAGCTTAATCTGCTTGGGAGGCACCCAGTCTGTGGGACTAGGATCTGTCCTTAGTGCAGGAGCTGGCTGTTTGAAACCTTGGGCTTACACAGGGACACTTTGCTCAGTCTGGAAGAAGGTGACAGGACCTGCCTGTTCTGAATCCACCAGGTTTAAATGAAGCCCCAGGGGTGCCTTGATCCTGGAGGACATGGGAATGGAGGGGAGGGACCGGGGCGAGGGTGGGGCTGGGGGCGGGAGGGGAGAGGACAGGGGAACCCATGGCTGATGTATAAAATTTAAAACACATAATAATAAAGAAAAAAAAAGAGGGACTTCCAGGCAGAGAGAAAACTCTGGGAAGAAGAAAGGCTGAATCACCAGCCAGACATGGGGAAAGCAGATGGACAGTTGAGCTAATGATCTTCGTAGAAGAACATAGATTTAAAAATATGGGTTAATTAAGTTGTAAGAACTAGTTAGGAACAACCTTAAGCTAAGGCCAACTTTCCATAATTAATAATACGTCTCTGTGCTGTTATCTGTGAGCTGGCAGTCTGAAAAGAAAGTCAAACAACAGAATACTTGGACAGACACAAGATATATAGGGAGATGAATGTTCAAACAATGAATTCTCACATCCTTGGTATGTTCCTATTTTCAAAAAGATTTACACACACACACACACACACACACACACGTGCACGTGTGTGTGTGTGTGTGTGTGTGTGTGTGTGTGTGTGTGTGTGTGTGTGTGTGTGTGACTGTATGGTACAATGTGTACAGGTGTCATGGAGGCCAGAAGAGGGTTTTGAGTCCCTTGGAACTAGAGTTACAGGTGGTTGTAAGTCAACTCAGGTGGGTTCTAGGAACCAAATTTGACTTCTCTGGAAAAGAAGCAAGTGCTTCTAAGCCCTGAGCCATCTCTCCAGGCTCTCAACCCCCATTTTATAAATTATAATTCTGAGTAGAACTTTAAATTTTTTTTTCCCCATGCCTCTTTTAAAATAGAGCCTTCTGGATAAAATTTACCCATTTCTTGATGACTCAGAACTCTCCTTCCAAA